>NC_056666.1:69971838-70287671 GCF_018350195.1 Panthera tigris | reverse complement strand
CTCCTGCCTTCACTCCTGGGGGATACTTGGACATGAGACCAATAGGGCCTTGCTCTACTCCTTTCCCAAGTGTAGGGGTCAAAATAGGACTTCCAATAGCATATCAAGACTCCAAATTTGATATGACCCTAAATACAAAGGAAAAATACCTTTTCTAGCTAAGGGAAGTAGAATGATAGATGGTATGGAATGGGTCTTAATGTTTATGTACTATCAGCTCTGGGGTAAGAATTTGAAAATAGGAAGTTGAATAAGGAAAATCAACACTGTCCTGTATAAGAAATAAATAGGAGGGGCACCTGAGTGGTTCATTTGGTTAAGCAACTACCCTTGATTTCAGCTCAGGTCATGATCTCACAGTTCGTGGGATTAAGTCCTGTGTTGGGTTCTGTGCTGACAGTACAGAGTCTGCTTGGGATTCTCTCTCTCCCCCTCTCCCTCTGCCCCCCCCCAAAAATAAATACATAAACTAAAAAAAAAAGAAAAAGAAAAGAAAAAGAAAAGAAATAGGAATGTGATGATGGGGATAGTAGAAAAGAGAATATGGGATTGTGGAAAGAGAGAGACCAGGCAGCATGTCAGGGCCCTGCAGCTTAAAACTTTTACATTAGGATACTAAATACTAAAAATTTTATAAAATAAGTTACTTTTATTACATGTGATTCAATCTGATATAATCTAGTCTAGTCCCTAATACACTTAATTTTTAAAATGTGAGGCAACAATCCACTGAATTGATTATATGACCCACAAGGGGTCAAACTCACAGTTTGAGAAACACTGATTTAAATAGTAAGGGCCTAGCATGGTGGTGTAGGCCTAGCATGGTGGTGTAGGCCTAGCATGCTGTATGTCTCACTAATTGCATAGTGTGTGTGTGTGTGTGTGTGTGTGTATGTGTGTATTTTCCTTTTTTTCCTCTTTTGTTTTGCCCTAAGGGTGGGCCCGATTCACAGAAAAGCATGTCAACAGTGGATACATGAAAGACTAAAACTTCAATAGAAAGGCCATCTCTACCTGGGCACCTGGGTGGCTCAGTCAGTTGAAGGTCTGACTCTTGATATCGGCTCAGGTCATGATCTCATGGTTCAAGAAACTGAGTCCCGCATTGGGCTCTGTACTGACAGTGCAGAGCCTGCTTGGGATCCCCTCTCTCCCCCTTTCTCTCTGCCCCTCACCCCAGTTGTACTCTTTCCTTCTCCTTCTCTCAAAATAAATAAACATTTAAAAATTAAAAAAAAAAAAAGCCCATATCTACTAGTAGAGAAAGCAGCAGGGGAGCCTCTTGAGACTGGAGACTGAGGAGAGATTCTCAGAGCAAAGAGAACCAAAAAAGAGGATCACTTAATTTTTTGTATAAACTTGCAAGTGTCTCAGAATCACTTATTATTGTGGATAGCTCAAACAGAGAATGTGTTTTAAAAATTGAACTGACAGAATTTATACTATGAACCTAACTATGTTGATTGCTTGCTAAATAAAATCAGTATGCTCCAGAGGATAACAGGAACTAAAGTCTACATAACATTCACAATGTCCAATATATATTTAGAAATTATTCAGCACTTAATAAAGAAAATGTGGACAATTATCAAGGGAAAATAATTAGCAGATGCTAAGATATTGGAATTATTAGACAAAGACTTTAAGCAGCTATTATACATATGTTTTATAAGGAAAGAAAAATATACTTGAGATGAATAAAAATTTAGAATTTTCCAATAATCACTTTATACATCAATTGTCTAAAGATACCAATTAAGACATCTCTGAAAGAGATTGTCAGAGTGGATCAAATAACACAACCTAGATATATGTTGTCTGTAAGAAACCCTTTCTAAATAAAGATACATATAGATTAAAAGTAAAGAAGGGAATAAAAAAGTAAAGAATAAAGAAAAATATACCATGTTAACATCAGTCAAAGAAAAGTAGGAATCACTAAATTAATTTCAGACAGAGCCCACTTCAAAGCAAGAAGGTTATCAGGGATAAAAAGGGGAATTACATAAGAATTAAGAGATCAAGTCTCCAAGAATACATAACAGTCCTTGGTATGTATGTGCTTAATAACATAGCATCAAAATTCATTAGGCAAAAACTGATGGAAATGCAAGGAGAAATAGATGAATCCACTATTATAGTTGGAGACTTTAACACCTCTCTATCAGAAATGGACATGCCCACCAAGCAGAAAATTACCAAGAACATAGTTGATTTCACAATGTAATCAATCAACTGAATATTACTGACATCTGTAGACTACTTAATCCAACAACAGCAGAATATACATTCTTTTTTCTTTTCAAGCTCACACGAAACACTTGCCAAGATAGACCATATGTGGGCCATGAGAAATACTTCACAAATTTCAAAGAATAAAAATCATGCAATTTCTGCTCAATGAAGTTAACAAAGAAATCAAAAAGAGTTAAATCCCCAAATACATGGAGATTAAACAGCACACTACTAAATAACACATGAATCAAAGAAGAAATCTTAAGAGAAATAAAAAAAAATATTTTGGACTACTTTGAAATGAAAGCACAACCTATAAAAATTTGTGGGATACATGAAAGCAGTGCCCAGTGGGAAATTTATAGCATTAAATGCATATGTTAGAAAAGAAAAAAGATCTAATATCAATAATCTAAATTTCCACCTTAGGAGACTAGAAAAAGAAGAGCAAAAAGTAGAGAAGAAATAAGAATTAGAGAAGAAATTGATGACATTGAAAACAGAAAACCAAAAAAAAAATTAATGAAACCAAAAGTTGGTTCTTTAAGAAAGATTGATAAAATTGATAAACCTCTTGCCAAACTAAGAAAAAGGAGAGAGGACACCAATTACTAATACCAAAGTCAAAGAAAGGACATCACTACAGTGCACAAGGACATTAAAAGGATAAGAAGGGGTACTTTGAACAGCTCTAAGACCACAAATTCAATAACCTAGATGAAACAGACCAATTTTTTGAAAGACACAATCTTCTAAAATTTACAAAAGAAGAAACATACAATCTGAATAGGCCTATATTGAGACAGGAGAGTTAAGATGGTGGAGTAGTATGGGGACCCTGGACTTGCCTTGTCCCTGAATGCAACTAGATCAACATCAAATCATTTTGAGCACCAAGGAAATCAATTTGAAGATTAAGAGAACAATCTGAACAATTAGAGGGAGAGAATGTGGCAGGTACAAAGTGCAGAGATGTTAATTGGGGGAGAGAAAAGCCATGGTGCCGTGGAGGGGAAGGAGCCCTCTTTGTGGAGAGAGGACAGAAAGAGGAGAGAAGGGGAGAGAGAGAGCAGTGCATTGGGTTCATACACAAAAAAACACTCAACTGAAACCACTGACTGAGGAATCAAGAGGAACTGACTATTGCAAGTTTTTACAAACAGTAGAACTCAAATTCTGAGGTTTTAGAAGTTGGCACCATTTGCTGGAGTTGAACCAGGTGGGTGTGAATACTTCAGGGGAGGAGGGTGGAAGAGTGGACAGTGGACAGGATGGTGTAGGGATTCCCTGGGTTGCACTGGGAGATAAGTTTCCCCTTCCTGGAGTGAAGTTGGAAGAGGGCATATTGCCTCTCCAAGGATAAAAGATCTGGAAGGCGCCATTGAGCAGCTATTTAATAGGAAGGGACAGACATGCGCACAGAGGGCAGATAACCTGGTCACAGCTTTTTGTTGTGCTATACCATAAACTCCAAGCACCTATTTGGCCATGCTACTGCTTTTCTGGGACAAAATGACACCAGACCAGCACAGCAAGTCTCTCCTCCAGAGGAGGGGAGGTGGTCCATGCCTTGCCAGGTCCTTTAAGATATGGAATTTTGAATCCCAGCTGCCCACCAGAGATAAAACTCAGAACTGTGGGGCTGGGTGTACCGATGGCTCAGGCACAGACAAGCTGAGGGCAGGGATCTGATGGAAGCCTGGGACACAAGAGGGGAGATTGTTCTCTTTTTTGTGAGAGCTTCCTGAATAGTGTGGGCATGAGCTCCCCTCTCCAGGGATTAGAGAGTGGGGTTATGCCATCTTCCCCCAACCCACCAGGACAGTTGGCCTTCAATGTCCCCATTGGGTGCTGGAGCCACTCACACCAAACCCTGCCCCCCTGTGCCTTGCAGGCGCATCTTTACTAGGGCATGTCTGACTGTGAGCCAGCACACTGGGCCAGTGCAATGGGCCTCTCCCCAAGAGGACCAACACAGGCACCCTGCATGCACCAAGTCTACTGATCTTAGAGTTCTCCAAAGTTTCAGCTTCTGTTCTGATGGAAATACACCAGACTTCCTTCCTTTTCTTTCTTTCTTTCTTTCTTTCTTTCTTTCTTTCTTTCTTTCTTTCTTTCTTTCTTCCTTCTTTTTTCCTTTTTTCTTTTTCCCTTGGGATCAGGCTTATAGTTTTTTGTCTGTCTGTTTGGGTGTTGTTGTTGTTCCTTTTTACTTTTCTCTTTTTTTGGCTCAGGTGTTTAAAAAAATTTTTTTTAACCAGGCTTATTTTAAAAGACAAATCAGAGCACACCTAGTTAAAGCTCCAAACTCTTCCCAATGCAAGCAAGGAGAACTTACCTGTGGGAAAGAGCAGCCAAAACACAACAGCAGAGCGCACACAGCATACACCAGAGACACTTCCTGAAGTAGTAGACCCTGGACAGTGTATGACCCCTTCTTAATATAGCATGACTCTCAAGAGCAGGAAACATAACAAGCTTTCATAACATGCAAAAGATAGAAACTTAGACAAAATGACAAGTTGGAGGAATTCTCCCCAAAAGGAAGATTAAGAAGAAATCACAGCCAGGGATTTACTCAAAACATATATAAGCAATATATCTGAACAAGAATTTAGGACAACAGTCATAATAATACTAGCTGGGCTTGAAAAAAGCATAGGACACACCAGAGAAATCCTTGCTGCAGAGATAAAAGACCTAAAACTAGTGAGGCTGAAATAAAATATGCTATAACTGAGATGCAAAACTGACTGGATGTAATCGCAACAAGGATGGAAGAAGCAGAGGAATTAATAGACGATATAGAAGATAAAATTATGGAAAATAATAATCTCAAAAAAAGGGAAAGAAAATTATTAGGTCATGACTATAGACTTAAAGAACTCAGTGATTCCATAAAATTCAAAGAGTCCCAGAATAAGAAGAAGGGGGAAAAGAAAAAGAAGGTTATTTGCAGAAATTATAGCTGACAAATTCCCTGATTTGGGGAAGGAAAAAGGCATTCAAGTCCAAAAGGCACAGAGCACGCCCCTGAAAATCAATGCAAACAGATCAACACCAATACATATAGTGAAAACTTGCAAAATACAAAGATAAAGAGAGGATTCTGAAAGCAGCAAGGGACAAAAGGTCCTTATCCTAACACATAAGGTTAGCAGCAGACCTGTCCACAGAAACTTGGCAGGCCAGAAAGGAATGATATGATATATTCAATGTGCCAGATGGGAAAAATATGCAGCCAAGAATACTTTCTTCAGCAAGGCTGTCCTTTTGAATAGGCCTATATCCATTAAATAAATCAAATCAATACTTAATAGCCTTCCAAAAGAGAAAGCACCAGGCCCAGATAGGTACACTAGTGAATTCTACTAAACATTTAAGGATGAAATTATGCTAGTTCTCTATAATCTCTTTCAGAGGAGAGAAGCAGAGAGAGTACTTCCTAACTCATTCTATGAGGCCAGAATTACCCTAATACCAAAACAGACAATGATATTACAAAAGAATAAAACTACAGACCAATATCTCTCACAAACATAGGTCCCAAAATCCTCAATAACATATTAGCAAATTAAATGAAACAATATGTAAAAAGGATTATATGCCACAACCATGTGGGATTTATCCCAGGTATTCAAGGATGTTTCAACATTCAAAAATACATTAATTTAATCCATCATAACAACAGATTAAAAGGTAAAATCACATAATTATTTGAATAGATGTAGAAAAAATATTTAGCAAAAATCCAACAATCGTTCATGATAAACATTATTAGCAAAATAGAAATAGAATGGAAATTTCTCTACTTGAAGAAGAATATCTATGAAAAACCTAAAGCTAATACTATACTTAATAGTGAGATACTCAAAGCCAAGATCAGGAGCAAAGCATGAATTTCCCCTAATACCATATTGTATTTCCATATCATATTGGAACTCCTAGTTAATATAGTAAGATACAAAAAAGAAATAAAAACTATCCAGATTGGAAAGGAATAAATAAAACTGTTTTTGTTTGCAGATGACATGATCATCTATGTAGAAAATCCAAAAGAATTGACAAAAAACAGACAAACAAAAAACTTTTAGAACTAATGAACAATTATAGCAAAGTTGTAGGATACAAGGTTGATGTACAAAAGTCAGTTACTTTCCTATATACCAGCAATTAACAAGTGGAATTTGAGCTTAAAAACACATTACATTTACATTAGTGTCCTCCCAAACGAATTATTTAAGTATAAATCTAGCAAAATACGTACAATATCTATATGAGAAAATCTACAAAAGTCTAATGAAAGATATCAAACAACCAAATAAATAGAGAGATGTTCCATGTTTATGGAAAGGAAGACCAAACATTGTCAAGATGTCAGTTCTGGCCAATTTGATTTAGACATTCAACATATACCCAATAAAAATACCAGCAAGCTATTGTGTGGACATATACAAATTGATTCTAAAATTTATATATAAAGGCAAAAATATCAGAATATCCAATTCAATATTGAAGGATAAGAACAAAGCTGGAGGACTTATTCTGTCCAACTTCAACACTTACTATGATGCTATAATAACCAAGATAGGACAGTAAATGCAAAAGGATAAACAAGTAGATAAATGGAACTGAAGAGAGAACACATAGATCACCATCAATATAGCCAACTGATATTTGGCAAAGGAGAAAAGGCAATCAAATAGAGCAAAGGTCGTCTTTTCAACAATGATGCTGGAACAACTGGACATCCACATAGAAAAAAATGAATCTAGACCCAGACTTTGTACCCTCACAAAAATTAATTCAAAATATATCATAAATATAAATGTAAAATACAAAACTATAAATTTTGTAGAACATAACACAGAAGAAAATCTTCTGTGGGTACGGTGATGGCTTCTTAGATACAGCACCAAAGAGATGATTCATGAAAGAAATAACTGATAAGTTGGACTTCATTAAAATTAAAACTTCAGCTCTTCAGAAGACAATTATCAAGAGAGTTATAAAACAGTCCACAGACTAAGAGAAGATTTGCAAAAGACAAATCTGATAAAGACAGTAACATTATCCAAAATATACAAAGAACTCTTAAAACTCAACAATAAGAAAACAAACAACCCAATTTAAAAATGGGCAGGAAAGCTGAATAGATATTACCAAAGAAGATACATGGATGGCAAGTAAGCATATGAAAGGATCTTCAACATCATATGTCATTTAAGAATTGCAAATTAAAACAAGAATGAGATACTACTATGCATCTATTAGAATGGTGAACTTCCAACACACAGATGCCACAAATGCCGACAAGAATGTAGAGCAACAGGACCACTCATTTCTGATGGGAATGCAAAATGGCCCTACTTTGTAAGATGGCATTTTCTTATAGTACTAAACATATTCTTACCATACAATCCAGCAGTTGTACTCTTTGGTATTTACTTAAAGTAGTTGGAACTTATGCACACAAAATACACATGTGGATGTTTATAGCATCTTTACTCATAACTGCGAAAACTTGAAAACAAGATGTCCTTCAGCAGGTGAATGGATAAACTGTACATCAAGACAACAGAATATTATGTAGTGCTAAAAAGAAATCACCTATCAAGTCATGAAAAACATGGAGGAAACATCAACATATGTTACTAAGTGAAAGAACTCAATCTGAAAAGATTACATACTGTATGATTCCAACTATATGACATTCTGGAAAAGATAAAACTGTGGAGAAAGTAAGTCTTTCATGAATAGACACACAAAAATCCTCAACAAAATGTTAGGAAATTAAATCCAGCAATACTTAAAAAAATTGAACAAGACATTACAATCAAATAGAACTTATTCCATGAATGCAAGTTTGACTAACATTAAAAAAATCAATCACTAAAATTCACCATATGAAAAAAGGAAAAATATATGATCCTTTTAATATATGCAAAAGAAGCCTTTGAAAATATTCAATATATATTCATGTTAGTCTCAGAAAACTAGGAATGGTAAGGAGCTTTCTCAAATGAATGAAGAGTATCAACAAAAAAAGCCTACAGCTAGATTATATTTAATGGTGAAAGATTGAATTGTTTTTCCTGGCACAAGGAGCAAACCAATATTACTTGCCTTTACCACTTTTATTCAATATTGAACAAAGGTGCTAACCATTGAAAACAAGGACAAATAAAGAAATAAAAAGCATAAAAAGCATAAAATAAAATGTAAAACTGTATTTGCAGATGCTTTGATTACTTTTGTAGAAAATCCAAGAAAATGTGCAAAATGTTTTCTAGAAGTAACAAATGAATTTAGCAATGTCACAGAATACAAGGTTCATCTACAAAAGTCAACTGTATTCTTATATACTTGCAGCAAACAATTGAAAAACAAAATTTAAAAAATCAATTCTGAGTAGCACCACCTCCTGCAAAAAAAAAACCAAAAACATAAAATATCTTGGAATAAATGTAAGAGAAAATATCTAAGACATCTACACTGAAAACTGCAAACATTTTTGAGGAATTAAAGAAATGCTACACAAATGGAGAGATATAGTGAAAACTCAATATTCTGAAGATGACCAGTATTCTTAAAGATTCCCAAATTGATCAGTAGAATCAATGCAATCCCCATCAAAATTTCAGCATGCTATTTAGTAGAAATTGACAAACTTTTCTTAAAGCTTCCATGGAAATGCAAAGGATCTACTATAAACAGAGCAATAATAATAAATAAAAGCACAAAGTTGGATGATTTACCCTACTAAATTTCAAGACTTACTATTGAGTTATAGTTTGCTATTGGTGCTAAAATGGACATACAGATCAGTAGAACTAAACAAAGTGTCTAGAAATAGAGAGATACAAATACAATTAGTGAATTTCTTTAATTTCTTTTAATTTTAAGTTTATTTATTTATTTTGAGAGAGAGTGCAAGGGGAGGAGGGACAGAGAGAAAGAGGGAGAGAGAATCCCACCTCACAGACTTTGAGATCATGACCTGAGCTGATATCAAGAGTCAGACACTTAACCAACTGAGCCACCCAGGCACCCCTACAATCAGTGGATTTATGACAAAGATACCAAGGCAATTCAATGGGGAAAGTCCTTTCAACAAATGGTGCTGGATTGTCTGAAGGGGAAAAAATAATAAAAAAGAATCAACCTTACTTTATATCATACATAAGCATTACTTCAAAAACAGTCTAAAAATGAAATCTAAGATGGTAAAATTTCTAGAGGAAAACATAGAAAATATGGGTTAGACAAACCTTTCTTAATTAGAACACAAGAACACGAAAGGAGAACTGTAGATCAATTTGCCTGATGAACATGGATGCAAAAATCCTCAACAAGATATTAGCCAACCGGCTCCAACAATACATTAAAAAAATTATTCACCACGACCAAGTGGGATTTATACCTGGGAGGAAGGGCTGGTTCAACATCTGCAAAACAATTAACGTGTTTCATCATACCAATAAAGAAAGGACAAGAACCATATGATCCTCTCAGTAGATGCAGAGAAAGCATTTGACAAAATACAGCATCCTGTCTGCAGACAAACAATATGCAATTGTTTTGCAGATATTGAACCAGCCCTTCCTCCCATAGTTGAATGCTATGTTATTCAACATAGTATTGAAAGTCTTAGCCTCTGCAATCAGACAACACAAAGAAATAAAAGGCATCCAAATCGACCAGGAGGAGGTCAAACTTTCACTCTTTACAGATGACATGATACTCTACATGGAAAACACAAAAGACTGCTATTCCACCAAAAAACTGCTAGAACTGATCCATGAATTCAGCAAAGTTTCAGGATATAGAATCAATGCACAGAAATTGGTTGCATTCCTCTACACCAACAATGAAGCAACAGAAAGAGAAATCAAGGAATTGATCCCATTTACAGTTGCACCAAAAACCATAAAATACCTAGGAATAAATGTAACCAAAGAGGTGAACATTCTATACGCTGAAAACTATAGAAAGTTTATGAAAGAAATTGAAGAAGACACACACACACACACACACACACACACAAAGGAAAAAGATTCCATGCTCCTGGATAGGAAGAACAAATATTGTTAAAATGTCAATACTACCCAAAGCAATCTACAATTCAATGCAATCCCTATCAAAATAACACCAGCATTCTTCACAGAGCTAGTACAAATAATCCTAAAATTTGTATGGAACCAGAAAAGACCCCGAATAGCCAAAGCAATCTGGAAAAAGAAAACCAAAGCAGGAGGCATCACAATCCCAGACTTCAAGCTATACTACAAAGTTGTAATCATCAAGACAGTATGGTACTGGCACAAGAACAGATACTCAGATCAATGGAACAGAATAGAGAACCCAGAAATGGACCCACAAACGTATGGCCAACTAATCTTTGACAAAGCAGGAAAGAATATCCAAGGGAATAAAGACAGTCTCTTCAGCAAGTGGTGCAGGGAAAACTGGACAGCGACATGCAGAAGAATGAACCTGGACCACTTTCTTACACCATACACAAAAATAAACTCTCAAAATGGGTGAAAGACCTCAATGTAAGACAGGGAGCCATCAAAATTCTCTAGGAGAAAGCAGGCAAAAACCTCTTTGATCTTGGCTGCAGCAACTTCTTAATCAACACGTCTCTGAAGGCAAGGGAAACAAAAGCAAAAATGAACTCCTGGGACCTCATCAAAATAAAAAGCTTCTGCACAGTGAAGGAAACAATCAGCAAAATTAAAAGGCAACCGACGGAATGGGAGAAGATATTTGCAAATGACATATCAGATAAAGGGTTAGTATTCAAAGTCTATAGAGAACTAATCAAACTCAACACCCAAAAAACAAATAATCCAGTGAATAAATGGGCAAAAGACATGAATAGACACTTCTCCAAAGAAGACATCCAGATGGCCAACTGACACATGAAAAAATGCTCCACATCCCTCATCATCATGGAAATATAAATCAAAACCACAATGAGATACCACCTCACACCTGTCAGAATGGCTAACATTAATAACTCAGGTAACAATGGATGTTGGCAAGGATGTGGAGAAAGAGGATCTCTTTTTGCACTGCTGGTGGGAATGCAAGCTGGTGAAGCCACTCTGGAAAAACAGTATGGAGGTTCTTCAAAAAACCAAAAATAGAACTACCCTACAACCCAGCAATTAAACTACTAGGTATTTATCCAAGGGATACAGGTATTCTGTTTTGAAGGGGCACATGCACCCCCATGTTTATAGCGCACTATCAACAGTAGCCAAAGTATGGAAAGAGCCCAAATGTCCATTGATGGATAAATGGATAAAGAAGGTGTGGTATATATATACAATGGAGTATTACTCAGCAATCAAAAAGAATGAAATCTTGCCATTTGCAACTACATGGCTGGAACTGGAGGGTATTATGCTAAGTGAAATTAGTCAGAGAAAGACAAAAATTATATGACTTCACTCATATGAGGACTTTAAGAGACAAAACAGACGAACATAAGGGAAGGGAAGCAAAAATAATATAAAAACAGGGAGGAGGATGAAACAGAAGAGACTCTTAAATATGGAGAACAAACAGAGGGTTACTGGAGGGGTTGTGGGAGGGGGGATGGGCTAAAGGGGTAAGGGGCATTAAGGAATCTACTCCTGAAATCATTGTTTCACTGTATGCTAACTAACTTAGGTGTAAATTAAAAAATAAATTAAACAATAAAAAAGTTGTTAGTCATCGCAGAAATGCAAGTTAAAACCACAATGAGATATGACAACCGACATATTGGAGTCTAATATTTTATTTTATTATTATTTTTTGAGAGAACATGCATGCACAAGTGAGAGGGGAAGGGGCAATAAGAAGAACATATGAAAACATACAACCACATTGGTGAATTATGAAATTATTAGGCTGAGTGAAAAAAGCTGGACAAGTAGAGTACATACTCTCTGAGGCTGTTCGTATAAAGTCCTAAAAACGCAAAGTCATCTGCAAGACAGAAAAATCAATGCTTGCCTTGGGACAGAATGGAGAGAGGGATGTATCAGAAAGAAGCAAATGGAAACTTCAGGAGGTGATGGAAATCTTCTTCTTGATTGTGGTGAAAGTTCACAGGTGTATACTTATGTCAAAACTGATCAAATTATAAAATTTAAAATAAATTAAGTTTATTTACCTCACTTATACCTTGAAATGGTTATAAAATAAAACAATATGGATGGACATTCCTATTGTTCCACACCAAGCAAAAGCAAAATCTGCTTTCTCTTTGAAATGAAATCAAACTTGATGCTAAAAATATTAATTTGACTTTCCTCTCCTAAAAAATGTTTATTTCCTCCCCAATATAATTATATAATTATATATATAATATTTATCTTGTACATTAATTTAATTGTAAGCCTCCTGGGAGGTAAGAACCATAACATTTGCATCTCTATCTCCCACTGGCCTTGAAAAATGACAGTAATCGGCTCTTAATGCCTTTTTATAAAAACGTTTTTATTAGACTATAAAATTGTTGGGCAGATTATCCCATCTTTTCTGTTTAAGTTTTGTTGAAGATTGCTTAAAATACTGAAAATGCCTAAAACACACACTAAGATGAAGAAAGAATGGAGAATTACCCAGAAACATATCAATAAAACAAAAATATATCTCTGCTAAGAAGACCAAGAGTAGACTCTCAGGACATGAACTTATAAAAGCCTTTCAACTGAAACACATGCACACACACACACACACACACACACACACAGACACAGACACACACCACTTTTATCTTTGCAATAAATGAAAAAGAGAATCATAAATTGGAGACCCCTCACACTATATTTAAAAGAAGGCTGCAATTAACTTTAGAACAAGTTACTTTATCCAGACTAACTGAAGGGTAAAAGCTTTGAAAAAACTCAGCTGTTCCAGCCAGTACTTTCCTGCATTTAAGTAATGGGACGTGCTTAGAGATGCTCTATTTCCTGCCCTACATCAAGAAAACCTGTGTTATGCCACTACCTGAAACCCTGACCCCTCCCCCTCCAGCACATTTACTAAGTTTGAATTACAGTTGAGGATCTCTTAGCCACTTGAAAAATTTCCCTAATTCTTTTGTTGTTAGGTTTTGGCTGATAATTTGCATTCAGAAATACAAAACACCTATAACAGAATAGTTTCCTTTTAATGCCTACTCTGGAGAAATGTTCCCAGTTTGTTGATTTTTAACTCCTCTGGATGGCAATGGACAGGCTCAATCTACTTGGTTTGTCTCAAAACAGAGGGTATTTGTTTATAGTTTTATGGTACACAGTACATCAGACACTTCAAATTCCAAAGTGTTGTTATAATTTTTAAATAATACATTACTGAAATTTAGCCTTAGTGTAGAACATTCCAGTCCTCCACAAACATTTATGAGGTCCATTTTTTCCTGCTTATTAAACAGCAATCTTCCTGGCAATACATAGTACTACTGTGAATCCTAGCCAAATAAACTACTGTCATATGAAATTGGTTAAATTTAGTGCATATTTCATGCAAGGTTGCAAACCAATTTAATATGCACTTTCTGTAAATAAGATCACTTAATGTTATCATGTGAAACTTTGGTCATCTTGAACTTTTGAGTAGATTTGTAGATTTGTTAAAGTAGTGTGCATTTTCATTCATTAGCTCTAGTGATATGATACACAGAGGCTTTTTTTGCAGCTGTGGAAAGGATTACCAATGGTTTTCCCTGCCAATAGTTACCACTCTGAAAGAGCATGAAATACTGTAGTTCATTGCTTTGTGTGAACACAGTCATGTTATACTGAGCTGCCTTGTAAAGAACTGTAATCTTTGAACTTTGGGAGTTGCTCAGGCTCTCCTAGAAGTGAAAGAGCAGTTAAATGGGAAAGTTTTAAAATCAGCACTGCAAAATAATTTTTCTAAAATAATTACACTGAAAGAGTAAAAAGGGAGGAGGGATATCCTTCCCATTCGGTTCTCATTCTTCGGAGACTCAAAGAATGAGATTATAAAATTAAAAACTTAATCTTTCCATCAAACTAAGCAATCTAGTTTGGAGTAACAGAGCTCTTGCTGATACTTTCTACTTTCTTGGCTCCCCTCATTCATGTAGAAGGTATGAGAAAAGACAAATAAATATGCTTGTGGATTTGCTCCCACACAGCTTCTGTGAAACGGACCAGAGAACTCTTGCCTCTCTAGTGAGGTCTCCTAGGTGTCCACATCATCTCCTGAAGTCATACACTTTATATTCCTGGAGCCTGGAGTTCCAGGGTCACACTGAAATTCAGCCTAGTTACTAGAGAAGGTTCTGATCTGCCAGTGGGAAAATACTGCCTCCCTTAGAATACTCATAGACTTCAAGCCTGGGGCAGAAATTTGTCCCTTAAATCCAACTCATTTGTTCCAAAGAGCAGTTGGATTGTTACTCAATCAAGCAGTTTGAAACTATTTTACCCCATTCCTCACCTCATTCTCCTTTATGTTCCTCATTTTTGTATTCATTTATTTCATTTAAACGCCACTTTTATTTTTTTTTCTTTGAAGTCATTTTCATGACTATAGAACAAAGATTTCTGAGTTGGAAGGGACAGTAATGATCATCTAATCCAATATTCTCATTTTATAGTGGAAGAAATGAGGGTCCAAGACATGAACATGAAGTAACTCACCTATTATTGCTACATAGTGGCAGAGCCCGGGACTAGATCTCTGAATCTCCAACTTGTAGTTTAATGTTCTTTCTGTCATATACTGCTTATTCTCAAGACACATTACCACCCCCCCTCCACACACACACACACACACACACACACACACACACACACACACTTTTTGGTTATTTGAACTACTTCTTTACATAGGCAGTCTTATGTAGTGTAATTGAAAGGCATCAGTAATATTGCTTGAAGCAACATTTCCTCACTGCTGGCCAGGATGCAGGGAATTTCCACCATTAGATCATCAAGAGAGAGGTCTACTGTTACTTATGAATGGACACTGGGTCCAACACAAAGATTTGCCCTATTTGAAACTCCTACAATGATTTTGGCTAATGGGTATTTTACCCCTTGAAACTAACCCTTTGGCATTCCTTAATCCCGACTCATCTCACCAGGATACAAGGAAAATTGCAGTCACACTTTCTTAGGATACTAGTTGCCAGTTTAGAAGAATGCACAAGGGAATTTTTTATATTATACTTCCTAAGTATGTAGATTGCACAATGGTTCCAACAAAGAGGTATTTATGGGATATATATTAATGGTTTAGAAGTAATTGAAGGAAGGAAGGAAGGAAGGAAGGAAGGAAGGAAGGAAGGAATGGTAAAAAAGATGAAAAAGGAAGGAGAAAAGGGAGACAACGTAAGAAGGAAGAACAAGAGAATGAGAAACCAAGCCACTGAAAGACTGAATATCATAAAATGTTATAGGTTTGAGTTTTTCCTAACCTGTTATATAGCCAAGGCGACAAGTCCTATGTGCAGAAAGAGCCATATATGATTTATTCAAACTGATAAAGGAGATCAGAATTGGAATGGAGTTTCATTAGATTATCAAATGAGACTCTCCTTAATCCATAGGGATAAAGGAACTGAAATAGGAATATTTCTAAAATAAAAATAACCATATAGAGTGAGTAGAGAATTTATGAGCCTTAACCATTGCTACAGGGTGCCTTTATCTGGTACATAAGTGTCTTCTGGTCATAAATGGGCTTATGATTCCTCATTATTCCACCTCTTTTGGACAGGTTGAATGACAAGTATAGATTCCTTTCAGAGAACTGCTTAGGTAGGATGAAGTCCAGTGAGGGTGGCTTTGTCAATGCAACTACTTTAAGATTGGCTTCCTTTCCCCTAAACTATACTGAGATAGACTGTTCATTTTTTAAAAAATACCTCATGATTGATCAATCTTCAACCTGATAATTTTTTTTTTTATTAACAGAATTTAATGTAGTGTTTCTCAAACTTCAAAACATGGTAGAATCACTGAGGGATCTTGTTAAAATACAAATTGTATTATAACACAGTGTGTCTGTGTTGGAACCCCTAGATTCTACATTTATTTTTTTCTTTTTTCTTCTTTTTCTTTCTTTTTCTTTCTTTCTTTCTTTCTTTCTTTCTTTCTTTCTTTCTTCTCTTTCTTTCTTTCTTCTCTTTCTTTCTTTCTTTCTTTCTTTTTCTTTTGATTCTGTATTTCTAAAAGCTCCCAGTTATGTCAGTATAGCTGCCCATAGATCACTCTTTGAGTAACAATAAATTAATACATTTAATCAGGTTACCCTTACCTCTTGTAGGCCTGGGGGCAAGTTTATCTATTTGAAGTATGTGTAAATATCACTTTCTTTTGGGACTAAATATAAGGAATGTGAGGTTGATCTATTATCACTCACATAATTCTTCCCTGGTGCTTCCCAATCACCACCAAAATTAAAGGTCAAAGACAGTCCAAAGAGAAGGTCATTGGCTATGACTGGAGATAGGCTCAAAGGCTTATGGGCAATGAAAGTTTGATGAAAATGTAAAATTAGCAAATCTAGAATTACATTAATGCTCACATGAGGTGCATACTACCTACATTTTGAGTGTTGAAGAAATAGATAACACATGAAGAGACCACTCTAACAAGGTAAATAAAAGTTTAGTAGCTAAGGAACCAAGTTTGTTGGCATTAACTGCTGTTTTTTTCTGTCTTCTCAAGATTGTAGGCCAACTGGAAGATCTAAAACTCCATTGAACATAGATAATTCTGACTTTAAGAAGCTGGAAAAATAAAGTAAGCATGCCCAAACACCCTCTTCTGTCCATCACCATTTTTCCCTTGAAATCTCTAATAATTTTTGCTCAGCCAGAGAAACCAGAAGAAGCTGAAATCCATGGCCAAAGGAACATTCTGGTAAAATACATCTCTGGCTTATAGTAAAGAGTGTAGAAATATTTATTGTAGACTAGATCAATGTCATTTTATGACGCAGCAAGTATCAGAAATATGGACTCATGGGTATGAGAGATAAATGAATCATATATGAAATGTTAAAAATTCATATTAGATCTATAAGTACATTGTATTTGATGGATCAGGTGATGAAGGAGTGAAGAAATTTTTTTAATTTTATTTTTTATTTTTTAAAACTTACATCCAAATTAGTTAGCATATAGTGCAACAATGATTTCAGGAGTAGATTCCTTAGTGCCCCTTACCCATTTAGCCCATCCCTCCTCCCACAACCCCTCCAGTAACCCTCTGTTTGTTCTCCATATTTATGAGTCTCTTCTGTTTTGTCCCCCTCCCTGTTTTAATATTATTTTTGTTTCCCTTCCCTTATGTTCATCTGTTTTGTCTCTTAAAGTCCTCATATGAGTGAAGTCATATGATTTTTGTCTTTCTCTAATTTCACTTAGCATAATACCCTCCAGTTCCATCCATGTAGTTGCAAATGGTAAGATTTCATTCTTTTTGATTGCTGAGTAATACTCCATTGTATATATATATATATATATATATATATATATATATATATATATATATATACCACACCTTCTTTATCCATTCATCCATTGATGGACACTTGGGCTCTTTTCATACTTTGGCTATTGTTGATAGTGCTGCTATGATCATGGTGGTGTTATGTGTCCCTTTGAAACAGCACACCTGTATCCGTGGATAAATGCCTAGTAGTGCAATTGCGGGGTCGTAGGGTAGTTCTATTTTTAGTTTTTTGAGGAACCTCCCTACTGTTTTCCAGAATGGCTTCACCAGCTTGCATTGCCACCAACAATGCAAAAGAGATCCTCTTTCTCCGCATCCTTGCCAACATCTGTTGTTGTCTGAATTGTTAATTTTAGCCATTCTGACAGGTGTGAGGTGGTATCTCATTGTGGTTTTGATTTGTATTTCCCTGATGATGCGTGATGTGGAGCATTTTTTCATGTGTCAGTTGGCCATCTGGATGTCTTCTTTGGAGAAGTGTCTATTCATGTCTTTTGCCCGTATCCTCACTGGGTTATTTGTTTTTTGGGGTGTTGAGTTTGATAAGTTCTTTATAGATTTTGGATACTAACCCTTTATCTGATATGTCATTTGCAAATATCTTCTCCCATTCCATCGGTTGCCTTTTAATTTTGCTGATTCTTTACTTTGCTGTGCAGTAGATTTTTATTTTGATGAGGTCCCAGTAGTTCATTTTTGCTTTTGTTTTCCTTGACTACGGAGATGTGTTGAATAAAAAGTTGCTGCAGCCAAGATCAAAGAGGTTTTTGCCTGCTTTCTTCTCGAGAATTTTGATGGCTCCCTGTCTTACATTGAGGTCTTTCACCCATTTTGAGTTTATTTTTGTGTATGGTGTAAGAAAGTGGTCCAGGTTCATTCTTCTGCATGTCGCTGTCCAGTTTTCCCTGCACCACTTGCTGAAGAGACTGTCTTTATTCCCTTGGATATTCTTTCCTGCTTTGTCAAAGATTAGTTGGCCATACGTTTGTGGGTCCATTTCTGGGTTCTCTATTCTGTTCCATTGATCTGAGTATCTGTTCTTGTGCCAGTACCATACTGTCTTGATGATTACAACTTTGTAGTATAGCTTGAAGTCTGGGATTGTGATGCCTCCTGCTTTGGTTTTCTTTTTCCAGATTGCTTTGGCTATTCGGGGTCTTTTCTGGTTCCATACAAATTTTAGGATTATTTGTACTAGCTCTGTGAAGAATGCTGGTGTTATTTTGATAGGGATTGCATTGAATTGTAGATTGCTTTGGGTAGTATTGACATTTTAACAATATTTGTTCTTCCTATCCAGGAGCATGGAATCTTTTTCCTTTTGTGTGTGTGTGTGTGTGTGTGTGTGTGTGTGTGTGTGTGTGTCTTCTTCAATTTCTTTCATAAGCTTTCTATAGTTTTCAGCGTATAGAATGTTCACCTCTTTGGTTACATTTATTCCTAGGTATTTTATGGTTTTTGGTGCAACTGTAAATGGGATCAATTCCTTGATTTCTCTTTCTGTTGCTTCATTGTTGGTGTAGAGGAATGCAACCAATTTCTGTGCATTGATTCTATATCCTGAAACTTTGCTGAATTCATGGATCAGTCCTAGCAGTTTTTTGGTGGAATAGCAGTCTTTTGTGTTTTCCATGTAGAGTATCATGTCATCTGTAAAGAGTGAAAGTTTGACCTCCTCCTGGTCGATTTGGATGCCTTTTATTTCTTTGTGTTGTCTGATTGCAGAGGCTAAGACTTCCAATACTATATTGAATAACAGTGGCGAGAGTGGACATCCCTGTCTTGTTCCTGACCTGAGGGGGAATGCTCTCAGTTTTTCCCTATTGAGGATGATATTAGCATTGGGTCGTTCATATATGGCTTTTTTGATCTCGAGGTATGATCCTTGTATCCTTACTTTCTTGAGGGTTTTTATCCAGACAGGATGCTGTATTTTGTCAAATGCTTTCTCTGCATCTACTGAGAGGATCATATGGTTCTTGTCCTTTCTTTATTGGTATGATGAAACACGTTAATTGTTTTGCAGATATTGAACCAGCCCTTCCTCCCAGGTATAAATCCACCTTGGTCGTGGTGAATAATTTTTTTAATGTATTGTTGGAGGCGGTTGGCTAATATCTTGTTGAGGATTTTTGCATCCATGTTCATCAGGCAAATTGGTCTATAGTTCTTCTTTTTAGTGGGGTCTCTGGTTTTGGAATCAAGTTAATGCTGGCTTCATAGGAAGAGTTTGGAAGTTTTCCTTCCGTTTCTACTTTTTGGAACAGCTTCAAGAGAATAGGTGTTAACTCTTCCTTAAATGTTTGGTAGAATTCCCCTGGAAAGCCATCTGGCCCTGGACTCTTGTTTTTTGGGACATTTTTGATTACTAATTCGATTTCCTTACTGGTTATGGGTCTGTTCAAATTTTCTATTTCTTCCTGTTTCAGTTTTGGTAGTGTATATGTTTCTAGGAATTTGTTCATTTCTTCCTGATCGCCCATTTTGTTGGTGTATAATTATATATATATATATATATATATATATATATATATATGGCGTATAATTATATAATATTCTCTTATTACTGTTTTTATTTCTGTTCTGCTGGTTGTGATCTCTCCTCTTTCATTATTGATTTTATTTATATGCGTCCTTTCCTCTTTCTTTTTGATCAAACTGGCTAGTGGTTTATCAATTTTGTTAATTCTTTCAAAGAACCAGCTTCTGGTTTCATTGATCTGTTGAAGAAATATTTTTGAAAGTGTACCATGAGCCTCTACCTCATACTATCCTGGGATCTAGAGCTACAATAGTGCATGCATTTCAGGAGCTGTCTAGTGAGATAGTCCGTCTCAAGATCAAAATAGGGAAAGAATTAGTTTACCAGAATTGATGATATCTCCTCTTGATTAGTGGGTCATGGTGATGACTTTCACTGAACAGAGTACACTGGGAGAAAATCACATGGGGGAAGGATTCATTCAGATTTGGAGATGTTAAGTAATTCAGACATGGGAGATTTTAAAAAAAATTTTTTTTAACGTTTATTTATTTTTGAGACAGAGAGAGACAGAGCATGAATGGGGGAGAGTCAGAGAGAGAGGGAGACACAGACTCTGAAACAGGCTCCAGGCTCTGAGCGGTCAGCACAGAGCCCGACGCGGGGCTCGAACTCACGGATCGCGAGATCGTGACCTGAGCCGAAGTCCGCCGCTTAACAGACTGAGCCACCCAGGCACCCCAGACATGGGAGATTTCAAACATTTATAGGTCTGGAGCTCAAGTGAAAAGACTGTGTTAAAACTATAGATTTGGGGATCACACATCTGTTGATGCAACTGAAATCATAAAAAGAGAAGCTACCCCCCACGTAGAGTATAAGGTTGAGAATTAATGAAGATTGAAGGCTGAAACCCAGAATACCTTCATTAATGGGATATTCAGAGACAAATGTGCATTTTATTTGTAGAGTCAACATTTTTTTTGCCTGTTGAATCACAAAACATTGTGATTATATATTGTACATATATATTACATATATATGTTATTCTCACACTCCTTGCTCCCCCATACTTTGATTTTTTGAAAACGAATATGCTATTAAATTAGCACCAAACAGCTCCATTTCTGTCAATATATACACCAGCAGAAGGAGCACAAACAACAAAATCAAAGTTATAAGGGCTAGACAGGGTGAACCTAGTTGTCTCCCACTCCAGATTAGTGACATGTGTGGGCTGCTCTCCCATTAGCCTTCACAACATTTCCGTAGCAGGTGTCAAAGTAGCAAGCTGACATTCTTTACTCAAGCACATGGGCTTACTCATTCTTCTTTCATTCTCTATTGGTGCTTTTGTGTCTTCAGAAACTTAACATAAATATTTTAAGGACATAAAGCATTTGTAAGATGTTACCAGCTCTTATTTATCGACCAACAGCAACACAGTTAAGTGTAATAAGAATGCCTATCAGTTAAGAGCAACAATGCTGTTTGTAAGAAGTGTTAATGACTGAGATAAACTGAGCTAGTTTTAGATTCTTGTGGGCATTTTGTTTACAATAATTCAGAAAAAGATCATGGAGAAGTGGGGGGTAGATTAAAAGAGATAGCAATAAATAAAGGTGCACTGTGGTCAACTACCAACTAATATTTGATTATACCCCGAGAGTTAAAATAAATTTTATTTTTCTCATATTTTAGAAATACTCTAAGTGTGTGTTTTCTCTGCAGATTTAGTACAGTGGTAGAGGGCGGATCACTGCTATTGTCGTGGAAGCATGCCAAGAAAACAGGATGTTATTTTAAGATTAGAAAGACATCTTATTAACTCATTTCACTTCCAAATTGGGAAGAATACACTGTAGCCTCTCACTCCGACGTATTGAGGATTATTGCCATGCACAGAATTATGACCATTCACATCAGTTTGGCATATCTCAGGACACCTTAGAGCAAAATGCATTCTTTCAAACTGGAAGCAAAAGTGAATAGTGTCCACTGAGTAAGTCCATGTCCCGTATTTAATCTAAAAACTAAAGTACAAATCGATTCTGGATCCAAGGAGGAATGATCATAGTACATTCACAATATTTCTGTAGCTGCATGGCACTTCACCATCTTTGGTAGTAGCACAGCCAGTGTGAAAGTTTCCCCCGCCACTGTGACAGCTGAGCCTGTGTACCTGAAGCAAAGAGCAAAAGACTAAAAGGAAAGAGAAATGACTTGCTCACAAATGCCCTGTTTTAAAGCTTGAGGGTTAAGACACAATTGTACCAAAGCTGTCATGGGACCGTATGGACAATGGCACACAGAACAATGCTCTGCGTTTGCTATGACATAGCCAGGGTGACACTTATGTCATATTTTTAAAAAAATTGGCATAAGTTTTCCTTTTATATCTCAGGATACCTAGTATAACCAGAAGATTTTATCTGAAAAGAAATTTTTTTTTCAGAGGATTTATAATTACCAAATAATTGTTTCAAAAATTACTTAGTCGTTTCTTCCCTGTCAAGTGGGTCATCATTTACTACTTTGAAACAGATTGAAAAATGGGTATTATTTTGAAATAAAAAATTTTCTGTACAAATAAATCAATATTATTTAAAATGGTTTCAACATGTATACGTTAATTCTGTATTGGGAAAGAGAAATTGTAAATCTAAATAAGTAATGGTAGTATCTTTAGCACTGACCTTGAAGTACTTTCTCAGAGTATTTTGTTACTTTTTAAAATTGGGTGGATTTGGAGGAGTTTGGGTGGCTCAGTTGGTTAAGCGTCTGACTCTTGATCTCGGCACAGGTCATGATCCCACGGTTTGTAAGTTCAAGACCTGCATTGGGCTTGGTGCTGACAGCGCGAAGCCTGCTTGGAATTCTGCACCCCCTGGCCCCCACTTGTGCGCTCTCTAAATAAATAAATAAATAAATACTTAAAAATAATAAAATTGGGCAGATTTTTTTCTGCAGTTACATAGTCTGGCTAAGGCCAACTGATTCTGCCCATTTTACTACACTGCCCAGAGCCCCTTGATGAGGCAGCACCTGTTCTGCCATAAGCTGGTGTGAGTAACATTCTGGGTCCATGCGATCCATGTTCTAAAGAAGATACAATTTGGCCTATTAAAAAAAAAGCTTTTTATATTTGATGTTATGTCTGTGTAAAGGGAAGATCTTCATCCACTCCCTTCTGGAATTCTGGGAGTTTATTTTACAAATGTCCTATGTGAACAAGTGAAGTAGACATCCTCCATCACCCATAACTTGACTGTTTGTCTATTCTTTTACAAATCTACTCCATATCGTGTGGTACTTTTTAGGAAGATCATCAGCTTGGTAATTAGTGGCTGCACTGAAAGCTTTTGAGAGGCTACAACACACAAGGGAGCTTATGATGATAACTACAAGCGGCATAATTCCCAAAGTTTTTAATGCACTTTAGAGCCATATCCCCCAAGACCCAAACCAATCAAAGAAAGACACCATTGAAGGAAGTCACCCTTTCGAGCCAAGTGGCTTCCTTAGTGATTTTACACAACTGATTTTCAGCCTCTCCAGAAGTGTTAATCTGGATACGGCAGGTGGTGTTAGCCACAGCAGACTCCTCATTTTTCAGCTAAAAGATAATCAAAGGCTATTCTAGTAACAAGGGCTTTGGCCAGAGTCTAAGGATTTTTATGGGGCAGCTATTGCTCTAGCAGCAGATTCTGCAATTTAAGGAATTAAGAAGTTCCTATCTTAGCCTCATTTACAGTTATCCCTAACCAGGGGAGCAGGGACCTGCCGAAAGGAGTGTATCCTGAATCATGAAAGCCTCCTTGGTAGGTTTTTTTCTAACTCAACATTGTCAATTCATGGGAGTCAACTAATGAGATCTCTTATTTTGCATGTGAAAAGTTAGAGGCACTGTTAGATTTTTCTCCTAGCATGAAATAAAAGGTTGTTCTAATTCCAGAGTTTCCCCCCTCCCTGTGCCCACCCTCCCATCCCACCTTAGCAATGGCCTGAGAGATGAAGGTGAGGATGTTATCTTTCCAGGCCAATTTGAGAATAAAAGAAACGTAGGAGAAAGGGTTTCGTGTTTAAAGTATGAAGTCTAGGTTCGTGGTCTTGGGAGGAAGCAGTCTATTGTCCATAGCCTATGTCAGCTATTTCTTCTCTTTCTCGTCAATTTGAGTCGGAGTCTCCAGCATCTACACAGGCAGGCCAGGTGTGGGGTGGAGCCTTCTTTAGCTGTGAGTTGTGTATCCAAGCTTTTGTCATTTAATGAAAGAAAACAGTTGAAACCTAGATGCCCATAATCCAGGGGAAATCCTGTAAGGAAAACTGAGATTCACAGTCTTCTTGATTCTGCCTTTGTGTTACCCTTCTGGACATGGCAAATATTACCCACCTTCTGATCTGTCTCAGTTGAACCCTAGATGTCCATAATCCAGGGGAAATCCTGTAAGGAAAACTGGGATTCATAGTCTTCTTGATTCTGCCTTTGTGTTACCCTTCTGGACATGGCAAATATTACCCACCTTCTGATCTGTCTCGGTCTCCCAAGAAGGGACAACTGAATGACCCTTTTCTCATTTCCTTTTCACTTTGATATCTTTTTACCTTCATGTTGATATTCTGTTTATATGTTCCAGGTTATATTTTAAAAGGGATTTTTGCCTAAATTGGACAACTAATCTGTTAAGAACAATATATGAGGTGTCTATAAGCATCTTATTTTTGCTATTTGTGCCAGTGTGTAATTTAATTACAAGAAATGTCACTCAAATATGAAGGACTATGGGTCAAAGCACATTCTGCATTTTGCATCCATTTGTACATATCTACCAAACCAAATCCTTGTTTCTCATCAAATATTCTCAACCATACTACCAGCATTTATAACTATCTTAAATTATCTCATATACTTTTTGGTATATTATTTATCTCCTATCATGAATATGTAAATTCCAGGAGAGTAGGGACTTCTAATGGTCTTATCCACTGCTGTACCCCAAGGGACTATATCTCCAGCACCTGACACAGACAGGATACCTAGTAAATATCAGTTGAATGGATAAATAAACAAGTGAATAAATGAATGAATCAATGAATCAAAGAATGAATGATCTACATCTGGAGCCTGGAAAATATCCGTATCTTCCTTCGAAACATTTCATTTTGCAGTTGGGAAAACGAAGTCTGAGGGAGGTAAAATAGTTCATAGCAAGCTACTTGGGATACAGATAGTACAGTTGGGCCTAAAATATGGTCTCTTAATTCCTGGTCTAGTGTACTTTTAAATGCAATTCTATTTGATTATGAATGGCAGTAATTTTTGATTTGGAGATGGTAGAAATTCCTTCTCACACTGTTGGTCCAATTAGAGATCCTAAGTAGAACACATTATAGTAATTAGAAATGACTGTGCCTGAATATAAGTATATGGAGAAATAGTGAATAAAAATACAAATATGAGGGGCGCCTGGGTGACTCAGTTGGTTAAGCATCTGACTTCAGCTCAGGTCATGACCTCATGGTTTGTGAGTTTGAGGCCCACGTCCAGCTCTGTGGTGACAGCTCAGAGCCTAGAGCCTGCTTCAGATTCTGTGTCTCCCTCTCTCTGCCCATCTCCTGTTCTCTCTCTCTCTCTCAAAAAATAAACACAAATTTTTTAAAAATAAAATTGGAATGTACAGCTTAATAACAACTATGCAAAACATATCTATGTCAATTAATGGGAACCAATGGATGTAAATGGTTATAAATTGAAATAGATTTGATCTTTACTATAAAACTAAAATTAATAAAAGATTATTCTTATTTTAACTCTTAGAAATTCTGACATTGGAGTTTCAAAAGTTCATGATCTCTTCTGCGTCCCCTTCCTCCCTGACCTGGTGACATTCTGAAAATCAATCTACCTTAGACCTGTATTCCTTCTATCAATGTTCTTTCTTCTTTTTTGAGAATGTTAGCTTCTGGGGTGGTTTAAATGTTACTTGGGATTATTTGTTATTTATTCAAAGACATTGCATCACAATGAAAGCTTCACATACAAATTTTCTTCTACTGTGTTCTAATAAATCAGTCTCTGGCCTCTTTGAAATCACGTCTTTATTTCTTCCACCTTTTCTATGCCGATGTCCTCTCAATGCAGAAATATATTTCTCTTATACATTTTAAAATTTTTATTATTTTTACCTAAAATTTTTTTTAATGTTTATTCATTTTGGGGAGACAGAGAGAGACAGAGCACGAGCAGGGGCAGAGAGAGAAGGAGACATAGAATCCGAAGCAGGCTCCTGGCTCTGAGCTGTCAGCGCAGAGCCCAACATGGGGCTAGAACCCACGAACCATGAGATCATGACCTGAGCTGAAGTTGGATGCTTAACCGACTAAGCCACCCAGGCACCCGTGCTCTTATATATTTTTAAAGATTCATTTGTGTTTTTATAGGACTGAATCATTAAAAACATTATTTTATAGATAGCTTACAATTACTAATGATGGGTGAGCTGAAAGGAAAAGACTCTGAATCATTTAGGTATAAATCTTTTCACAGTATAGTGGCAGAGTGAGATAACCTTCAACTGGAAGCAGTATTCTATTTCTGAGCTTACTTCCAGACTTATATCAGCTAACATTTTTTTACTTTGTACTTTTATTACTTAGTTCATTAACAGATCTTTTTAATAGATTCCAAACTGGTTGGAAACCTAGTATAATATTGTGGTGCCTAGGTTAATGTTCAAGAAGAAATACACAGGAAAGTATCAGTTCTATACATTTTATTTGGTTTTCACTTTTTGAATATTTAGCAAAGTCAGTATTTTGAAAATAAATCCTTAAAGGATTTTCTGTTCTGACAGGACAAAGTCCAAATTCTTCCAATGCCTTTCCAAATTTACCTGCTGTATTTGTTTGCTTCTGCTGCTAATGTTTCCACCCTGGGGCATCATTTGCCTTAAATCAGCATGTCTCATGGTCTTTCAGCTCTCCCTGACACTGCCCATGCTATTTTCTCTGCTGAAAATCCTCTTTGACTATGTCTGTCTGAGCCACACTTTTAATACTCAATTAAAATATCACCTTGATAATACCATTATTTTCTAATTTCTTTCTATTCCTTACAGAATATTTATGACTTCCTTTCCTTTACCATATAGTATTTTGTATTTACCTCTGATCACATTGTGTAGTGATTGAAAAAATATATGTCTGCCCTAGTAGTAGATTTAATAAACCTGTTAGAATCAGAAACTGAGATTGGTTTCTCTTTTGCCAGAGTCTAGACCAATACTTGACACACAGTGTGATCTCAGTAATTATTCAGTGAGCAATGGGCACATTAGGGAATTCATTAGCAATGAGTTAAATGATTTATTATTTGTATTAATTTGCTAAATTAGAAATACATGTGAATACAGCAATTTTACCCCATATGACCTAAATAGCCTTATTTAGGAAAACAATAAAAAACATTTGAAGCATATGAAATGCCAGGAAAAAATTGACTTTGTTTCAACTTTGTGCATTTAAGCATAATAAACATATGTTATGATTTAGCAGCTTAGAAGGAGGTGAAAAATTAGATAGTACACAACCATCTGTTCTTACCCGAAACCTTGGAAAATTGTTAGAATTCACTGTCCTCAAAAGCTTTAGTATTGTTTTTATAGTAAGCATAAAGGTCAAGGGCAGTTGATCTTGGTTTACTTGACATCATACAGACTTTTCAAGCATATCTGTTGGTAGATTCAAAATTGGAAGATGAATGAGATTTTGCAACAGTTAATTAAATGAGAGTGTCTGTTTTGCTTCAGTGAACTTTTCTTCACTCAATACCTCTCTGCCTCTTTCACTCCATTTCCCACTGCCTATGTAGATGAATTTTTTTCTTTCACACATGGGCTCAATATGGAAAGAATAATTTTTTTCCTGATATAAGTAACAGATGAAATGCAATAATGGTAGCTTCTATTTACTGAGCACTTAATATACACTAAGTGTGTGTCAAGAGAATATTATATTAAATGTCATTTACTTTTTTAAATACCCTTCTAAGAAAGGTATTATCCCAGCTTCACAAACTGCAACTCAGAGATGCTAATGAATCTGTGGGGAGGTGCATTGTATAGTCATTGAAATGACTGGTTGAACTTTTTAATTTTTTTCAACTACAGAAGGATTCTTTAAAAGTTGCTCACAGTTTTCTCTGTTGAGAGGTGGAATTGTCAATTGACTGGTGGAAGAGACTTTGATTTGGTGGTGGAGGTTGTGGGAATCACAGAAGTGGAGATTAAGTTACATAAATGTAGGACAAATACTGACCTAAAGTTCTTGGAGAAAATCATGACACAATCATGAATTTGAAAGCAAATGCTTCAGATGAGATGCTAGAGCTTCTATTTAGTAATAGGTATTTGGAAATTTTTAGCAGGATCATTCAACCCTGAAGACACAGAATCTCTCGTCCCCCCAACCAAGTTTGGTTTCAAGTTGCCGAATGTCTAAAAGCATTGATTGTTCTTGGAAGGTGTGTGTGTGTGTGTGTGTGTGTGTGTGTGTGCACATGCGTGTGTGTGTGTGTGAGAGAGAACATTGCTGTGAGATGGTCATGAGACTCGACATAGCAGAAAAAAGTCAGACTTGATTGCTTCATCGTACTATAGGAAAAGCTAACAAAACAACCAGGCTACACATTGCACAACACTAACTTGACTTCATTTTTGGCATCCCACAAAGGGTGTTATTTAAGCCTAATTTAGCTGGTTTTGGAAATGTGCTAGGTTGACCACTGTTATTTATTTGGTTGTCTGGGCCATTGCAGCCAAACCACACTTGACAGGTGCAAGGGGATGTTTTCTCCCTGAGGGAATGTGTGTTCTCACTGTCATTTTCCCTTGGTGGCTTTGAGGGAAGAGGAGACAAAGGCAGGTATGGAAGCTGGATGTGGAGCTATGTGGAGGTAGGAATTTGAAATCTTCCTCCTTTCTCTAGTACTGTGGGTTTCTATTCTGGGAACTGAAGGTGACATTTGACATCTAGTGTTTCCTTGGTGGCTGGAAGTAAAAGGTCTGTTGGCCTCGCCACTCCTAGTGCTGTGTCATACTTCTGCTGCTCCAGGTATCCAAAGTTTCAGCAGGGACTTAGCTGTGACTACCCTCAAGTGGGAACAAGATGGTATGAATACTTTGCCAACAATCTGGTAATAATCTGCGCAGGTTTGCAGCAGGGGAAATTCCCAAGTGAGGGGCAAACGTGAATTTGCAGAGTATGTGTTACTTAGTATGGATGTTTTATATTGTATCAATTTAGCTAATCTAAAACATTTCCCAGAATATCCTTCTCTGTATGGTTCTAGGTTACAATCGACCAAGCAGAAATTTATGTGAGATTTGGGAGGCATAAGGAAACCAGCAGTACCTATGAGCTGAACCTTGGTGAAGACTTCCAGACATCGGTGAAGCTTGTATGTGCTGTGGCTAATATGATGGCCCGGTTTGTTGGGGTCTCCAGCTTCCCCCATATCTTCTTTCAGCTTCTTTAGAGTCCTGGGCTAGGCAGATGTGCATCTCTGTGGATAATGGGGATGGGCCCCTTCTTCAGGCCACCTATATCTCAAATTTGGAGAGGTGAGAGACAGATGTGGGGTCTAGTTTTTATTCATGGCTTTCATTTTGTCCTTTCAGGTACCAGTTTGTCCTCAGAAATCCCCTCTTCATGCTCAGACCTCCAGAACCTTGACCTCTAGTGACTTCAGGCCCACTACCAATGGTCTTCTATAAATTTTTCATTGGCTCCCAAAATTTCATAAGGCCTAATCCCTATGATAAATTACTTATTACAATTATTTATAGCGTTTCTATTTCCCTGATCAAATTTAACTGATACTCTTGGGGAAACCTGAAGACTAGAAGAGGCAGCTGGGTTGCACATGTATTCAGTAAAAAATGTTTGGGGATGCTATGACTGTCTGTAATTAGAAAGAATGATCAATAAATTTATGAATCATGTTTCTATTATTGTTCCCTCTGAAGGGTAATCATTTATCATCTTAAATAGGACTATATATTCTATGTGTCAGTAATAAACATCCAATGATAAACCAGGGACATGAACCAATGCCATTATAGCATAATTCTCAAGTTCACATTCAGATGTTATAATGTAGATAGTCATGAATCACTCTAAAGATTTTAGTGTAAATCCATAGATTTCCTATGGATTCAATGTTTTTAACACATTCTTTGTACTGGACATTGTGTCAAATGCTAGGAACTTAGCTGTTGGTTAAAAAAAGACAAATCCCCTGCCCCTAAGATGTTCACTACCTGGAGTTTGTGACTTCTCACAACCCTTTTAACTTGCCAGCATGGCCAATCCATCACGATGACTGGCAGCTGAAAGTCAGACTCAGAATGTGACACCTGTTGAGGTCATTTTCCCAGGCCTCTCTCTGGTTCTCAACTCCCAGGATTTCAAATCCTTGGCTCTACCCTCTTGGATTCCAAACCTGCTTCTGCTGCTTCCATCTATTTGAGGACCTTTGATTTTCATTGAGTTTTCCTCCTTCCTTGCCTTGGACACCTTCTGAAGCCTTTCCCAGTTCTGGCGTAAGAAATCCAAGGGACAGGTCAGTCGTAGACTCTCTCCTTGCTGAGGAAGTGGGATTTAGGTAAGTGAGGAGGCAGAGGTGAAATATAGAATTGTAATGTAGTGAAGCAAGTGCTATACTGTTCATGTACAAAGTGTTGCACATTCATAGATGGTGATGTAATCAGTACTGTAAAGAGTGCCCTCCATCAACTTCCTGCCCCTATAGCTACATATCTATATCTGCACTCTGTTATTTTTCCATTCATCCTACAAATATTTATTATGCAATCACCCTGAGCCACCCACACTTGTTGTTTTCCCTCCATCTTACAGATGCCTCTTCTGCTGTTTCAGGCTACCACCCACGCTTTGGAGAAGCAATATATAGCAGTGATTAAGCAAGTAGAGTTGATCTGCCTGGGTTCAAATCTTGACTCCCCCTGCTCTATGCTTTAGTTTCTTCATCCATAAAATGAGGATAATCACAACACCTAACCACGTAGGAGTGTTGTCAAGGTTAATGCAAATAATGCACCAAAGCCCTACCCCAGTGCCTGGAATAGATAGGTGAATACTCACTCTGTGTACCTTATTATCATTAACGATCTCATCTTTTCATCTGCTCTCAGACCAGTTTTTAATTTTGCCATGTTTTCAATCTTTTTTTTTTAACTACTGGTTTCTTCTATATTGTATGGCCTACAAATATGTGCACGTGTTTTATACATCATTAAACATCCTAATTCTCAAGAGGATGATTCTACCCTGATGATTCTCCTTTTCTTTATAATTAGAATCAGAAATATTGGCATTCACTATTTTTTATTTCTTTTCATCCAATTCACCTTCCAGACCTCCTAATCATGCTGCTGCCCCTGACTAATAACCCTATTAATTTCCAAGTCCAAAGATCATGTTGGTCCTCATTTATTGGACTACAGCATTCCTGAGATTTTTTTTTCCTCTTTGGCCTTGGAAACCTACTCTTTCTGGTTCTTCTTCCACATTTTGAACCATCTCTTCTCAGTCACTTTTGCAGATTCCTGCCATTCATATATTGTTGGTTATAGAGTTCTGCCATTTCTAAGTTCTTAACATATCTTGTATCTTTTCCTTCTACTCTTCATAACACAGTTGCCTTAGCTCAGATCTTTATTATATCTTATTCAAATCATTGAAGTAGTCTTTAAGTTGGTCATGCTACTTAGTTTATTGCCCCCACTCCCTATTTCCTCTACAATAGTGATTTTTCCAAAATGCAAATGTAATTAATTTTGCATTTCCCAGGCCAAAGCAATATGGAGATAAAAATGGGCACAATTTCAATATCTAAATAATATTTTTCCTCCCCAAAACTCATAGCCCAGTCTAATCATAAGAAAAACCCCAGAGAATTACAAATGAAAGGGAATCCTACAATCTCCCTGGCTAGTCCTCCTTAAAATTGTCAAGGTCATTGAAAATAAGGGAAGTTTGAGGAAATGTCACAGCCAAGAGGAGCCTAAAAGGAGACACGACAGCTAAATGTAATGTAGTTTCCTGGATGGAATCCTAGAGAAGAAAAGGGGCTCTAGGTAAATACTAAGGATATCTGCATAACCTATAGTTGTTAGTTAATAATCACATATCAATATTGCTTCATTAATTGCAAACAAATGTACCATGCTAATGTAAGATGTTAATAATTGGGGAAACTGCAGGGGTCAGCATGTGGGACATCTGTTCTATCTGCTCAGTTTTTCTGTAAATCTAAACTGCTCAAAGCATGAAGTTTAATAAAACTTAATTGATTATTTATTTTTTACTGTCCCCTGATCAAGGAACTTCTAGATTTCTCAAATTCTTCTCCAGATATGGGAACCTGGAGGCCAGTGATGTTTCATGTGTGTTCTAAAGTAGTTTTGTGGGGTTGGGGCATTTTTTTTGGTCCACTATTTTTCTTCTCTCTTGTTCTTCCTCCTGAAGCAACAAGAGAATAATGCCTTCTGGAAGGTCTGGAGTCTTTACCAGGGCACCGATGCCAATGCTGGTGTCCAATAGTTAAGATGCCAATGTCCTTGCAAAGCAGCCAGTACCTTTCTTCCTGCCAAATCTACTGACTACACTGCTGTTGATTTGATGGTACTGTCTTGGGATCTGAGTCTCATGGGAATCTTGTGAAATAGTCCTTTTAGTTTCTTGCTGGTGACTGCAGTTCTTTCTTCTTGGGGCTCAGGCATCAATCCTTAGGGGCTGGAATGAAGGAAAATCAGAGTGACTGATACCGCACTGCTATGTTTCAAACCACCTCTCTTCTATCACTGACTCGGAGTCCTAGGAACTCTTGCTTCTTAGAGATTGACTTATTTCCCAGGATATTTCTTGACTACCCATGAAAACAGATTACTGAGGGCCTGGGCCACCAGCCCTCAAAACCTGTCCAGACATGTCTGAATCTGAGGGTGAAAACAGCACAAGCTCAGGTTACATAAATATGATCATGTTGTTGTGCTGTTTAGAATTCCTTCATGGCTTCTTTTTGTCATTTAACATGGCCTTACAAGGCACTCTCATATCCTGCTTTAGTATATCTTTCCGGGCTCAGCCAGAGACAAAACCATCCTCAAACTTTCTAGTTCAGCCACATTGAGTTATTTTAAGCACCCACATTTCATGAATTCATCAAACTTCTCATGTCTTTCGTGTTTCCATGCTTTACTGTAACGTTCAAATTGGGTTAGCCACTCATGCCTCACCACCACCCCAAAGTATCATACTGTTTTTGTATATTATCATCACTTCCATACTCCATTATATTAGTTATTATTGATGTTTAACAAGTTACCCTAAAAGCTAGTGCCTTAACACAATAAACATTTATTATATTACACCTTCTGTAGGTCAGAAATCCATGCATGGCTTAACTAGGTCCTTTATTTCAGGGACTTTTACAAGGTTGCTGATCAAAGCAGTGGTCTCATATGAAGGTTCAATTGCAAGAGGGTCCACTTCAAACCTCACTGACATTGCTGTTGGCAGGTTCCATTTCATAAAGGCTGATATCCTGAGGTCCTCAGTTCCTCATTAGCTATTGACCACAGGCCTCCTTCAGTTCCTTATTATGCGGACTTCATAGGGTACCTCACAACATGGTAGCTGGTTTCCATCAGAGGGAGGAAGACAATACAGCATGAGCAAGAGACAAACCAGGGTCTTTGCAATCTAAATGAACAGGATTACTTTACTCCTATTACTTAAAAGTGATAAGACAAATCATTTTTTGTATATTCTATTTGTCAGGCTCAGCCCACATCCAAACGGAGCAGATTATACAAGAACATAAGCAGGAGGCTGGGATCACTGAGGGCATTTTGTGGTTGGCCCGTGGAGGACTAAATCCCCACTGTTAATCGGTTCACATGTTAAGACAGATGACACCACACATGCACCAAGATGGTGTATAAATATTTATTACTCACATAATAGGTCTTTCTGAAGAAAGTAGGGCAGGCACAAAAGCCAGTCTGGAATGTCTTGAGAGAAGAGAGAAGCCAGTGGCTTTGGTTTTTACTGGGGTGGAAGGTGGGACATCATTGAGGCTTCCCACAGGAACAGATTTAAGGTGGTATGAACTTTTCCATGAATCATGCATGGCTTCTTATATTCTTTCCCTGATATGGAGCAAAAGGGAAAGGGGAAGGTTAAGGCATGAAAGCTGTCAGGAGTCAAATATCAAAAATGAAGTTGGAGTCATTCTTATCACAAGGGTCTACTTTAGAGGCTGTCTACTATATCCTTTATAATATAATTGTTTATTTACTTGGTTGCCTTTTATAAAATAAAGAATATATTTTATCTTTATGTTTTTAGTACCTAGTGCAGTGCCTGACATATCATGGTCACTCAGTAAATGTTGGTTGAGTGAGTAATTAAATCAGTGAATAGATTCTCCCCACTTTCTTGATCATTAGTTATCCCCTGTTGTAGATCTAGTGATCTACACTTTCAAGTGATCTGAGCTTTCAAGATTCAGCTCAAAAATGATCTCCTCTATGGTGACTGTCTTGATCTAGTCCCCCTCCTCTCTGATAGAACTGACCATTCTCTTGTTTGTGGTCAACTGCACTGGGTACATATTTTTGTCATAGAACTGACAACAGTAACATTTATTTCTTTACAGTCTGCTTTACAAGTCTGATCACTGAGGGTACAAACTTGTCTTGTCATGAACATTTGTACCCCCAGTATCTAGTATGGTGTCACACACAGATGTTCAGTTAATGTCTCACAGAGGATTCAATCAATTCCTTTATGGAAAAAGGAGTAAGATAAAGCTAAATATAGGAGGAGTGTTTAATCTGGATCTTAAAGAATAAATAAAAGCTTTACAGGAGAGGATACAGGGATGAGGATGCTTTGGAGACAGAATATTCTAAATACAATAAGTAACAGAACCAAAGACAATGAAGTACAAAAAAATCATGGTGTATTCAAGTAATAGCAAGATTCAGCTGGCTGGAGATGAGGCTAAAAAGTCAGGCTCACATGCAGGTTGTGAAACTTTGTAGGCTATGTTGAGGACGGTAGACTTTCTCTTTAAAATAATGGGAAGTGGGGTGCCTGGGTAGCTCAGTTGGTTAAGCATCCAACTTCGACTCAGGTTATGATCTCACGGTTTGTGAGTTTGAACTCCACATCTGGCTCTCTGCTGTCAGTACAGAACCTGCTTCAGATCCTCTGTCTCCATCTCTCCCTCTGCCCCTCTCCCAATCACTCTCTCTGTCTCTCAAAAAAAAAAAAATTAAAAAATTAAAATTAAATGAAATAATGGGAAGTAATTTAAGATTTTTTCTTTGAAAACTTGGGTGCTAAGTAAATCTATTCTAGAAAAACAATTCTGATAGCAGAGTAGAATGGACTTGACTAGGGAGTAGACTGGAATCAGTCAAGGATGGGAAAGGGGTGCTTTCATTGGGATAACATAAACTCTACCTGGAAGAAATCACAATGCAGATAGAAGGTAAACATTAGCATTCTGAATGCTGCTGAGAGGGATCCAGAGCTCTGAGATTTGGAAGGTATGGAAACCTGAGAAAACTCCACTGAAGGGATTGTGAAGATATGTAGAAAATAGAGATAAAGACAATGGATGAATCAACCAAAGAAAGAATTATCAATTATCTTGGTAATTAATCAGTTGATAATCTGATAATAACTGTAGCCCACTTGCAGTTTGGGGTATATATATTTTAACAGAAGACTAATGAAAGAAAAAAAAGAGAAAAGAAAATCTATCATGTCTAAAGCATCACAATGGATACAAAAAATAGCTTTTCCTGTCTTTTTGGGAGTAACTTTATAGAAGTATATTATTTCCCCAATACTACCTTTTTTTTATTCTAATGGAATTGTTACAAATTTCTCATGTGAAGTCCCAAGACTATTTTCTAACAGAGAATTTTATAGCCTAAGCTTTGCATTCAAAGAACATTGTAGTTGTTGCATGCTAGACTATCTCCATGGGTAATTCTGAGAAAGAAGAATAGACCTGTTTCAAGGTCTTTGGTGCTCCTAGCTTAGGTTGGAATCTGAAGGCATACTGGTTAGAATCCATACTCTTATATACAGTAATGGTCACCCTTGGCTACTGAGGCAGAAAATGGGCCACAAGACAAAAAGATGCCCATTAGCTCTATTTTAAAATTTCTATAGCCCTTCTAAAGAGCAGCCTCTGAATTTTGCATGGAATTTATTCCAAGGATTTTTAGAATGTCAGAGGTGGCAATAATCTCAGATTTCACCAAACATTTTAGAGGGACTGCTCACATAATACCAGTTGTAATTTTACTATTGGATGATTAATAAAAATGCAAAGTAACCAAATGCTTTTCTGAATTTATATAAGCCTTTTCTTTAAGTGTATTTATTTTGAGAGAGAGAGAGAGAGAGAGAGAGACTGTGTGAGCAGGGGAGGCACAGAGAGAGAAGGAGAGAGAATCCCAAGCAGGCTCCATGCTCAGCTCTGGAGTCCAACATGGGACGCTATCCCATGACTGTGAGATCATGACCGTGAGATCATGACCTGAGCGGAGATCAAGAATCGGATGCTTAACCAACTGAGTCACCCAGGCATCCCTGAATTTAATAAGCCATTTAAATGAACTTGTATTTTACTAACAGCGATAGTATCTGCACACATTTGAAGACATTATATTTATATTTGCAGATTATATCTGCACACATTTGAAGACATATATTACATGTATTTGTGTGGTAACAATATTTATTCAATTATACATTTGATTTATCTGATCCTTTTTAGCAACTTCATGGCACTGAAGGGATTTTTGACCCATAGGTTAGAAACTGATTTGGTCCAACTTCCTCATTTTACAAGTGAGGGAACAAGTGGTTAGCAATAGGTCATTTACATGAATTGCTCAAGGTTACATACACAGAGCTCTACCGGTACCAGAGAGCCTAGGTCTCCTGACCTTTAGGCCAATTAATACAATCCCAAAATAACCAAAAGCATTAGATCTGTTAACACAAAATTAAATGATAATCCTCATGCTAAATGGTGTGATGTGTCTATCAATGCCATGCTTCAGAAGGTACTCTCAGACTTTGAACTTTCTGGAATTTTGGCATATCATATTAGGCCTTACATTGCTGCTGAAAGTAAAAAATCATTTTCCTGGTGGTCATTATTTGAAGCAAACAATATGGAGAGTTTAAGCTCTATGTATGCTAGGTTCTCTTTGCTTACCTACACACCCAAGCACCTGGTACCATGGTTCAGTTTCTTTCACATTAGTTTTTCTCTTTGAGAGCTGGAAAGATGGAAGAAGGAAAATAAAAGCCAGGAAAGTGTGGCATGCAGGAAGAGGAACTCAGGAAGGGTCAGAAGGGTAGACATTTGCGATGCTGAACCTGTGTGTGGATGGCTCTGTTCCACTGATCCAGCTGAAAGAGTGTATTTGAAGTGGCATAATAATTAGGCTCAAAAATTTACCCTTGGTGTGCCCTTCAAAGAAAAATTTTGGGTTGAACCTTGGGGCAATATATTTCAATGATTTTTAGACTTCTATAGGATACAGATGCAGTTGAGAAATCTCAAGAGAACTAGTTTTCTTCCCTTTGAGAGCTAATACCACATATTTTCTGATTAATCGGACTGTTGGTGAAAGCAACCTCCTTTAAATTTCATGTCAGTTACTTATTCTTTATGATTAAGTGATTACTTTCAGAACTACAGAATTAGGCCTTTTTTTGTGAACTTACATATTTCTTAAAACTATTATAAGATACAGTATCTGTAGACAGAAATTTTAAGTTATCATACATAAGATTCCAGTTTGGCATGTTGCTTGTTTCAATAATAAAAACCAGGAGAAAGACAATCACATTGTAGAATTAAAATGTAGATAGTTGTCACCTTTTTCATTAAATATAGCAAATATTTTTCTTTCCTTGATTTGTGGATGAGTCTTACACTTAATATGAATTTGATTCAGATGAAATAAAAGTTTGGATGCTATTCGTTTAGAACAAAGTTAACATACAATCTTATATACAACAGACACTCTGTATTGTCCATCAAAAAGACCTTAAATATTTTTAAGGGAGATGGATTTAAACAAACAGCCATTTGCTGACACTTAAGATAAGCCCTTTAGAAGTATATGAGAGAGTGTAATGTTAGGTTCTGGCACGAAGCCAGAATGTTTTATTTTCTTACCAACATTTTATTTTCCTGAACTCTAAAAGAAGTGACAGGTTATTTTGTCTGTAATGGTGGTTATTTTCAACTTCAAAAACCTTTCTGTGATCTTAAAACCTTATAATTTGTTCACAGTTACAAGTTAATACAGGCACTAAGCAGCATCTGTATGTAATTTTAGCAGAGAGATAGAGTGGGAACTTTTAGTCCTTCCAAACTTATTTTATTAGACATGCATTGTCTAGAATAAGTCTGCCGCAAGTGTGGTATCTACCAAGTTAGCTTAACTACAGCCTGTTGTTGAAAGGGGAGACATTTATGCATCTTTTGGGGTGTTAGTGGCATCTCACATCAGTCTTGTTCTCTGTTGTAAGGAAAACTGGCAAGGAAGAGAGGAAGGAAGGAGATACTTGTACAGAATCTCTGTATGTCAGGCTCTGTTCTGCTGCTGTCTCATGTTATATCATTTGACTTTGAAGAAAACCTCACCTTTAGATTTCTACAAAGAAGATACTCTAATAGTTATTCCTTTGCTGGGTGTTGCCATAATATTCCCCTTCCTTGGCAGTGACTGGCCCACTTCAGCTTTTTTTCCTTTCACGCTCTCTTTCAGGAATTTCCCGGCAGCATGACTGGAGCTTTCGAGAGATGTGGCATTTGATACAAACCAGTCTGAGGAGAGTAAAAATAAGTATGTGGGCAGGGCTTTTCCTCAGAACTCTTCACATCACACAGAGACCAGTACTGCCTTCGTGTAAGAAATAAATCCGATGGATACGTACTTTTGAAATGAGTGGTAGAAAATAAAAAAAGAAGGGGGGCATTCCTTGAAAAAAGAGTTAATTCAACTTTTTGCTGATCTCTTAATGATTAAAAACACGTATGGAGTTAGGAGGTATTAGACTTTGTAATGAAGAGGGATGCCTCATTTCACCTACCACTCATTTCAAAAGTTGGAGAGGGGCGCCTGGGTGGCTCAGTCGGTTAAGCGCCTGACTGACTCTTGATCTCTGCTCAGGTCATGATCTCACGGTTCTGAGTCTGAGCCTGCATCCAGGCTCTGCCCTACCAGGGCAGAGCCTTCTTCGGATTCTCTCTCTCTGCTCCTCCCACCTCTCTCAAAATAAATAAATAAACTTAAAAAAAAAAGTTGGAGAGAGTCTATCATTTATGCGATATTAGCACAACTGTAGGCAATGTCAACGTAAAGATTATAAGGTGGAGAGAAATAATGGGAATTTTACGCATTTCCAAAACTGTCTGCCTTATTATATCCAGTCTTTATATTTGCAATTGTGCCTAACTGTGGAAAAAAGTGATAAAACCAAGTCTCACCTGGTACATTATTACACAAATGGATTAGGTACAACTTTAGATGCACTATCTTCTTTGTAGAAATCTACAGGTGTGTCTATCACTGAAAAACAAAACCAGGGACTCTGCTTGTTATTTTCCATGCAAGGTTCTTGCCGACTGGCAACAGGGACAGAGACTGGGGTGCTTTGTGGTAGCAGCAGAAGGCTGGCAGTGAAAAATATAATAATGCCTCTGTTATCTGTTTCCAATTCTTGCAGCATAGAGCTGGAATCCAGAAAATTTGCCGCCTTGAATAATTCAACTTTCAAATCTGTTGGTGTTTCATGACAGTTTTGATTTGCTTTTCTTTAACATTCTATACTTTGCTTAGTTTTCAACCATGAGTTTCCCCCCACCCCTGCTTTAAATTCTTTGATTTTAAGAATCAGTGTGGTGATCTCCTTTAGAAATATTAAACAAGACCATCTAGTCAGAAACAGGATATACAAAGAAATGTAGATGAGAAAAATGAAGAACAACTTCTAACACAAGGAGAAGTCAGCCTGAATTTTACAGAGCTTTATAATTTGATAATGACTCTCTTATCCCATTTTAATGTTCTAGGGGGAGTTTTAGAGCTTACTTCTTGCCCAGAACCTCCTTTGTAGATAACAAGCTTGGCATGCTTTAAATATTTATGGGGGACTCCGGAGTGTTGCAGAAAACAATACAGCTCCTAGCATGGGGACTATGAAGCTAGAGTCTTCATTAGGGTCACACATGGTGACAGCATTGAAATAAACAGCCTAAAAAAGGCAAGCCTGGTGGAGGATAAAGGCAAGCTAAAGGATGATAAACATTGTCATTTGTTTTCCCATTATGTGCTCTATTAGGTGTGTTTGTGTTTTCTTCCAATTTACAAAAATAATTTTTGTTTAAACAGCGTGAAAATGTTAATGAAGAAAAATTTTAAATGTAAATTTTTAAATGAAAAATGTAATTACTACCTTCTTTATAAAACTTTTATTTTTTTTCTCTGCTCCTCTCTGTCAATCTCTCTCTTTCACACACACCCCCACACGCATTCACACACACGTACACACACCCCTCAGCTTATCTTTGCTCGCCTTCATTCTGTCCTTCAAACTGGCTTTCTCCATGTAAGAGTGAACATGGCTGGTAGCAGCAGCTATAACATTGTAAACATGATAGCTTTATGACTCTGAGGAAAGACAGGCTCTCTCTCTCTCTCTCTCCCTGCTTCTGTATATAACACTTCTATGCAATAATGCTGATTAACCAGTTTTGAGTCTTGTGCCAATCCTTTACACAATCCCTGTTGCTAAAACAATGGGACCTTTGAATGGTGAGCCTGGTTCACGTGCCTGGGACTGGCAGCCTCACTGATGTCAAAAAGTTTAAGCAGGGGAGGCCAGTTTCACAAAAGAAGACGTTGCATTTACTAGAGGAAGGGTGAAGAGGCATGTTTAGCTGAGGAAGACATAGATGTCTATTGTCTGAAAAAATTTGAAAAAATAATTAGGAATATAGTGAGAATTGCCAGACATGCCAGATCAGTTCCAAGAACTGATAATGAGATCTACTACAGACGACAGTGTGTTCATTATTTATTCAATAGACATTTATTAAGTGTCTATAGCCCTTGACATGCAATTCCTCCCGGGCTGGGATATAGGGTGGTAAGTAGCCGCAACTAAAATCTGAACCCCTTTCCCTGGTGGAGTGACTTACATGTGCTTCTTGTGACTTTTAGAGTATTCTCCTGCAGCTGCAAGAGCTTGTTTCTATGGTTCCTAATTAACTCTGTGATTCATCCAAGGCCACTGCTCAGCTGACACTTCATAACATCACAGTCACGGCTGCCCTGTTGATTTCACTTCCTCTGTGCCTGAGCACATGCCGACCCCACACACTTCATTCATTGTTTGGCCTCTCACCTCACTTCTGAGCTGCAGGTGGACCCGAAACAGTCTTTTTCTGCTGCGTCGTCTTCTTCCATCAGACAACGTTCTTAGGCAGGACTGAGGTAGACAACTCTGTTAGGCTGGAATCTGGCTTCCTTCAACGGCCTTCGTTTGGTCCACCAGAACTCGTGCATCCAAGTCCTGCCAAATTCTGGAAATGCAAGCTGGTCACCTCCATGACTGCCCTCTTCTTTCTATTCACTTAGCAGACAAAGGCAACTGCAGCCTTGCACTGCTTCCGGGCTGCTCCAGGCAAGACTCAGATTGGTAGATTCTGCATTCCAAACTCTAGGAATTCCTTAGCTTCTCCCTGGGACTCTCATCCTTCTTGTATTAGGCTCGGATGTGCCAAGGAGTTTATGCAGCTTATGAAGCATCTAGTTGGGGAATGAGATGCCAGTAGACTTTCTCTATGAAAATGCCTCCCCACCAATCTGTCTAAAGATTTCTCTTTGCCCTCTATCACTAAAGATTCACCCTACAAACTCCCCTAGAAGGAACATCTAATAAATCTCTATTCTTATCTTCCACAGACTGGTAGGGGTGATGGCTTCTGGAACAGTTGGAAAACCTATCAGTAAGTCCTGTGATGATGTATCCTTTAGACTGTAGACAGAGAATGGAAGCAGAGGAGGGGCAGAGAGAGAGGAAGACAGAATCTGAAGCAGGCTCCAGGCTCTGAGCTGTCAGCACAGAGACCAATGTGGGGCTTGAACTCATGGACCCTGAGCCAAAGTCAGATGCTTAATCAACTGAGCCACCCAGGCACCCCCGTTTTTTAACATTAAAAAAATGTTTATTTGTTTTTGAGAAAGCGCAAGTGGGGAAGGGGCAGAGAGAGGGGGCAGAGGATCTGAAGCTGGCTCTACACTGACAGCAGTGAGCCCTATGTGGGACTCGAACTCACAAACTGCAAGATTATGACCTGAGCTGAAGTCAGATGTTCAATCTACTGAGCCACGCAGGTGCCCTGATGCAGCACTTTTTATCCATTGACTTAGGATCTGGGGCCTCAGCTGAAAAACAAAAACAAAGACAAACTGGAGAAGTCTGATTCAACATTCTTTCATATTTGTAAATGTGAATATACATGAAAAGGTTCTCAGTAGGAGTGTGGGCTGTGGAGCCAGAGAGCCAAGATCTGAATACAGAGTCTGTCACTTCCTACTGTATCACAGGAACTTTCTGTATTTCAAGTTCCCCAACTGGAAGATGCAGATGATAGCTGAACCCATTTTCTGTGATACAATTCTGTGGGCCTTAAATGAATTAATAAATTTGGAGGGATTAGGCTATTGATTTATCATAGTAATATTTTAGCTACTATTCTTTTTTTCTATTTTGAGTATCCTCCCAAAGGCTTCATAGAGTGGCGTTTGCTTCTTGATCCTCTCACATTACAGTGTTGGGGGAATCGTGAAGGGCATTAAGACAAAATTTCTCTCAAATATCTGAGTTAGCAATATACTCTCTATGGAAGTAAAGAATTCAGATAGATTCATTTCAGTTTGGCCAGAAGCATTAAGATGGAAAATGGATCCAGTCACTTAACTAAGGGTGAATTTCATTCACTAAGTCAGTGGATTGGAGTTGGGTGAAGTTTCCAATACTAGCAATTTAATGTATTAGGGCTTATGGTTTTCAAGAATGGATAAGAGATTGTTGGACTGGGGATGAAGACATCTGAATTCAATTTATGGTTTGACAATTAATGAAGTTTAGGAATACTCACCTTATTCCCTGGGCCTTGGTTTCTACATTTGACAAATGAAGGAGTTGCACCGGATGGGCAGACAGCATGCAAAAGAGTATGGATCTGGTGACAGAGAGAACTGAATCTATATTGGCTCTGCCATTTACCCAATCTATAATCACAAGCAAGTTATTCCATCTATTTAAGAATGATTCTCTTATGTGCAAAAAGGGGATGTTAGTAGTACCTGCCTCTAAGGGTTGTTATGAGGATTAGAAAATTCATCTAAGTGCTGAATCCAGAACATGGCACATAATAAGCATCCTAGAGTGTTATTTTTGATAATAAATAACTACTATCATTTCTTGTGTTTTAAAAAAATGTTTATTTATTTTGAGAGAGAGGGAGAGAGAGCATGCACGTGTGCAAGCAAGGAAGGGGCAGAGAGAGAGGGAGAGAGAGAATCCCAAGCAGGCTCTGCACCGTCAGAGCAGAGACAGGCTTGGGGCTTGATCTCAGGAACTGTGAGATCACGATCTGAGCCGAGATCAAGAGTTGGATGCTTACCCAACTGAGCCGGTCAGGCGCCCCTTATCATTTATTTTATGATGAAGACCATCGACCACCAATTAAGACTGCGAAATTTGTATTTGTTACTCACCACATTTCCTGAGTTCAGTCCTCTGTCATCTGGCTACTACCAGAGATCATTGTAGTTAATGTATCAAGTAAGCAACTACTTACTTTTAGTAGGTGTACTTAGGTCTCTTTTAAATACACAATCCTGTGAAAAAGTAACAAATTCAAAGTACATACATGTCTTTCCACATGCAATTTGCCAGTAAGTAATCTATCTTCCTTTTACGTTATACTTAGACTTTACACTGATTTCTTTTGGTCCTGAAGACAAGTGGGCAGTGTTTTATTTTCACAGTGGATGAAGAAATCCATCCATTTAGCATTGATTTCAATACGTATTTGTGAAAATGTATTAAGTTTGACATATGCTTGGCCCTGTTAGGTCCTTGGGACACCATGTAAAAAGACATGATCACTGCCCTCAGTAGGCTTACAGTGTCATTACCTAGAAATATGAGAAATCTTGGGTCCCCTTGGAAGTTTCAGTATTCATGTATTTGAATTGATCCTAAAGGCCGGCAAAAGTTATGAAATCTCCATTAAGTGGCACAATCTCAGGAATCCCTAGGCCATTTTATTTTTCTCAATATCTTTTCTATTGGGTGGCAGGGTTCTGCTGAAGAAAATGGCCGAAACAGGAGTTTAGTACCGCTTCAGCCTTCTCTGACCTTAGGTGGAGACTCAATACTTCCAGGCCATCCTTTAACATTCCCCTCCACATCTCCCTCTGTGACCTCATCAGGACCAAAGGACGTTTCAAGCCTTCTCAACTTACCCCAAAACTCTTACCCCCTCTCCTGCCCTTCCTTTTTTGAAGATAACTTAGTTACCAGCATCCCAGGGAAAATAGGAGTCTGAAAGTGGGATTCCCTCAACTTCCTGCCAGCACAGTGAAATATTCATTTGATTATAAGCCACCCTTTTATCAGCTGGATATCTTTCTTCCCAAGACCAATCCACCCACCACTTCCCAGGATCCCATCCTTGCTCCTTTTTGTCCTCTCAATCTTAACTGCCAGCTCTCTACTGGCTTCATCCCATGAGGTTTTTTGTTTTGTTTTGTTTTAAGTTTATTTTGAGAGAGAGAGAGTAAGCATGAGTGGGGGATGGGCAGAGAGAGGGAGAATCCCAAGCAAGCTCTGCACTGTCAGCTCAGAGTTCAATATGAGTTCTAGCCCATGAACCATGAGATCATGACCTGAGCTGAACTAAGAGTCAGACTCTTAACCAACTGAGCCATCCAGGTACCCCCATCTCATCAGGTTTTAAACACACTAAAGACACTTTTGCCCTTAAAACATTTAGAAATTACAAGCCCTTCTTCAATCACATCTCTTTCAGAGACCACTCTCTCTTCATAATGAAGTGACTTGAAAGCATGTCTGAGCTCACTACCTGCACCTCGTCAGCCTCTGTTCCACTTTTGTTTGACTCCAGTTTCACACCAACAGCTCCATCAAGGACATCAATGATTTCCTCTTTTCTTTTTGTGAAATCCAGTAGATACTTATCACTCCTCATTTTATTTGACCCTCCCCCTTCTTAGTTGACTACACCTGTTCTTCTGGAAACTTTGGCTCTTAAATAACCAAATGTTGACTCATATTTCAACTTTCCATCCTGATTCTTTAAGACAGTATCTTAAAATGAACCACCCTAAAGCTCGTTTCCAATCCCAGTTGTAATAAACTAATCCTATAGAAGCGGGATTTAAATAAGTTCACATGTAGGGCTTTGTAATAATGATTGCAGAATCATGACTACCAATTCTCACTGATTGGTCATAGATGTGGTTTCCATGATGATTTCACACATAGCTCAGGCTCCCCACCCTGCTTTTCCTACCATCCCTGTAGCTTACCTTAAAGGAGACAAAGAGCTAATAAGAATTATTAATAAATATTTCAGTGCTGTAAGTTATGATACAGATCCTGGAAAACTATTGTCAACTATAAATAATTGGCCTACCATTTCTTATTTTATATGTATTCAAGGAAATGAGGATCTAGGTATTTTCAAAGTTTCAAGTCCATATGGCAAGAGCTCAATGTGCTTGTTAGAATTTGTTTCCTTCATCCCTTGGAATGGAGAAAGGATGATGTTAAGAGATGATAATATATTGTTTGCATTTCAGCAATGTTTCTAATTTGGATACTCAACAACTTTTGGGTATTCTCAGCATTTTCTCATAGGGAAGAGAAACTTAGAATATCACTCATGTGTATTTCTCTAAAACTATGTGAGTGAAGAAAGATTGTGTAAGGCATTCCTTAGGCAGATATATTTTCAAAGTAATTCCTGAAAGTTTGCTTAATTAGCTATGTCAGGATGAAGTTTTATCTTTTAATCATATGCATTGAATAATTTTGGTCAAGCAAATTATGTGATAGATAGATATGTAGATAATAGATTATGCTTGTAGTTCCAAAAGTAAGAATATATAATATTAATTCAATAAAACTACATTTTGTTTTTATTATGCTTATGTGACAGGGCTCATTGCTTTTTCTTAAAACAGACTGAAATTTTCTTTTAGAATTTCTCTTGTAAGGATTAGCAAAAATTTTTAAGATCCTCAATGGAGGTCTTGAGGTATTTTAAGTTTTGAATATATTCACTATTCAATTGGAAGCAAGTATGCAAATTGGGCAACGAGTTAAGAACTACGTGGCAATAAAATAGGTAATTTGTTTATATGGCTTATAATTGGGCTCTGAAATGTACACTTTTCCAACCATTTTTCTATACTTTTAAATAAAATTAGGAAAAAATAAACAATTGAAAAACCACATAGAATTATACTTATTTTATAAAGTGTATGTCTTACTTTAGTTTTCTGTAAAAAGTACACACTTTGACATGAAATATATTTTTGTCTCAGTTTGCTTGTGTGCATATATGAAGTAATGAAGACCTTGTGTTTCTGTTAAGAGTTCATCCAATTTTTATCACCTTAATAATAAAGGAATTCTTTCTATATTTGTGTGCAGGGTAAAAAGATGAAACTAAGGTAGTGAGTGCACATAAATTTTGTTTCTAAGGAACATCTCAAATGCAATGTATACTTTTCTCTCTACCCTGTTTATGGAACTTGGTTGACTACGTGTAATTCATCTTCACTTCACTGACGTCCTTTGGATGCTAAAATATTTATTTCAGCTTTTGACTCCCATCCTATCTTGTTTCATTAAGGAATGAGGAATTTCTCAAGTTCCTATATAATATCCCAAAGTGCAACATCCATTTTTGCTACCTTCCCTCTACAATGAAGTTCCAATATTCGTATTGACCTTCTTCAGCCCACTACCTCTTCCATTATCTGGTGTATCTTGGGTATCTTAAACCAAGATTATAAATTATAAATTACAAAATTTCAAATTATAAATTATAAAATTACAAGAGCACCTGACTGGCTCAGTAGAGCATGTGACTAGATCTCAGGGTTGTGAGTTCAAGCCCCATGTTGGGCATGGAGCCTACTTAAAAGACAAAACAAACAAAGAAAAAACCTAAATTATAAAATTACAAACAAATAAAATGTTAGGCTTTTAAATGATTACTGAAGTTATCCAGTTCAGTCTTTGCAGTTCATGGGTAAGAAAACACATTGAGACCTCAAGACGAAGAGATTTGACATAGTTGTTCTTTGATGTGCCAATGTCCTTGAGCATCATTCCAACCGGTTTGTAGTCTTAGAAAATAAATGGTTATGTTTTTTGAAAAATGTGGTAATATATATTGAAATGAAAAATCCTAGATGAATTTTTGCTTGGTGTCATATTCTCCTGAGTGCACACATTTACTTGGCTCTTTGCAAACACCACTAGTCTTATATTTAAACCATTCAATCATCATGATGTTAGTCTGATGGATTTCCAGGCACCTCCCCAGCTAGAACAAGGCTGTATTATTAGCTCCTCCCATTGCTTCTAGAATTTTGTAATTCAAGCTGGACGTTGGAGAGAGCACTTCTTTCTTCTTTTGCCCTTGGAATGGTGCCATTCTTTCCTTCACTGGCTTGCCAAAGGCTCCTTGCCTTATTTTCACCTCATATTGGTAGTATTCCACTTTATTTGGCAGTCAATCATGTCACTGGAGTAAATTCAAGATGGGCTCCTCTGAGCTGCCATTTTTCTTCCTGGCAAAAAATTCTACTGGTCAAATGCCACAGTGTCTATTTTCAATTTAACACCTCCTTAAAAGAAAGTTTTTTTCCCCCTAAATATAGTATATATTTGCTTTAGTGTAGAATTAAAAAAAGTTAGTGGTAATAATTCTTTTGACCTTCTTTTTATCCCTAATAGATTTCTAGAATTTTGTCTCATTAATAAAATGAAATGAAAAATATATTAGTTATTAAATACTTTGTCTAGAAAGAAGCATTTTATTAATATGGATTTTAGACCATAAACTATCAAGAACTTGTTTTCGAGTATTTGACCAAAAGACCAATTTTCATAATCAAGACACATCAGTTTATTCCAATATAAATATCTTTTAAACAGATAGAATTGTGTCAGTGTTTAGAAAAACGTATTTTTTTTAAAGCAGTTGACTCCTCCAATTATATTTCATTTTCATGGAATATTAACATTAATCTGAATAGAAAGTTAATTCTATTCAGAAAGAACGTGACAGAAAAATACTTCTATCAGGAAATCCTGTAATATTTATAACAACCAACAGGTTATGGACCTTAACAGGCAGTAGATTATAAGAGGTCAAAAAGTTGCAAATAAGATGTAAAATGATGATTGAATTCATCAGAATTCTACATTCTCCTGGGTAAACTTAGCACTATGTAGTTTAAAAGAAGACCAAAGAATTATTCATGAATCTCTTAAAATCAAAACAAATATATTAAATTTCTTTCCTTCCTCCCTCCCTCCCTCCCTCTTCTAACTTATGAGCTAAATATCATAGTTAGCAATGTATTTTAATTAAGTACAAATAGGTTCTTTAGAGGGAAACATATAAGGCTTTCTTTCCTTTCTTAGTTTTATTATTTTTTTTTAATTTAATGTTTATTTATTTTTGAGAGAGACAGAGACAGAGACAGAGCACGAGTGGGGGAGGAGCAGAGAGAGAGGGAGACACAGAATCTGAAGCAGTCTCCAGGCTCAGAGCTGTCAGCACAGAGCCCGATGCGGGGCTTGAACCCACAAACCGTGAGATCATGACCTGAGCTGAAGTCAGATGCCTACCTGACTAAGCCACCCAGGCGCCCCTCCTTTCTTATTTTAAAAAGAAAAATTGAATATGTGGTTAAGTGACAGAAAATAGCCATGGGAGATATTTATTGTTGTCAGAATTTTCCTGGTATTTTTGGCTCATGAGATTCTAGTTATGGGTTCTGGTTATTGGATTAAATTGTGTCTGGAATTAAATATTTACTCCAAAAGATTATTTTAATATTTAATTACTTGAAGTTATTTCAGAGTTTTTCTACATATTAAATAGGTTTTTTCCATGGTAAATATTTTAATTAAAAAATGTTTAATATAGCATTATACATACACATATACACAGAAAAATTATACATAGCATTATATGAAAACTCACATTATGAATGCAGATATATGAACTTTCACAAACCAAACCCACCTGTGCAGCCAGAACCCAGATCGCAAAACAGAATTTTACCAGCATCTTAGAAGTCCATTCATCTTTATTCCAATCTTTGTTTTTTTGTTTTCTTCCCCCCCCCCCCCACCCCCCGCCCCAGGGTTAGGCACTATCTTGACTTCTAATGACATTGAATAGTTTTACCTGCTTTCATATATTGCATATATATTGAATTATGCGCTCTGTACTCTTTTTTGGGGGTAGGAGGGATCTGGGTCTTTCTATAAACAATATTTTTGTGAGATTTATTTGTGTTGTTGAATGTAGGTGTAAGATTGTACATTCACATTCTGTTTAGAATTCCATTGTGTACATCTGGTACAATTCATTCATCTATTGTACTATTGATTGGCTTTTGGGTAGTTTCTAGTTTTTGACTATTACAAAAATACTGCTTTTGTGAACATTCTTGTTCATCTCTCTTTACAAACTTATGGATGCATTAATTGTGGGGATATACTAAGGAGTTATACAGTATTTGTATATTCTGCAGTTTCCAAAGTGATTGTAGCAATTTGTACCCCCATCAGCAGTGTCTGAGAGGTCCAGTTGTACCAAGTCCTTGTCACCATTTGATATTTCTTTTAGTTTGTTTCTATCTTTAAATTTACTTATTTTTACCAGTATGTGACAGCATCTCATTGTGTTTTTTTGCATTTCCGTAATGACATGGAATGTGGAACACATTTCCTATGTTGACTATTTTGATATTCTCTTTTAGCAAATGTATTTTAAGTCTTTTCACTATTTTTCTGTTTGGTCATCTGTCTTTTTCTGATTTGATGGAGGTTTTTCTAATGTGTTCTGGATACAATTTTTTTTTTCCCAGATAAATGTATTACAAATAATTTTCCCCGTACTTTCCACTCTCTTAATTGTGCCTTGAAAAGTTCTTGATTTTACCATAATTCCAAGATGATCCTTACCTATATATTTAGAAGCTAGTCCTTTGTCATGTATATGAATTGCAAATAATTTCTTCCACATTCTTTAGGCTTCTAATGCTACTATCTCTTGATGAACAGAAGTTCTTTAAAAAAAATTTTTTTTTAACGTTTATTTATTTTTTGAGACAGAGAGAGCATGAACGGGGAAGGGTCAGAGAGAGAGGGAGACACAGAATCTGAAACAGGCTCCAGGCCCTGAGCTGTCAGCACAGAGCCCCACACGGGGCTCGAACTCACGGACTTGGACTGCGAGATCATGACCTGAACCAAAGTCGGATGCTTAACCGACTGAGCCACCCAGGCGCCCCGAAGAGACATTCTTAATCTTATTACAATCCAGTTTATCATTTTTGGCTGACACGTATTCTTCTAATGAAAGTTAGAAGCTCAATTGCTTTCTCCTTCTCATTTAGATCTGCAATCCATCTGGAAGTGATTTTTAGGTATGTTGTAAGATAGGAAATCACATTTTAATTATATTACTTAAGGTATATGTGCTTGTTGTAGAGGAACATAGAGAATAGACATTAGTTATGATCTACCATCCAAGGATACCATCACAGCTACTGTGGTGTATCTTTCCACATACAGCTTTTATTAATTATTTTTTTAAGTGTTTTTTTATGTTTATTTATTTTGAGAGAGAGAGAGAGAGCACACACATGAAGGGGGTAGGAGCAAAGGAGGGAGACAGAGGATCTGAAGTAGGCTCCACACTGACAGCAGAGCCCAACACAGGACTTGGACTCATGAACCATGAGATCATGACCAGAGCCAAAGTGGGACGCTTAACCGACTGAGCCACACAGCCACCGCTTATTATTATTTACTTTCATTACTTTATGGTACTGTTATAAAAGTTACTATTAATGTTTTATTCCTTTCAGTTATATAAACTGAGAATAAGATGTCTAGTTCTTTTTCTTAGAAATTTAGCCATGACAAAAAGCAAATCAAAAAAATTTGTCCCTAGATTAATATGAGTACCTTTTTAATTTTAAGCTTCACATATTACAGGCTAACTTCTCAAGTGGGTTTTGAATCTTCCTTCTCTTGTGACAGATTTTCCCGCCAAAGTCAGTTAAACACATTATCTTTAGTATAATTTGAAGGCCTACCGTGTGTTTTGTAACTCTTTCATTTCTATCAGTATCTTCATTAATTCCTTTATTCTGCTTTCTTTTAATTTTTATCAGTATTTGAGTTATTTGCTGAATTAATTTTTCATTTTTTCAAAGTGATCTTAAATTTTAAGGTTATAAATTTTGAGTCCTGTTCTATGTCTATCCCATATGTTCAGATATATAGTTTTTAATTATTGCTGATTTTCTTTTTTTTTTAATTTTTTTTAACGTTTATTTATTTTTGAGACAGAGAGAGAAAGAGCATGAACGGGGGAGGGTCAGAGAGAGGGAGACACAGAATCTGAAACAGGCTCCAGGCTCTGAGCTGTCAGCACAGAGCCCGACGTGGGGCTTGAACTCACGGACCGTGAGATCATGACCTGAGCTGAAGTCGGACGCTTAACCGACTGAGCCACCCAGGCGCCCCTGATTTTCTAAACCAATTTTTCAATATATGTTTGTGTTTTCTATTTGACCCAAGTCTTCTAAAACTCCCTCTATAATAAACATTGATTTTTCTGCTTTTGTTATTTTTTAGCTTTATTAAACTGTGATTAAAGAATGTTGTCTGAACTACTTTTATCTTCTGGAATTTATGAATGTTACACAATTATACAAAAGGTATATTTTCTTTAAAATTTTTTTTCACGTTTATTTAATTTTGAGAGAGAGACAGAGCATTAGTGGGGGAGGGGCAGAGAGAGAGAGGGAGACACAGAATCCAAGCAGCAGGCTCCAGGCTCTGAGCTGTCAGTACAGGGCCCAATGTGGGGCTTAAACTCACAAACCGCAAGATCATGACCTGAGCTGAAGTCGGATGTTTGACTGACTGAGCCACCCAGGTGCCCCAAAAGGTATATTTTCAAGACAGAACTCTTTTATTAATTACGTTATTTAGGTCTTCTTATATTCTCTTATGTTCTTGCCCTTTTACTCTGTCATGAAATGATAGATGTGAATTAAAAACTCTTACTACTATACTGTTCTTTCCTCTATCTCCTTATAATATTCACAATTTGCTACATGAGGTGGTTGCTATGCTGTGTAGTTATATATTTATACTGCGCTTATTTATAGCTTTGTTTTTTCATTTTACTCTAAATATTTGCATTCCGGGGCGCCTGGGTGGCTCAGCCGGTTAAGCGTCCGACTTCAGCTCAGGTCACGATCTCGCGGTCCGTGAGTTCGAGCCCCGCGTCGGGCTCTGTGCTGACCGCTCAGAGCCTGGAGCCTGTTTCAGATTCTGTGTCTCCCTCTCTCTCTGACCCTCCCCCGTTCATGCTCTTTCTCTCTCTGTCTCAAAAATAAATGTTAAAAAAATTAAAAAAAATAGATAAATATTTGCATTCCATTCTGTTATTCAACATTTATGTCAGTCATAGTTCTAGGTTAAAATTATTCAAAGTTCAATATAATTCATTTTGCCATCATTTACCCATTCTTGGTTGACTGCATTTTGGTCACCAGAAAAATATTCTGAGTTCTTGTGTATTCAAAACCGTTTGTCTATAGTATGTACTTAAAAGACAGCTTGGCTGGATACAACCCTTGCCTCACATTTTCTTTCCTTGAGTATATCTATTAACAATTTCCTTCCACTATCTTCTGATGTTGAATGTTGCAGTGGAGAAATATGAATATAACCTACTTTCCAATACATAGATTCGGGTCTTTTATTTCAACAGAGGCACTCCTGAATTATAACTTTAAAATATGTTCTGTTTATTTTTCTGGTTCTTTTTTCTTCAGAGGCTACTCTAAATATGTGTATGTGGATCTCTAATGCATATCTTTTCTACTTATTTTTTTCTCCTAAATCCTCCCTCCCTTCTTCCTTCCTACCTTCGTTCGTTCCTTCCTTCCTTCTTCTCTTTTTCCTTCCTTCCTTCCTTCCTTCCTTCCTTCCTTCCTTCCTTCCTTCCTTCCCCCTCCATCCTTTCTTCCTTCCTTCTTTTCTCTCTTTCCTCTCTTCATTTCCATTTCAGTGTGGTCAGTTTTCCCATTTTTCCTCCATATTCCCTTCCCATCACAAACGCATTTTCTATTTTCTTTCATGCTTTTCTATTTTCTTTTCAGTTTTGTTAAGATGCTTTTCCTCCTTCACTTCTTTTCTGAATTCTGCTAACTCACATTTTACTTCTTCCTGTTGTCTTTCTGTATATTCCCTGAGTCCTAAACCACTGATTTAGATCTGACTTCAAAAGTAATCTCTTCATTTTTTTTTTATAGTCTGTAACAAAATATTTGGTCATACTTTTTATATGCTCCATAGCAAGATTCTTCTGGTGTGTTTCTTCATCTGTAGATAAATTCTGATGCTCTTTCCCAATTTCTTTCTTAGAGTGTACTGAATTTCTTGTGCGCAATCCTTTTTAAAAGAAAAAAAAAAAACACCTTCATCCTTGAATTAACTTTCTTTTCTTGGACCAGGATTTGTTGGGTTGAGAAGTATGGAGTAGCCTTCTAGGTGCTCTCTTCTCTGCTATCACAGAGACAGACTGCTTCCTATAACTCTGGCTCCTATTTGTTATTTTTTGCACAGCCCACTTCCTCTGTTTCTCTAGACAAGACATGGACCTGCTCATGTACCCAATCTTCAGTGTTTCACACAAGGACTACAGCTTTTCCAAAACAGGGTGGCCACTCATCTTCTTTTTTCCTATGTTATTGCTGTGTGTTTCCTGCTGAGATTTCTTGCTCATTTCTGAATATTTTCTTTACTTCCTTCACATGGCTGTCATCTTACTTGTTTATGGTAATTGGTGTATGATCCAGGAGTTATCATTCTCTTCTTTTAAAAGAAATTTCCAGGAGGAGATCGTTAACCATCCTGATATATGCACCAGGTTTCACTTTTTAGGTTGATTTTCTCACTATACAATATGAAATGAGTTCTGTCTTAAAATTAGTGCACACACAGGTGAAAAAAGTCCAAGAAAATTAGGAAAGAAGCACCCAACAGAATTAGAAGTACCACTGCCACTGGCTCTTACAGGGATGGGAGTAGTGCCTGTTCTCACTAACTGGACTAGAAAATCTCAGATATGAGCATTGGGTAAGGTACATACATTCTATGTAGAAAGCTCTTGCTTTAGTAGTGGCAAACAAGTATGCTTAGACTGAGCATTGTTTCATTCTTGCTTAATAAATTTTAAAAGAGAGATATGGAAAGATCTATTTCCAGGAAACCTAACTGCATCTCAGAACAAAACTTAAGATTTGTAGGAACACAAATATATCCAGTACCCACAAAAGTAAAATTCATCCAATCTAAAATTATCAGGCTTGGGGCATCTAGGTGGCTCAGTCAGTTAAGGGTCTGACTTCGGCTCAGGTCACGATCTTGTGGTTTGTGGGCTCAAGCCCCACATTGGGCTCTGTGCTGACAGCTCAGAGCCTGAAGCCTGCTTCAGATTCTCTGTCTCCCTCTCTCTCTCTCTCTCTGTCCCTCCCCTGCTTGTACTGTCTCTCTCTCTCTCCAAAATGAAAATAAAAATAAAAATAAAACATTAAAATAATCAGGCTTTAAAGAAGCAGGAAAGCATGACCAATACTGAGGAGGAAAATCAATTAATCAAAATTGGCCAAGCACTGACCCATATTTTAGAACACACATCAAAAGATTGATTATAACTGTATTCTGTATGTTCAAAAAGTTAAGTTGAGGCATGCAAGATACAAAAAAAAGGCCCAAACTAAAGTCTTAGAGGTAAAAATGACAGTGAATATGATTAATTACAAATTAGACATTGCAGAAGAAAATATTAGTGAATTTGAAGACGGCAATAAAAATTATCCATTTGAAACACAGAAGGGAAGAGGAGAATTTAGAACAGACAGAGCTTCAGAGAGCTGTGGGACAACTGTGTGCATTCTCATATATGCATAACTGCAGTCCTTGAAGGAACAGAGAGAGAGCGAACAAAAAATTATATTTGACAAAGTAACAACCACAGATTTTACAAATTTGATGAAAATAATAAACTCATAGTCTCCCCAAACTCAATGGACTCCAAGCATAAGAAACATGAAAAAAAATCACATCAAGGTACACTGTAAATAAACTGAATGAAACTAGCAATAGAGAAGAAAATCTTAAAAGCATATACAACAAAAAGATACCTGATGTATGGAGGATAAGGACTTTTTTTTTTGTTATTAAAAAATGCAAGAAGACAGTTGATCAACAGCTTTTGAGAAATAAAAGGGGTGGGGGCAAATCCTCCCAACCTAGAATTCTATACCCGGGAAAAAACAGGCTTCAAAAATAAACTTGAGGGGTGCCTGGGTGGCTCAGTCGGTTAAGCGTCTGAGTTTGGCCGAGGTCATGATCTTGGTTTGTGAGTTCGAGCCCCGCGTCGGGCTCTGTGCTGACAGCTCGGAGCCTGGAGCCTGCTTCGGATTCTGTGTGTGTCTCTCTCTCTCTCTGCCCCTCCCCAGCTCAGGCTCACACTCTGTCTCTGTCAAAAATAAATAAACTAAAAAAAAAAAAACTTGAAAAAAAAAGGAACTCATCACAAGTAGAGTGTGTGCTATCAGAAACGTTAAAGAAAGCCTTTAAGACAGAACAAAAATGATAGCAGATGAGATAGCTGTTTAAATAAAAATAGCATGAATGCAAAGTGGGAATTGCAACATATGCAAAAGTTGAATGTATGATGATAGCAACAGCACAAAGGTTGGGAGGGATGAAATTAAATTTGCATACTATACTTGAAGCCAGTCAGAGATATATTAAAGATGTAGACTATAAATTCTAGGGTAACCGCCTAAATAAGGAAAAAGTTATAGCTAACACAGATTGAATGGGATGATAGTTAATCCATTTAGTTAATCCAAAAGAAGGCAGAAAATAAAAAAGAGTAGGACAAATAGAAAACAAGATGATGGACTTGAATATACATATATTAAGTATTATATTAAATTTAAATGGTGTAAATATCCTCATTAAAAGCAAATGGTAAGATTGGTAATTTGCCTGTTCTTCCAGGTTATATAAATGTTAATATTACTATTTGTTTATATAATGAATATTTACTTTTTTTGCTATTCCAAGAGGACACAACATTTGGTGCTGGGGATACTGCCTCAAAGAGCCTGTTGATAGTCCCCTCCCCACATAACCCTTACAATCTGAACAGAGTGTAATAATTGCTTGGGCGGAAGAGATCGATTCTCTGCACACCTGGAACTAACAGTGCTTTAAGAATTAACACAATGACCATAGCTTGTACTGTTTTAACTAGAATGATGGATAATCTCCCACACCTGCTACAATATAATGTTTCTACTTACAATTGGCCATTTGTAATTAAGAATGGAGCGGCATCTGTGGGTCTCCTGCCAAACCCACTTCTTCGCATTTATCATTTTCCAATTTTATCCCCCCGTTAGGCCAGTGGTTCTCAACTAGGGCCAGTTTTGCTCCCAGGGGACATTTGCCAATGTCCGGAAATATTTTTGGTTGTCACAACAGGGGTGGGGTACTACTGGCACCGAGTGAGTAGAGGCCAGGGATGCTACTAAACATTCTATATCAAGTAGGGCAGCTCCCCTCCCCCTATAACAAAGACTCGCCTGGCCCCCAAAGTCAATACTGCCTTAGTTGAGAAATCCTGAACTTAATGACCATTTCATCCCAGTTTGCCCAGGACTCCCCAAGTTTTAGCACCGAAAGTCTTGCATCTCAGGAAACTCCCTAGTCTCAGTTACACTGTAAAGATTGATCACCCTACTTCCTACCTACTAATATTAGAAAAGCAGTCTCTATTCAAACAGTTGTTCCTTTCGGTATGAACATCAGTCTCATATTATATTGTAATAAAAATCGTAATCCACATGAACATGCATTGAGCACATTTTGTCCAATACAATTGGCTTATAGAGTTTCGGTAAATTGTTGAACTTTAAACAGCTGGTTATGGTGGAATTAGGACTATAAAAACAAAGTCTATCTTGAGTATAGTGAGCCTATTTCTGCTTTGGAAGATTGAAAATATTTTCTCTACACTGTGCCAACCTCATAACATAGCTTATAGTTATAATGATGATTGTCAAAATTATGAATCAAACACAATTACATGTAATATAACTATGGCTTTCATTTTCTGAGTTGTTGCTGGTTACAACTGTACTACATCAGACTGGAGCTGGTATAAAGAGTACAATTTTCTTATAAAAAGTATGGAATTTGAAACCAAAGATATTTGAGTCTAACTTGATATGTGATCTGGGTAAGTTCTGAATTCCATGGGGAGAATGCATAAATTAAATGAGGTAATTTTTCTAAAGTCCCTTGTATAATGCTTATGTCAGAGCAATTCCCTAAGTGGTTGCTGTAATGATCAATATGAGGAAATTGATTGAAATGGCATAGATTAGTTTACTCATGGCATTTTCATTGGCAGAGACAGAGAAAGGAAGAGAGACAATGTGAATATCATAACAGTTGAGCCTAATATAATGAGAAGGCATTGAAGCCAGAAAGGATTTAAGGAAACTCAGCTTAGTTACATAGATACTGAATGGAAATGTAACATTTATCTTCTATAAGATGTGGGAAATAATGCTCTTTACTGAATATGGTAAAGATTATAATAGCATAGAATAAACATCCCAAACAACTTCCCATTTCTTTAATAAAAGATAAAATAGGCCTATTCTTAAAATAACATTTCCAAAACATTAGAACAGGCTGAAAATCACATACTCCACTGAGAAAACTACTTTGAGTGGCAAAAATTCAGTGATGGAAATGAAATATTTATTTTGCCTTCATTAGCAGATAGCCAATGAAACAGGTGCAGTTCTATTTTCTGTTATTGTATGAGGGAAGGCATGGCTCCTGATGTAAAGATACATTTAGAACTGCAATGTAATTAAAATGACTCTAAATTACAATGTACTGAAGGTAACCTCTAAATAGACAGGTGTGGGTAATAGACAGGTGGGTTTGTTTTGTTTAGAGTAACAGTGTGCTTAACTTAAGGGGGAAAAATTAGATGTCTGTAACTCTGTGATGAATGAAATGACATTTGGGAGGAAGAGGCACAAAAGAAAGGGGATTGATTGTGTAAGAATTACCATCACCCAGCTGGGTATTTTCCTTGGTAAAAGTAAAATTAAACTCTCCTTCCTCAAACAAGATTGGCTCACATTAGCGGTGAACAACAGATGGACCAAGTGTATGATATAAAAGTAAGGAGGCATGCCAGGAGAGGTCAATTCAAAGTCAACAGAATTTTTGTTGTTGAGAGCTCAGGGAAGAAGGGCGGCCAGGAATTAAACTGAAAGGGTATTCCTTTGTGTTTGGGAAGATGTACCCATATATTCCTTCCCTTTTTCTCTCACATTCTTTCTCCCCCTTGGTTGGATTTCGAGACAATCTGACGACTTCCTCCTCTTTCCTTTTCATACTGGTTACAGCAAGAAGCAATAAAGAATCTGCAAATCAAACAGGTGGATTTGAGAAATGAGAGAGTAGTTCTGAAATGACAATTCTTTCTGCTACTGAGGTTTATAGAATTTGAGACACGAGGCAACACACCTGGATCCACTGCTACAGTAATGGTTGAGGAAAATGAGTAGGGATACATGGGGTCATTTGGGTATCATACAGGGAGGGCCAATAATATTGTGAAACTACCAGCAGGAAGTCTCATAAAATGACAGGCAGCTACAATGGCAGGGGCAGATACAAGTTTTGTGGGGCTTGACGTTTCTATAATTTGAGGAGCTCTTTATACAAAATGAAGTACAAAAATGAATATTAAAAGGAAAAAAAATGACAACTACGGGAACTGTGGAGACTGAGCAATTCATTTAGCATTTCCTTAGACAACTCCCAGAAATTCACACCCAGCAGTGCTTGCTGATTACAACCTCGCCTTCCCCTTTGCACCTACAATGCTCTTAAATTCCCAGAGCACACAGGGGCCCTTGCCAATCAAGGCAGGTCATTAAGCTTCATTGGAAGAATCCCTTGCCTTCAGGAACTTCCCGCTGTAGCTTATTTTGTCTTGCTTGAGAAGCCTAAAATTACCCTGAAACCTAAATAACAGAAATTTTCCAACTGATGCTTTTCATTTCACTGTAAGAACTAAAAAACCTCACACACCTATCCCCTTTCTGGACCTCGGCCGCACAGCTTGCATCGGTGTTGGGTGTTACAGGTACCGGGACGTTGTCCAGCTGGCCCTCGGGCTCCACACCACGTTGCTCTCCCGGCGCCGGAGCCCCCTGGGACCGCACTGCGGGCGCGGCTGGGAGTTGGGGGCGGGCTGCACGCGGGAGGGAGAGCACCGGCCGCGCCTCCTGCTGATTGGCCCGGCCCTGCCCGTGGAGGCGGGCTCTCCCCCGCGTTCGCCCGGCCCGGGGTGGCTATATTGGCACCGTTCCTGCTAGGTCGGCTCGCTTCCTCGCGTGGATCTGGACCCAGGGAGAAGGCGTCTGAGGGCAGTGCGGGCTCAGGGAGCGGAGCGAGGCTGCCGAGAGCGAGCCGGGAGCTGTGGGGCTGCAGTGCGATGAAGCAGCGGCTCAGGGAGCGGAGGCTGGCGGTGTGGCGAGACGGTCCGGCCCGGGGCCGGGACTGCTGCTCCGGAGGCTGCTGAAGGCGCCGCGGCGGCCGGCGCAGAGCACGGCGGGCGAGAGGGAGGAGAGGCTGCGGAGCGCGGGGAAGCCGGGCTGGGCGGCCGGCGGCTCGGGTTGGCCTCCCCGGTTGGGATCCCCCGGGTGGAACCATGCGGGTGGCCAAGTGGCTGACGGGGCTGCTCTACCAGCTCTCGCTGTTCATCACCAGATCTTGGGAAATTCACTTGCACCCCAGGCAAGGTAAGGTCACCGCCGGGCGCCTTCAGCAGCGGGGTGGGGGCGAGGTGGGGTGGGTGGCCCAGCCCCGTTGTGAGGATTGTGGTCCTGCAGGGGCTCGCGGGACTCCCGGATCAGCCAGCCCCAAGCATCCTGAGAGGTTGCGGCTGCTCCGGGTTTCGAGGAATTGTGCGCGCCGGGCACCGTGTCCCTCCCGGGTCCACGCGGTGGGGGCGCTTGGGGGCAGAGAGGCGCGTGCGCCCGCAGGGCACCAGTGGGCTGTTGGGAAGCAGAAAGGGATGGGAGAAGGAGTGGGTTGTTCAGGGCCGGGCGTGTCAGGGTCCTTGCTTGGGAAGGTTGGAGCGAGTCGGGGGTGTGGGAAAGCGGAGCACGTGTGTTCGTGTGTGCGCGCGCGCTCGCCAGCGTGTGTGCATTTGTCGTGCCCCTGGTGTATCTGGACCTGGGACGTTTGGTTGAAGTCTGGGGTTGGGACGTTGGTAACGCGCGGGGGCTCAGGGGCCATATTTCTGTGGTTGTAGAAGCCCTGGTAAGGACGCTGACCTCCTACGAAGTGGTGACCCCCGCGCGGGTCAATGAGTTTGGCGAAGTGTTTCCTCAGAGCCACCACTTCAGCCGGAGGAAGCGCAGCTCGGAGGCCCTGGAGCCCCCGCCATTCAGGACCCACTACCGAATCAGCGCCTACGGGCAGCTCTTCCAGCTGAACCTGAGCGCGGACGCGGCCTTTCTGGCCGCTGGCTACACCGAGGTGCACCTGGGAGCTCCCGCGCGCGGGGCCGAGGAGCGCAGCGTGGTGGCCCCAGATCTACGCCACTGCTTCTATCGAGGCCAGGTCAATGCTCGGGCGGATCATACGGCGGTCTTCAGCCTCTGTGGAGGCCTGGTAAGTGTCCTCTGGCCCCTTGGTATTTTTCTGGGGACCCAGGTAAGGGCTGTGTTCAGAGAGTCAGTCGTCATTGGGTTTTCCCCGAATCGATGGTGACCTGAGAGGTCAGAATGGGTTAGCAGAGGGATTAACACCCAGATGAACCCAAGCTGAGGCCACCCCTTCCTGCCATGGGGGAGAGGCATTTGGAAGATCTGTAGTCTCTACCTGCTGGGCAAAAATTGACCCTTTCCGCAAAGGTGGGCGACTCCTGAAGTGTCAGATGTTGAGCTAGTGAGTCAGGGAGTGGACCTATGGGGCCTGTGCCACATGTGAAATGTCTCTTCCAACAGGGCAGGTGATACCACTCACACACGAATTTCGGACCACTTACTGAAGCTGACTCCCCTGAATTTACTTAAATCTCCTTGAATTTAGAAGGAAATGAAAATGAATATATGTAAAACGAAAAGAATTCGAAAAGCTGGCTTTTTTTTTTTTAAAGTATGGGGGTGGCCATAGAGGCTGAATCTGCCTGGTGTCTAAATTTCACATATTTGATAGGGTATCTACAGAGACGTGGTGCCAGTAAATGAGAAATGATCATTAGAGTGACGGGAGTAAGATTTTTGTGTAAAAGGAAAAACCTTATTGTGGAGGGAGGAAATAAAAATAATGGGTTCTTTGTGTTCCTCTCCCTTGAAGGCAGAGGTCCTAACCTCTCCACTCCCAACGATGAACTTCTTCAGCAGGACCTTTTCTGAGCATAACTTTACATGTGTAAAACGTTAATTAGCTTCCTTTTTAAATACTAACAGTAGTCAAAATGTTACAAATACAGTTTATGGTTTCACAATAAATACTTCATCAACCCAGCAATCTTATTGGGGCGGGGTCTATTCACTACTGTAGTGGCAAGAAGAATAAACTGGATAGCTACATAACTGATACAAAGGTATCCTTTTATTGGTAACAAAGTCACAATGTCTGTGGTTCTACCTATGATCAAAATGAATTAAGTATCAGGGGGTAGTGAAAATAGGTCTAACACTTAACTGTCCAAGTTTGAAACTCCAGGTTTCAATAGTTTTGTTAAAATAAACCGACTTCATTAACTCTGATTAAAGACAAGTTCAAGAAGAAACAACTAGGAATTTAGTTACTGGATTCTAGCATTCAAATGTAATGCTTCCTCTCAGGTTAATTGACCAAGGATGTCTTCTTGAGTGTGAGTATTGGTCTTGACTAAGTAAATTTTGGAAGATCTACTTGCTGTTTTTCATGTTACTTTGGCCTTGTGTTTACATGGAATGTCTTGAACAATTTCCTTTTCTGCTGTATCTAAATAGAAAGCTTGAAACATCAGAATGGCAGAAACACACTAATATTTACACAGCCACCTATATATCAAAGGAAAGAAAAATATTCCTTCCTAGAACCTCTCAATGTGTAACTGGTCTGGAAAATTCTAGATTTACTACCACAATTTGTCATGGTTAATGTTTTCTTGATTTAGTATTTCATGGCATGGAAAAACATTCCAGATGGGAAACATTATTAGGAGTGATGTTTCTGTTCATGTTGATTCATAATGCTGGTGTAGTTCAAATTATTATTCAATTTCCCCTTTTTGAAATCAAACAGTTGGAAATGTTTTTAGGTCTTCACTAGAGTTATCCTCGCCTGTAACTATGCCAATTTGGATATAGTTGTCTAAGTTCTGACTTATGTATATTTACTTTGCTTTTGAAAATGTATTGATATTCTCAGACTTTAACTTTTTAAAAACTGTATACCTATGTAAGTGTTTTAATTTTTATAAGGCTGCATTGAGGACATCAGTCATGGTAGAGCAAGAACTTCGAGTGATGGAGCAAATATCAGCTAAGAATCTTTTAATTGGTCATGATCCAATTACTAAAAGTCCAAGTTACTAAGAGAAGTGGCATTTGTCGGTTTTTGGTATTTCCACTGGAGCCTATATCAGCCGTATACGTACGACCCATAGGAGCCATATACGTACTACCCGTAGATCTTGCTACCCCAACTCCATTAACTTCCTTTAGGTTGATGGTGTCAAATAACTGAACTCCTGGTAGGTTCTATAGTCCATTTGTCACTATAACCAGTTCTTCATAGTCTCAGATGAGTGTTTAGACTTGAATAATGTGGTACCCACAACCTGGACCAGTTGAAGTGTTTAAAGATCAACTTTGATACAATGCCTGTGAAATTAATACTAATCTTCTGGCCCTGCTCCTTCTTGCTTCCTGACTGGTCTTTGTATGTGACTGTGATCTAGCTTTGACTTGTCCATTAACCACTGAGGTTGAAATTTACTGAGGGATTGTTGTTAGAGCTAGTCTTAAGTTCTTTTACTAGTTTGTTTTTGTTGCTTTAAGTTTGCTTTTAATTATAAATGGATGTTGTACTTTCCTTAAATATCTTGAAATGAGTATCTGATTTCCTCACTTTATTGCTAATGTGTATTGTCTTTACATTGCTAGGCTCAAACATACATGGACTGACAAAAATGGACCCCATACAGGAGTGTTCATTCTGACATCATTGTTTGGGAAGAAGGTGGAGAGATGGCCTTCTAGTTCCTCTGTGCCTTAGTTGTTTTGCCTCTTGTACCATCAGTGTAATTCGAGATCTGAACTTGGGGCAGCCTCTGCTCAGTCGAGTCTAATGGACTCCCCTCCTGGGCTCACTGCTGCTGTGTATCCCTGTGAGCTGTGGCTGTAGCCCTTACTCTGTGTCGGACTGCTGCATTGTGCAGCCCTTATCACTTTGCTTCTGCTGCTGTACCTTCCCTATGTAATGTGGTTTGGTGATGGCTGTTGGTGATCTTCGACTCCTCTAAGTGTCTGAAATCCTCCATGGTATTTGAAATTCAAGGGAGACTTAGTTCTTCCCTTTGCTAAATTCTACTACATCCCTAACTTTGTGAAGGGTGTGTGCAGGAGGAGGGATCCCTTTTGGAGGGTCTCTTCCCTGAATCCCACTTAACCTGCTGAAACTCTACTTTTGGCAGTCCCCTTAAACTAACATGCCTTTGTCTCTAGGATCTACATCCTCAGTGGAGAAGTTGGCGCATGCACATCTTTGCATCTGTTTCTTTGGCCTCCAGTCACCCTTTTTTTTCCCTGGGTGAAGAAATCTGTAAAGTTCCTTTCCACATCTTGTTTAGTTGATGAGTTCTCTTTCCATCTTCTTACTTGAGGTAGCCTCTACCCTTTCTACGGTGACTATCGAGGAAGGAGATGAAAACCAAAGTGTTTCCAAAATATCTCTCTATATGGAGCTGCTTACAAAAAATTGACACCTCAGCATGAATCCCATTTAGTGGACTGCTAGTGCTGGATTAACCCCAAACAGGTGAACTTTAATTCGTATGTGGTTAATTTTTTCCCCATTATTCCGAAGTCTTCATATTTATATCTTTCACTAAATCACTATGCCTGAGCTAGTACTTAGTGGCTTTTTTTATTTTGAGAGGGAGGGTATGAGCAGGGGAGGGGCAGAGAAAGGTTCCCAAGCAGGCTCTGTGCTCCCCATGGAGCTCGACTGCAGGCTTGATCCCGTGATCTTGGGAAAATGACCTGAGGCAAAATCAAGAGAGAGACGCTGAGTGAGCCATCCAGGTGCTCTTTAGTTTTAACTGTTTGGGACCCAAGAATCAGGAGCACAGGGTCTGCCAGAAGTCTTTTTCATGTGTGTGTCACTTGTGCTTTTCTGTAACTTATTTAATCCAGTGACGAACTGTCACAGAATGTACGGTTACCAGGCCTTAATACTCCTATTTTCAACTCTAAGCCTTGCTCTTATGGTCCTATTCTCTATCTTCTCATAATGTTAGCACCCTTGCCAAAGTAGAGATCAGTATTTACTAAGCTGAACTTTTGGTATATACTGGTCAGGATGGCACATGTAAATTACATACAGGCTTTTCCTAACAGCCCCTGGGGCGACCAGTCCTCTATTACCCAGTGGGTTCCCTTCTTCCCAAGGCCCTCGGGGACTAACCTTACTGCCTAGACTGTTAACTTCACTATTTGTTGGTGGGATTTGAAGCAATGCAGTCGTCTTGGTTGAAAGAAACTGTTTCCAGATGTCCTAAAACCAGACCCTGCATCTGGCTTCTACAGTGTTCTCCTACAGTAACTTGCAGTGGTGCTGGGTACTTATTTGAAGTTTCTCATAACCATTCTGCAGTGTGTCAAGCACTATATATATATATAATTCATAAGGACCTCTCAGTTATTCAAATACTCCATCAAATACGCTATCAGGGAGAATTTCTTGTATCTCTTATGTGAATATTCTGTTAGTTTTGGTCCTCCAAGAAATGGGTGACAAGACGGGATTGTGTGACTAAGCATTTTATGTAGGGGAAGTGCCTATGTTAGAGAAAATAAGGAACTCTGAAATGGAGGAGGAGAATGTTGGGTAGAAGCATCCAAGGCTACTGGGGAATCTAAGCAAGGTTCGGTGAAGCTTGCCTGAAGCCGAATTGGGCTGAAAGAGGAGTCCCATGCCCCCTAAGGAGGGGTATACCCTCAGTATCCTTGCCACACTCCGTTACTGAATGGGAGTATCACTTGAGAGATGGCTGGGGTGCAAACTAGGATGGGTTTCAAAAGCTAGTGGCTGGGACCCTTGGCCGGTTATGCTTCGCATGTTCAGGGCCATCCTATACTGCCACCAGGCACACAAACCCAAAGTCTGATGCTGTTGAGAGGAGTGCAGGACGTGTACTGTGTGAACTCGGAGAAAGGAGTAAGAGCATGGAGACCTGTGCTGGAAAAGGCCTCTCCACTGGACTTTAAGAGGGATAACTCCATGTGGATCTGGAAATTCAAGGGCAGCTCCTGGCCCTGTGCAGCTGGAAAATAGGGTGGATTGGGAGATGAGGCTAAGGGAGACATCACATTAAAGCGTGGACTTGTGAAAGCATGAGGCTTGAGCTGTGGTGGTGGGGGGGTTTGATGTGTTGGGAGGGTCCTCTCCTTATGCAACGCTGTGCAGGGTACCAGGGATGGCAGTGAGTCACTGAAAGGACCACTCTTGCAGTCTATGGGAGGGGAAGAAAAGTCACTTAATGTGGTTGCAGCAATGAAGGGAAAGAGTAGGTGCCTGTGTGAGGTATGCTAATGTAGACTAGTGGTTCTCAACTGAGGTCAGGCTTGCTTTTAATTCTTATAAAACTGTCAAGTTAGTTAGCTTACAGTGTATACAGTGTAGTCTTGGCTTCGGGAGTAGATTCCCATGATTCATCACTTAGATACAACACCCAGTGCTCATCCCTCCACCCTCAGTTTGTTTTCTGTATTTAAGAGTCTCTTATGGTTTGCTTCCCTCTGTAACTTTTTTTTTTTTCTTTTCCTTCATGGTCTTCTGTTATGTTTTCACTCCTGTGTGGAAGTTGAGAAGCTTCTTTCTCTGACTTCTTTCACTTAGCATAATATTCTCCAGTTCCATCCACGTTGCTGGAAATGGCAAGATTTCATTTTCATTGGCAAGTAGTATTTGTGTGTGTCCACATCTTCTTTATCCCTTCATCAGTTGATGGACTCTTGGGCTCTTTCCATAATTTTGCTATTGATAGCACTGTGAAAACATGAATCAGCACTCCTGTATCCTTTGGATAAATTTGAGCGGTGCTGTTGCTGGGTTGTAGGGTAATTTTGTTTTTAATTTTTTGAGAACCTCCACACCATTTTCCAGAGTGGCTGCACCAGTTTGCATTCCCACCAACAGTGCAAGAGGGTTCCCGTTTCTCCACATCCTCGCCAACATCTGTTCTTTCCTGAGTTGTTAATTTTAGGTACTCTGAGAGGTGTGAGATGGTATCTCAATGTAGTTTTGATTTGTATTTCCCTAATGAGCATCTTTTCATGTGTCCATTAGCCATTTGGATATCTTTGGAAAAATGTTTATTCCCATCTGCCCATTTCCAATAATCCAATAACTTCCCAATAATCCAAACAACTGGGTTATTTGTTTGGATGTAAAGTTTGGGGAGTTCTTTATAGATCTTGGATACAAAACCTTCATCTGATATGTCATTTGCAAATCTCTTCTCCCATTCCATTGGTTGCCTTTTAGTTTTCTTGATTGATTCCTTTGCTGTTCAGAAGCTTTATCTTAATCATGTAAGTGGGGGCATTTTTCTCTTGTGTGATCTTTGGTGATGTTTGGAGACCATTTTTGCTGTTACGGTTGTGGGGGAGGGTGGTATAGGGAAAGCTATTAGCATTTTGTGGCCAGAGGACAGTGATACGGCAAAACTTCTCCCAATGCATAGAACAACCCCCTTCACAAACCATCAAAATGTTAGTGTTGAAGTTGAACAGCCTTATAAGAGGACACATTTGAATTTTGCACCCTAAAAGACCAAAATGATTTTGATGACTTAAATGACTGCATGATCCTGTAACCATTAACCAAGAAAGCTAATGACAGAATAGGTGGCAAGGAAGAGATAATTATTCTAGAAACAGGTGTTTGGTTCTAGAATAGGTTTATAATAGTTGAACTTGAATTTACTCTTGGTCTAGAATGTTCTTTATCTTAAACTCATCGTTCTTCAGATCAATTTTAAGCCTTTTCCCTGATTTTCTCTAGACCAAGCTGACCAGGCCTGCCTTTATTCCACTACTGGATTCCTCCTTATGTATCATATATCGAATTGTAGCTGCTGACTCTTCTGTAGACTTTAAGTGCAGGGATGATGATTGTAGCACCCAATGGAGAACACAGAAATGCTCAGGTGAAAGAGCTAAAGCAGCTTTTAACATGTGCAAAGTAATTACACTAGTTCATTACATCAGTCCTAAATGCAAGGAAATTTTTAGCAATTTGTTGAAGTACTTGAACATACTTTAAAAAGTTGTGCATAGGTTAAAAGATAACTAAGTTGTGTTTTTCATATGGGTTTATATTGCACTCTTGTTATGGGAGGCTTTATTTCTGTTTTGCTTATACTTCCTGTTTTCCATAAAATATACTTAAGCTATCCAAGAAGGTATTTATTACATACTAGCCACTGTTAGATATTGGTGGTAATGTCAGTACAAGAGTGTTAAACTTCTTCAAATATTCATGAGCGACATAAATGCTGTATCAGCACAGTAATAGCATGAAGACCTACTGGCTCTTGACTGCCTTAGTCCCAAAGTGACACACTACCGTTGACATTATGCTAATGCCTGACTTGACGTAGATGAAAAGGGCTGGGAGATGAGGGGCAGTGATAGGACAAGGAGGAGGATAGAATATATGCTAGTTGTCACCACCAATCTTGGCCACGGGCTGCCCTTCTTTTGGCCAAATATCCACTTGTCCTTTTCTTCTTGCACAGCAAGCCTACCTCTCTCATCTACAATGAGACCACCTGTTGGGGGCACAGTCTTCATCCCCAACCCAATATGCAGCATGACTGTGACCCTAATCTTAAACTTCCTACAGGAAAAAGAGAAACCTGATTTATAGCCATTTTGGACAACTTCTGAGGAGGGATTGTGGAGCCTTGCTACCTTGGCAGGAGAGCTCTTTAATCACCTTCTTGCATTCCTCTTTCTGGACAGCCAAGTCACCAAGGCCCCTGGTTCTGTTCTCTGGGTGGGTCTTGCCCATCGCTTCATGGCCACATCTAAGATTCTGGGAGGATGCTGTCTGGGGGGGTGGAGATGGGGTTGGGGCAGGTTTTAGGAATGCTGAGGTAATTGAGGGGCTATGGTTTATGTTACAACTAAAGCAATCGGGGCTTCTTTAGTCCAGGCTCGTGGTTTCTCTGACAGTTTGGTACATAAAAAAAAAAAAAACAAAAAAAACAAAAAAAACAAAAAAAACTTAGCTGACTTCAGACGGCAGATTGAGTTTTGGTAATTACTTCATGTTAATTATCTATGACCGTTGCCAAAGGCATTCACGTTAAATCTGTGAATACCAAGAATATCTTCTAAGGAAAAGTGAAATACTGGATTTTTCCCTTACTGATAAAAGTCCAGCTGTACTAAAGTAGAACAAACTATAATAAATCGTAAACTTTAGGGAAAACTATACCAGGAGACATAAATGAAAAAATGATATATTTTCCTAAATAATTGAAAACTACATATGTTATTTGTAAACTAGACTATAAAAAACATGCTATAAATATGACAGATGGTCTGGCAGGTATATGGCATGTGTCCTAGATGTTACATATATTTTCAAGTAGCATGGACTTAAAACATTTCCATAATCAGTCATGAAGATATTTCCATTATACATCTATAAAACAATTCTGAATGACTTCTTAAAGTTTCTAATTGTTATAATGCCTTTAGGTTTTATGTCTTCAGATATTCCAGTTAGAAGTTGAGAGAGGCTATCCTGAACACTCCCTAGACCTCCCAAAATGTTGACTGTTCTCTACCCTTGTGAGTTCCTAGAATTTCAAAAATCCCCAGTGCCCACAAGAAATACTACAGAATTTCCTTGTTGTTGTTGCTGGGACACCACTTGCACCAGGGTCATTTGGCTATGTAAGGCTTGGGTGGGTGAGTCTGGAGTCCTCCTCTTGATCCTCAAGGGCAAGGATTGGTGAGTGTGGTCTCTTTTCAGAGGAAGTATTGGCAATGCATTTTCCCTTTATTGCCTCCTCCCACTTTTATACTGGAGATCTGGAGTTGCCTTGTGGAATGGGGAGTAATGAATGTTGCCAGAGGAAAAGGACTCCTCTTGAAAGTCTTAGAATTTTCTACTTTAGACAACTGGAGCCAACTAGATCTTCATATTTGAAGTGTGTGTATGTATGATGCTATTTCCTAGGCGTGATCAGTGGTGTTATGAGGAAATGTAACGGAGAAAAACCTGCATCCAATGGAGTAGCTCAAAATAAAAAAATCTGAGTTAATCTTCATGATCTTTTATTACATAATTATACTCTGCCTAGGGGGAAAAAGGGTGGCAGTAATGTGTGCGTGTGCGCGCAGTTTGTTTTTTGACAGAGTGGGCGGGGACAGAGGATCCCAAGTGGTCTCTGCTGACAGCAGAGAGCCCCATGTGGGGTTGGAACTCTTGAACCCTGAGACCAGGAGCTGAATCGAGGTCGGACGCTTAATCGACTGTGCCCCAACATCTGTGTTTTTAGTGGAGAATTTTTTATCCTATTTCAAAACCCATCTTAAAATCACTGATGTTTTAACAATACTGCCTTTCTCAGGAAATTAGGTAGAATTATTTCTATTCTACAAGTTGTGGAATGGAGAGTCCAATATGAAGTGACTTGCTTAAGTTTCTGTAAGTGCAAACACAGATCATCTCCTCCGGCTCTCTTATAAATAGCATTAACCTGATTCTCCTCCAATTTATGAAAAACTACCACCACAAAGACCAAAATACTACCAGTGATCCACCCCTAAAATTAAAACTCAATTTTCTTAATCATTGAGAGCAATTGGTTCCTAAAATTCTTAGAGGCTCTAATTGCCCTACTCAATTGGAATTTATGTTTGAATGTTCTGTACTTGCCAATGCTAATGTGATAACTATAACTGACTTTGGAAAAGTGTCCAGTTTATATTCTACTGGTTTTTTACTATTTAATGAAATCTGAGTACATTATTAGTTGTGGCTACAGTACATGTGTTTGCCATGTATCTGGAAAAAAGTATGTATAAATGGCACAATACGGAGGAACATTTTGGAAAAACAATTACATATATAAAAATACTCTACATAAAAATTTTGACCTATGAGAATAAATTGGAACCAGTTGTATGTATAATTGCTTAATGCTTCTCAATACAGCTTGGTAAAAAGATCGTTGTTCAAGTAACTGGGAAACCCTTGCCCAAGTGAAAACTAGTTTTGCTGCTTTTAATAGTCATAAAAAGAACGTGTTTGGAATTTGATTGGCATTTCTCATGAATCAAATTGCAATGCCCCTCTGCAGACAGGCAGGTTGCTAAAAATATGGCATGATCTAAATAGGATTCCATGAACCACCTGTTTTAAGTCTTCCAATTTCTTACCAGGTTCCTTTCCAAGTTTAAAAGCTTCCTTACAAGCCTTTAGGCAAAGCTCTAATATTTTTACTTGAACAGAAAGTCCCCTGCAGTGGGGTGGGTTATAGAAAACATGATGGGAGTAACATACTTAAGTTCCTCATTGATAAATACAGAGGAGTTACTGTGAGGACAAATGATTCTTTAAGTATTCCTAAAACATAAGGTTTTTGTTGGAGAAAAGCCTTTGAGTTATAAAAGCAATATTCTTACCAGGCTACGGTGTTCTGGTACAACTTAAAAGGAAGTTCTGATGGACTCTGGATAGAGCTATTTTCACTTTTCATGTGGGAATACAAGCTTGACCCCTGTGCAGTGTTTTTGGAACATTATGCTAGAAAAACCCCATTGTCAGATTTTGATCCAAAAAAATTAAAAAATTTCCAAGGTAGAGCTTCAGTATAGCTTTCCCCAGTAGTTTGGCATTCAAAGTAGTTTTGTAGTTGCATTTAGATATGTAATAAGCCACCTCCTGTCTATTTGTATCTTTTACCAAGATACTATCACATTTCCCTTCTTCAGCATGCCTTTTTAAAAAGACAGCAATTTTTCCATGGGCCCATTTATTCACGTTTCAAAAATAGTGTCTTTGTTCCTGATAAGCATAGTTGAAGTTTTTCTGGGAACGCGCAGGGAGCTGAAATTTTGGTATATATTGAAAATAAGTGATCTGTAGTTATCGCTGGAAAACAGGAATTAGAATTAAATATGCTAGTGTATAGACCACTAGAATATCCAAGAAATAGATGAATTCTTAATATATAGCTACATTGTTTGGAACATTAATATACTAGAACTCGATTATCTTTTAAGCCTTTAAAAAAGTGTAATCCTAACCTATTATGTAACTGCCAAAACATTTTACCAGTTAGCACGGAAAGAAAACCAAAGCATGTAAATTTATGACAAGTCCCCTAACCACCATAACTTAATGTTATAGGAAAAAATAAGGGGAGAAAACCAGGTACTTCACCATGTTTCTTACAAAAATGTTCATTTCTATGGATATGTATTGAGTATCTCCTACATCTTAAGCAACGTTTTAGATTTTTGGAACTGTAAGCGTAGTAATGGCTTTATCTTTAAGGAGATGTTGATCTAGTAATAATTGTGTGTGAAGAGAAACTTATAATTGCTATAATCACTTAAATGGCTTTAAGGGATTATTTAAAATTGTGATTTAAATGTTATTTACAATGAGATTTAAAGCAATAGCTTCAGTTATTCTCTAAATAACATATTTATAACTAAGAACTGGAAATGAAGCCTCATTCATCAAGACTGTGCTTATCCTATCCGCGATTCAGTAATTGATCTTTGAATTTGTTCTTCACAGGATTTGCTTAAGTGGAAAATTGCCAAGGTTTTAGATTGTTTAAAATGTTTATTTTGAGAGTGCAAATGTGTGCTCCTGAGCTAGTGGGGAGGAGCAGAGAGAGGGAGAGAGAATCCCAAGCAGGCTCTGGGCTATCAGCATGGAGCTTGATCTCCTGAACTATGACCTTAGCCAAAATCAATAGTCTGATGCTTAACCAACTGAGCCACCCCGGTGTCCTTAAAAATTATGACATTTTAAATGCAGACCAATCCATTTTTTAAATTTTCTTTTAATTTATATGTGAGACTGTGCATGAGCAGGAGAAGGGGCAGACACACACACACACGCACGCACGCACGGAGTTGGAGTCTGAAGCAGGCTCCAGGCTCTGAGCTGTGAGCACAGAGCCCAACGTAGGACTTGAACTCATGATCCATGAGATCATGACCCTGAGCCAAAGTCAGATGCTCAACTGACTGAGCTATGCAGGCGCCCCTAGACCAATATATTTTTGAGTATTGAGATGTGATAAGCACAAGTGCAGCCTGTCCAGCTGTCTAGTTTGCCCTTTGTTGGCACGGCTTCAGCCTCCCTGTTCTGTCACTTGGACCTGCCAAGCTTTTCCCCATTTCTGGGCCTTTGAGTCCCTGCTCCTTCTGGAGGGTTTTCCAAGGCTACCTTGTTTTAGCCTCAGCCTGAAGTGCATCCTTACCCCACTGATTGTCTCCCTGCCTTTGTTTTTTTCTTTAATTTATTTCTAATTTACATCCAGGTTAGCATATAGTGCAATAATTTCAGGAGTAGATTCCAGGATCCATCCCCTATGTATAATACCCAGTGCTCATCCCAACTCATTAAGGCTCTTCCTTACTGCCCCTTGTCCATTTAGTCCATCCCCCTACCTACAGCCCCTCCAGCAACTCTCAGTTCTCTGTATCTGAGTCTCTTAAGTCCCCCTCCTTGTTTTCATATTTATGCTTCCCTTCCCTATGTTCATCTGTTTTGTATCTTAAATTCCATATATGAGTGAAGTCATGATATTTGTCTTTGTCTAATTTCACTTAGCATAATACCCTCTAGTTCCATCCATGTAGTTGCAAATGGCAAGATTTCATTATTTTTGATCACTGAGTAATACTCCATTTTGTGTGTATACATACACACATACATACATATACTACATCTTTATCCATTCATCCATCGATGGACATTTGGGCTCTTACCATACTTTAGCTATTGTTGATAGTGCTGCTATAAACATGGGGGTGCATGTGTCCCTTCGAAACAGCACACCTGTATCCCGTGGATAAATGCCTAGTAGTGCAATTGCTGGGTCATAGGGTAGTTCTATCTTTAACTTTTTGAGGAACCTCCATACTACTTTCCAGAGTTCCCAGCTTTATTTTCTTTGTTTTTCCTACCACCAGGCATAGCATTATTGTCTTTTCCATAGAAGTGTAAATTCTTGGAAGGTAGGGATTTGCATGTTTCCCTCCATCTCTGGCCCCTAGCACTGTGCCTGGCACATAGTAGAGGTATTCATTGAGTATTTGTCAACTAATTTGTAGGGTTTATCAAAACTGGTTTATCATAACTAGTACTGTGTAATGGGTTAAGGCATGAACTGTGAAGCCAAACCATCTGGGTTACGTCTTATTAGATATAAGACTTGGATAAGTTAACCTTTTGTTCCTCATTTGTCCTTACTAGAAAGTGGGGATAATATAACTTGAGAGTTACTGTTAGGTTGAAATAAATCCTATAGGTATATACTGGGATTAGGTATTAATATTACAAATGCCTACTTCCAAACTAGAGAAAGGGGTCTATAAAAGCTGACCACTTGAGGGCTGCTTTTCACTCTTAACTACCAATGGATACGAGCCCTCCTCACACACCTTGCTGACTGCCTATCACTGACTACCTACCACTGCCACCAACTCCTCCCTTGCTGATGTAAAGATCTTAGCGGCACAAAGATCTGATCTTTCAGAGTTACTGCGTTGACTCTCGTCCCTCTTCCCACTTCTCTTCAAACCCTTTAATAATTTGCCAATGGAACCCTTCCCAGAATGTTTTAAAGCCCCTGCACAAAACTATATTGAAAGATAGTTATCAAGATATTAAAAAGCTATGTAAGTGTTTACTTATGCATTAAATATCTAATAACTAAATATTGAGTATCAACCTATTGTGAGATCTCAAACCTCTTCGAACATGATGAAAAATCGGCTTGCCATCGGCAATATCACTGGGATTTGTTGCCTATGTTCCCACTTGAAGAAAATGCTAATTTTAGTTACAGGTTCATGATCATAAGGATGTAATTTTTCTCATTTGTTTATGGTGAGGCTTTCCTGATTAAAACCTCCCTGCATGCAATAGTCTCCATGTTCTACCTCCAGCCTGTGTCCTAATTTCTGTTCTACCTCAGCTTAACAGAAACTGAGGGAATCATAGTTTTAATGGTTGAACAAATACTCTGCGCTATGCCTACTCTGTCAGATACTGTATTAGACCATGGAGATTCAGAGCTCAGGTCTCTGCCTACATGAAGCCTCTTGTCTAGTGAGGGAGAATAATTATAAAAAATACACGAAGATAACATGTAATGTTCTGAGGAGATCAAACAGTATCCTATAAAGAAGTAATATACCTTCACCTGTACTATTTCTAATCCTTAGTTTCTTGACTAGCACCCAGGCAAACAAATGTTCAGTGTTTCTCTTTATTACACAAATGGTTGTGAACTATACATCTTGGTGTAGTATTTTGCTTTAAATAATCGGAGGCCTTTTCATATCACTACATGCAATGTTTACTTTTTGCCTGTAACCACAATATATCCCATTGTGTGGCTGTACCATAGTTTACGTACATGTCAGAGGTCTTGGAATTAGGTCCTGTATCTTGCTGTTAAGAACAATGCTATGGTTAATAACTTTGTTACTTCATATATTTGGAAATGCAGATCGGTCATAGAAATTTTCAGAAGGGGAATTGCTGCCTCAAAAAGCAAATGCATTTGTAATGGTGTTAGATATCACCAAACTGCTTTGTATTGTGATTGCAGTAATCTACCTTCTAACAGTAATGTATGAAGGTATCTGTTTTTTCAGACACATTTGAAGTATGTTATAAAAAGCTTACATTTTTACCAATTTCCTAGTTGAAAATGGCTTCTCGCTATATTCTTCCTGAGTGAAGTTTAACATTTTTAAAAATGTTAGTTTGAGAGAAAGTGAGTGCATGCACACAAATCGGAGAGGGACAGAGAATCCTAAGTAGGCTCCCCACCATCAGCACAGAGCCCCAGTATGGGGTTAAACCCATGAACCATGAGATCAGATCATGACCTGAGCTGAAGTCAAGAGCCTGACAATTAACTGACTGAGCCACCTGGGTGGTGCCCCTAATATTTTCTTTTTTATAGGTTTTGAGTCAGGATTAAAATGACTTGTCCTATTCCAAAGTGATAAAGGCATTCTCTTGTTACTTTCTAGTGCTGTTATGGTTTTATTTCAAAAGCTTACATCACTGATCTTTTGAATTCTATGTAGGAAGTATCCAAATTATTCTGGATATCTGCCCACATGTTGCAATACTTCTAAATATTTTTACTGATTTGAGATGTTGTCTATGCACAAGTCTTGAATCCTGTAGGATTAATTAGCCTTCCTTAATTAGCCTTGGGCTTATCATGTGCTAGCATTGAAGAATTTAATGTGGCTGTATCCTATCTTAATACCTAAATAGTCCTAGTCCTACCTCCCTGTTCTCTAGAATTCTCTTGGTTGCTTTATTCTTCCATATGTACTTCAGACGTTTACATATTAAATATAGTTATTAAAATTAGGGTTTTAAATTTATAGATTCATTTGGAGAATCTTATTACTCAGGGACATGGCACTTGGTTCCATTTAATTTGTAGTTCTCTAGTAGTGATTTAACATCTTACAAATTTGGGTTCCTGGGCATTTAATCTGTAAATGGGATAATTTCTTCATAATATCTTCTAATGGGTGTTTGTTCATATATGTGAAAACTTGTTAGACCTGTATTTTATCTCCCTGAAATCACTTATAGTAGCTTTTCAGTTATTAAGGTACATGCTGATTGCATCTATGAATACTTTTAACTCTCCCTTTGCAAACTATTCTTTATCTTTTATGTAATCTATCTTACATGTGACATCGTCTCTGGGCTGGGATAGTTTATCTTAAGCACTTGTTTTATATTCTATGGGTGTTTTTAAAATGAAGAATGTTAATTTTTTTTTAGAAGTCATGTGATCTCTTTTAAATTCACATAGGGGATTGTAACGAATTAAGATTCCCAGTATTGGGGGTGCCTGAGTAGCTCAGTCAGTTAAAGGTCACACTCTTGATCTCAGGGTCTTGAGTTCAAGCTCCATGTTGGGCTTCATGCTGGTCATGGAGCCTACTGCAAAAAACAAGAAAATTCCCAGTATTACACCATCCTTACATTCTTCTAGGAAATTCCATTTTGTCATGCATTCGCAGGTTGCTGGATTAGGTTTGCTAGTAAAATTTAGGACTTTGATCTCGATCTATATGAGCTTGTCCTGTGTTTTTGTTTTGGTGCTGTCTTTACCAGGTTTTGCTCTAAGATCACACTCCCTTCTTAAAAAGAACTTACATGTTTTATGTTTTGGAAAATTTCAAATAACTGGAATTATCTGCTTTTTCAAGGTTTGGTGGAATTTCTCTGTAAAATCAAAGACCTGAGTTTTTTGTGATGTAATTGACCTCTTTTTCTGTTTGGTAGAAAAAGGGTCTGTTTTGGAATCTTAACATTTCTGGAGTTGTTTCGGTAACCCCTATTTTACCAAACAGTTAATCTCTATATCATAAATTCTCCCTCTGTTTTTTTTTTTTTTTTTTTTTTTGCTTTTCTCAGGCATTGATATCTTGTAATCATTCTCCCAACTGTCATGCCATTGCTGTCACTGCAATTGAGGTTTTATCTTCATGTTATAGCCTCTTATAACTGCTAGTATTTTTCCCCCCCACCATCTATAACACACAGTTACTAAGCTAAACTTTCTACCTTAGTCTTTTTTAGTATAGTTGACCCTTCTAGTCTTATTCACTAATGTTATATATACCCCAACATCTGGTATGGGGCAGACATGAGAGGCATGCAGAGAGAAGTGTGGGCAAAAGCTCTGTTCTTACAGAGCTTATGTTTTAGTGGATTGTATCAGACAAATAAAAATAAGAGGTATTGATATGTACATTGAAGAAAAATGAAACGGGATAAGAGGGATAGATCTAGGAGGTGGGTTGACATATGGGGTGGTGAATGTGGAGCATAAATCTGAAACAAGTGCTCGAGGAGCCATTAGGAAAGTGCTTGAAGGCAGAAGTTTTAGTAAGGGGATAGGTCCTGAGGTGAGCTGAACACATCTTGTCATATTTGAGAAATCGCAGAGACACCAGGAGTGGAGCTCTAGAAGGAGCCAGGGTGGAAGTGGGAGAAGTCAGAATTAGTTACCTGTGTGCCTGGAGGCATAGTAGGGGCAAGATGTGAGCACAGCAGGACATCTTATTGTAAGGATGTTGGATTTTACTGAATGACTTGGTCATGTTTGTTGAAGAACATTGATCTAGACTTAAAGAGAAATTACTGTGATTCCTCCATAGACCCTAAACTAAAGGACTGTTGGTTTATAGAGGAAACAAAACATTAGGTTAGATCAGGGATGTGTTAGTAAAACTTGGCAGAAGCAGTTGGATTTCAGTTATACCTTGAAGGCTGAGCTATCGGGATTTGCAGATGACTTAAATGTAGGATGTTACCTTAGGCATAAGAGCTCATCCTTGTCTTCTAAGGACTTGTGGCCTGAACATTTGGAATAATACTGTTGCCATTTACTGAGATAGGGACCATTGAAAAGGCAGGTTTGGACTGAAAATCAGGAGTTTTGATTTGGACATGTTTAGGTTGAGAATGCTACTAGTTATCCAAGTTGGGGATATTGAAAAACAAGTTTGTGGCTTCTGGAATTCAGAAGATAGATCTTTGTGAAGACTCTTTAGTGGCTCTCCACGGCTTACAAATTGTAAATTGCTAGCATCAATCTTCAAGATCTGTTATCTGACCCCAGAAAACTCACTGCCTTATATAAACCAAGCTAAACAGGCTCTCTTATTATAGAAGGTGATAGATTTATTTTTTTTTTATTTTTATTTTTTTTTTGCCATCCTGAGGACATTGCCTATGCCATTCTTTTTACTGGAATGCAGGTCATCACAACACTGCCTATTAGAAAGCTGTCCAGTCTTGGTTCCCTTCACGCTCTTATGTATTGGGTCATCATGGCAAGGAAACGTTATGTTCAGTGGATGACAGTGAATGAATGGACTTCTGGATGTCCTGCATCTGTGTGCTCACTTAAAACTGACGCTGCATGCTTTCGCTTCTTAGTGACAAAGTTAATTATTTTCTTTCTTTTCAGATGGGAACATTTAAAGCGCATGATGGTGAATATTTCTTAGAACCTATAATGAAGGCAGATGGGAGTGAACCTGAAGATGATCATAACAAGCCACATCTTATATACAGACAGGAATTAAAGAGCAGCTATTTTCTGCAATCTCCCCAGCCTTGTGAAGTTTCAGGTAAACTATGGAGTAAAACTTTTTTGGTAAAATTACACTATTTAAATATTCTTGAAGGTTAGAATTAACATATGTTCCTCAAATACTGAAGTATATTTCAAACAAATTTTCTTGACCTGTAAGGACCCATTAGAAATTAGTTTGTAGGCAATTTTGTAAAATAAATTTAGATCCAAAAAAGTATTCTGCATGAGATTTAATAATCAAACTTTAATCCATTTACTAGTCACACTACTAGTATGCTTTTTCTTAGCAGAATTTTAGATAATTAAAGAAGAACCAAAGTAATAACCCGTTGCTCAATTTTCTATGCTTTCAACTTTGTAAAAGAAACCTTGTAGTTTTCTGACTCTTACTCAGTATTTTGAGATTTATGTTGATGTGTGTAGCAGGGATTTAGTCTTGCTGTGCAGTATCTTACAGGTCATATATCCATTTTCCTATAGATAAACTTTTGGGTTACTTGCAGTTTGGCATTATAAACAATGCTGCTGTGAATTTTCTTGTCTCCATCTGCTGTGTTTGAGGTTTTCCCAAGTATATACACAGATACTAGAAAATTCCATATATTGTTTTACAAAGTGGTTTTTATGAGTTTATGCTTCCAATAATGAGTGATATTTTTTTGTTTCTGTAAAATTCAGACCAAAGAATTATAATGGATTAGAATCTAGGAATAGTAGGTATCTGTAAAATATAAATCACACATATCTATAAAGTATAAATCTGTTGCTAGTAAAATTAGTACATTGCACAGAAGTCCTGTTAAGAGTTGTGTCCATGTGTGTACGTGAATCTTCATATCCTTGTGTCATTCTCTGAAGAACGGAGAAAGGCACCTGCAGTTATCATCAAAGTACAAAATCTAGACAAAGGACTGGGATTAGAAAGGATTTATTTGAGATTGTAGGTGTCCATAAAGTATAGTCCCAACACTGCAATGCCATCTGTTTTGGGATATAATGATATGTAGGCCTTTGAAGGTTTTCTCTGGGAATGCACTTCTTAACCTTTGCTATTATAAGAGTGCCATTTTGGAGTGGTTCTCACTGTGTCTAAGGCCGTGTTTTAAATCTATTGACATAATAGATGCCTTTCTTATGCTTTTAATATGAGCATAAGGGTTTCATTTTTATGGCTTCAAAGAAAACACAAATGGGTACAGCTTCACAATAGAATTCTACAGAAGGCAGCTTATGCTTGTTCTGATCTACCATTCAGGAGCAGCTTGTTTAATGAATTGTTTAGCTTCTTAAGAAGAAAACCACCAAGTAGACACTCTGAATGCATAAATGTTTCACATAATGATATGCAGGGTTTTGCATTCACAATCCGTGTTCATTATCAGAAAGAGAATGGAACAAGAAAAGCCAGTCTTTTGTTTAAAAATTTTTTATACTACACATTTATTACAAAAACACAAAATTAAATAGAAAGTTATGGAATTTCATTTTTTAATCACAATTTTTCCACATTTATCTATTAAAACCTCGAAGACTGTATCCTTTACAAGTCTTAAAAATGGAGGTAATTTAAGTACAACTAACCTACGTATCTTTAATCACAAAGCAATCAATTAATGGCCTAAATAATTAGCTGCTAATCATCATTTTGTTAGGCAAAATGGAGACTTGTGAACATAATTAGTAAAATGTTATCAAAGGCTTTTTCTTCCCCAATTCATGCATTATTGTTCAGACATACTTGTAGGATCTTCTATTCCGCAGGTGAACCTTGATTCAGAAGGACCTCTTCAAATGGGTTGGTCTAAAGATTGAGCACATGAACCAAAAACGTTAAGGGGAAAAGGGAAAGTCATTTTTTTCCAACATTTCTATTGATGGTCTTAATTCATTATGGCCCTAAAGTGTTGAAATTCATAGTGCTTTCAAGCCTTGATGGTTGTTTTCAACATCAGGTTTGACAGTGGCTCCTTGAGGCCATACAAATTACATTTGGTTGCCAAACCTAACTATTGTGGATGCCAGGCTCCAGGTAGACCTCCGACATTGTCTAAGTAAAATTGAGTCAAAATGGCAAAACACCCCAAAACACCACAAAATGAGCAAACAGCCTCTGTACGCTACCATCATCCACCCTAACAAAACTAAAACCTCAGAAGGGGGAGGCTCTGAAAAGGTTGGGAATGAAATATCTTCTGGGTTTTTACGTGCAGTTCTGCTCTTGCTTATCCCCCTTGTCACCCACGGCAGAGCGGAACTGGTCCTGGTAAGCTCTGCACTCTTTTCCCTTGCTACTCTGCCCCTCTCCTCTCAGTGTCAGGAGTTTAGGAGCTTAAAACATTTCTTCTATTAAACGGGACTTGACATGAGTAAAATGAAAGGTCTTTCAATGGGTTTTAGATGATGTTGGCCAGTTTGAAAGTTTCTGTGTTTTTCCTAGTTTTTTCTAAACTTATTCTTAGTCTTGGAGTCCCTAACATGTGCCAAGGAATGTACTGGGTAAAACTTGAGTGATTCTCTTCATTCAGGTTCTCAAAGCCCTGGGGGTGGTAAAAGAACACAAGAACAGAAATCACAAACTGAATCGAGGCTGCTGTGGGCAAGGAACTGTATTACAAGCAGCTCAAGGGGCTGAGCAGCAACTTCCTGGGTTTTTACCAAGGAAGTGATACTTAAAGCACCTAATCTTCATTGTGAAGGATTTTTGGGCATTTTCGAAGTAAAAGGTTGATGGTAGAGGGGACTTGTATTAAAAAAAAGAAAAAAAGCACCCAAGATTAGTTTAGATCAAGTATGGTAAGGTGACAGACCTGGAGATAACTACCTTTTGTAAGAATTTTACAATTCGCAAGAGAAGGGGACATGCCACCCCATGACAAGCTATGAAGCATGTGGGTTGGTCAGGAGGCAGGAAGGAGTGTGGGGAAAGCATGGGCAAAAGGGTTTATTACTATAGTAGTGGAGAGGTCCTCTGTTGGGCAGGAAGTAAAACAGATACTGAGGTTTGTAGTGAGAAGATTTTTTTTTTTCAACGTTTATTTATTTTTGAGACAGAGAGAGACAGAGCATGAACGGGGGGGAGGGTCAGAGAGAGAGGGAGACACAGAATCCGAAACAGGCTCCAGGCTCTGAGCTGTCAGCACAGAGCCCGACGCGGGGCCCGAACTCACGGACCGCGAGATCATGACCTGAGCCGAAGTCAGACGCCCAACCGACTGAGCCACCCAGGCGCCCCTGTAGTGAGAGGATTTTTAATAATTTCAGTGTGCCTGGGGCACCTGGGTGGATAAGTTGGTTGAGTGACTGACTTCGGTTCGGGTCATGATCTCACAGTAGGTGAGTTCGGGCCCTGCATCCAGCTCTGTGCTGACAGCTCAGAGCCTGGATACTACTTCGGATTCTGTGTCTCCCCCTCTCTCTGCCCCTCCCCTGCTCATGCTCTGTGTCTCTGTCTCTCTCTCTCTCAAATAAATGTTAAAAAAAAAAAAATTAAAAATAATTTCATTGTGCCTGCGAAAGCTGGACTGTGCTGGCAGACATAAACAGAGCACATTTCGGTCCTGTGGTTGAGAGCCAAATCCGAAATCATTCAATCTGTAAAAGTTAGAACAGACTAGAGGGGAATAGTATTTGTATGTCCAGAGTCCTGATGTGTGTGGTAAGTGTGGAAAGTAGGGCAAAATGGGACTGTGAAGGCACACAGGTGCAGATCTCAAAGGAGTGTAGGATTGTGTAGGCTATCTTATGGGTACTGAGGAGACCCTACTGTTAAAGCAGAGACTATCTATAGCTTCTAAGGTTGTAGTACTCAGCGGCTTTAGTTTTAAAGATAATTTGGGAGGCACCTGAGTGGCTCAGTTTGTTAAGCATCCAGCTTTTGGTTTTGGCTCAGGTCGTGGTCTCCCCTTTTGTGGGATTGAGTCCCACGTCAACTGCACTGACCGCATGGGAGCCTGCTTGGGATTCTTCCTCTACTAGCTTGCATTTCTCTCTCTCTCTCTCTCTCTCTCTCTCTCTCTCTCTCTCTCTCTCTCTCTCTCTCTCTCTAATATTTAAAAGAAATAATTTTGGATTTGAATGAGGAGAGACTCAAGCCCAGGGGACTGAAAGCAGCTATGTTGTCAACAGAGGATTTAGACGTCAAGTGAATTGCACATAAAAGAGTAAATTGAAGATAATTTCCTTTAAAGCTTTTTCCTCAGCTTTGAGATGATAAAGATTGTTCTGTGTATAACTCAGGCGGATAATCCTATGAATGCATGAGAATTCTTTTAAGTAAAATTTTACTACTATACAGGTTATTTCCCTTTAAAAGACTTAATCAGCATTGGTTTGAAGAAATATGGATGTCTTTAGTGTCGGCGGGGGCCACAGTTGACTTAGGAAGCCGGGAGTCTGGTAACAGAGTTGTACTTCTGGCTCTCCTACTGACTTGGAGAATTTACTTCTCTGGATCTTAACCTACAGTAGGTAATAAATGGCTAATGAATTTGTTTCAGTAAAGGTCAAGTTTCCAGTTTTTTATTAACTTGAGTACCTCATAGTTATAAGGACCAGGCAGTTATAGGAAATGAGTAAAGTGAGGTGTCAGTAGGACACTGAGGTGTCCATTGGGCAGTGGAATGGATGTGCTTCTGGCAAAAGGTGCACAGGGAACTTGAGACCAGTATTACCACATCTTTTGTATTATGACGTAAAGCTAGGATTTTTCAATTGGGGGTAGGGGAGAAACTGTCATGTTTGGTTAGCCACCTGTTTACAGACTCTTAAAGATTTCCAAGGTCCCTGACCGCGGCCAATATTTTGAACTAAAAAACTTTGATAAACTTGAAAAGAAACCACCAGTCTCCTCCACCTTCCTCTCCATTTGTACCCCTCCCCACCAAAGAAGCCTTTTTTTTTGTTTAAACTCTAAATCAAACACATACTATAATGGAAACTTAGCAAGTGCTACTTTTTGAAAGTCCTAGTATCTAGAAAATACTGGTATTTGAATAACATCATTTGCCCAAACCATTCAAATCGCCCTTTTTGCTTTGTTAATTAACATTTGTGCCCTTTAGAATAGTTTCTTCAGTGGTCATTCTTCAGTTGTCCCAGTAATGTTAAATTTTATCCCCAAAACAAAGATCCTAAATTGTGAAATTTTAAGATGTTTGAGATTATGAATCCTCAGCACTACATCTGCCTAATATGGATTATGAAAAACTCTCAGAATGCTCTTCATGGTCCTCTTCCCGACCCTTGGAAGAACGATAAGCTGTGATCATTGTGAACTTTTACAGATGGTTTCTGTGAGGGGGAAAGCCTGGCAGTGCTGTGACAGTTCGATGCGGACAGCATTCTTTTTTTTTTTTTTTTTAATTTAAAAAAAAAATTTTTTTTCAACGTTTTTTATTTATTTTTGGGACAGAGAGAGAGCATGAACGGGGGAGGGGCAGAGAGAGAGGGAGACACAGAATCGGAAACAGGCTCCAGGCTCCGAGCCATCAGCCCAGAGCCTGACGCGGGGCTCGAACTCACAGACCGCGAGATCGTGACCTGGCTGAAGTCGGACGCCCAACCGACTGCGCCACCCAGGCGCCCCTATGCGGACAGCATTCTTAAAAGACCTGTTTTGCCAGTTGGGTGCTCTGCTTCACAGAATGAAATTTATGGGTAATAATGTATCCCAAGAACCAGGATCAATCCGCTGCATATGATGCTTTGTGTTAAGTCTGTGGCAGTGTCCCAGAGCTTTGAAGTCCTGTTTTCTCTAAAATCTTATCCAGTACTACTTGCTTTTCTTTTTTTTCCTCTTCTGACAGAGCAGGGGCTCGGGGAGAGAGTCTTAAGCAGGCTCCATGCTCGCCATGGAGCCCCACGTGGGGCTGGATGTTAGGACTGTGAGATCATGACCTGAGCCAAAATCATGAGGCTGATGCTTAACCAACTAAGCCATCCAGGTGCCTCTTATCTTGTATTTCTAACGAGGTGGCTAATTCCCACATCCGGTGAATGATGTGAAAAGGGAACCAGAGTGTGTGTTTAATCTGATCAAGTGCATTTTGAAAACAGAACATGGAAAGTAACTTTAATCTTAGATTTCATGTGTGGTAATAATAGTTCTTTCTAGGAAGAACTACCTGTCCACTCCTAAGAATTAAGTTTTTCTAGGGGAACCTGGGTAGCGGTGGAGCATCTGACTTCAGCTCAGGTGATCTCATGGTTTATAAGTTCGAGCCCCGCATCATTCATAAGCTCATAAGTTTGAGTGCTGACAGCACAGAGCCAGCTTCCCATCTTCTGTCTCCCTCTCTCTGCCCCTTCCCCAAGTGTTTTTTCTCAAAAATAAACCCTAAAAGGTTTCTAAAAACCTTCTCTTTATGCAAGGATTATATATTTATGCTATACTGGAAAAATTGTGGGTAGAAATGATGTATTTCTCAATTTTGAAGGTAAGATTTCTTTCCCTTAATGACTTCTCTGTGCTGCCTTGGAAATGAATAGGAGAGATTATGAATCTTAAGGTATAAGAGAAGCTATCCTAATCATAACCTTTAACTGAAGAGTAAAATCTGCCAGTGTCTTGAACATAATGGTGTCAAACTAAATCAGTCACAATCTGATTACCTTTCAGTTTGTAAAATTAGTTTCTCATTTGTTGCTAGGATTTCAAATTTATTTTGACTCCTGTCTGCTTATGCTGGTTCATGGGTTTGTTAAATCTGCTGAGGAGGGTTTGAGACTATTAACCCTTTTTTGAAATAGATTGCACATCTGTTTTTTCTGTTCTGCCATTAAGACCTTTGCCATCTTTGTTTTAAGTTGGTGCACTTCTTGTCTTTGAAATTCCTAGGTAAGATTTTTAGTCACTTTGCAACTTGGTAAAGTCCTTATGAGTTTTTACTAGACAGCAATGTATGCCTCTGCTGCAGAAGTGGAATACATTTCCATTGACCCTTCTCACAGTGCTTGCTCCTCTGTGATCTACCACCTTGAATTTCCTTTGGCTCGTTTCCTATTTGGTCACTTAGTCTTTAGGCAATCTCTCCTTAATCTTCCACTTCCATAACATTTCAGATTTATTTTTAAAAATACCTTTAAATAGGAGTTGATTTAAATACTTAAGATACTCTTCATTTATACAGATGAAAATGTGATTGAAAAAATGATTAGAGTCCTTCGTTTCTAGGTCTCTGACTAATTGTACATTCTTAGACTCTTGCTTTACTGAAAATTGCTATTTTATAATTAGCACCTTATTTTCATGTGGCTAATGTACCTACCTGCTTATAATCCTGTAAGATTAAGAATGTAGTCTTTAGAATATCAAGCTATAAAATATCTCAATGTAGGGGCTGTATTGTTCTGCATGTAATTAACACTATCTTGGAATTCTATATCTCTGCTATCTCACTTATTAACTTGAAGGTTTTATGTTCCTTAAAGTAAAAAAAAAAAAAAATAACATTTTATTCCATCTTTTACATTCTTCACAGCAAGTAGTACTATGTTACATAATACAGTAACTGTTGTGCAAACAAGTGAGGAATTAGTACCAAAATAACCTTTCTGTTCAGGTCTGTAAGACAAGGTTCATTCAGAAGGTGATTTGGGGCCTCCTGGAAAGACCATAGCTCAGATGGGGTTGTCTGAGAAGGCTTCTTTGAGGAAAAAATAACTCCTTATCTGAGACCCAAAAGATGAGCAGGAATTGGTCAGGAAAAAAGGGAGAGGATAAAAAGTATTCCAGATGGAAGCAACAGTATGTACAAATGCCTGGTGATGAGACAGTGCTTGAACCACTTCGGTAACTAAATGTAGTTAAGGTGTAGGATATCAGGGGGCAAGATGATGTGATGCTGGAGAGGTAAGGAGGAGCAAACTAGTGAAGGTATCAGTAAACTTCAAGGGATTTGGGCTTTAACTCAAAAGCAATCCAGTGGGTGTTGGGAGTCCTCTCCCCCGATAGTTCAAACTGAGGTCCTGGTATATAGGGTCTGATTTTGTTTGACCTGACTTGGCCTCAACCAGTTGCTGTTACTGGTATCAGAGCTATAATCAGCCACCCTGCTTTTGGAGTCAGGACAATGCAACTGTATCATAGATGGAGTTTGGGGATAGACACCCAATTTGAGGCTGGGGGCTGTTAGATAAATAGATGCTGGGTAGAGAAAACCAGAAAGTTCACCAACAGGTGGACAGTTGTGATTGGTGTTGGAAAAATTCAGGTAACTTTGAGCACTACAAAATGAGGTGCCCAAAACTGATGAGAAGTATAGAATATAGGATATTTTTGGCATCAGTAGATTCACAGCTAAACTTGTGCTGAGAAGTGGAATGGATAGAGAACTGAGATATTAGTAACTAACACACAGGCTATGTACAAGGACCAGTAATATTCTTAGTGTGGCACTGTTCAGAGTTTTAGGTTAACTCCTTTCTCTTCTATATCCAGTAATTATGTATATATGATAGCAAATTGGGATTATTCACTTGGCTTTTTGAGGCACACATTCCTCAGCATTTTATTTGGGGGATGGGAAAAGTACAAATTGAAAGGCCAAAGGTAAAGTTTATGTTGTGATCTTGAAAATATCTTGCAATGGCAAATAGACATTTCTGACGACTTTTTAGTATATCCACTACTAGCCCTAGAGGGCTCCATTCATAGTACTCCTCTGGAAAAGAGAAAATATATGGTGTAGGGTCAATACATAGCCCTTTGTTTCCTACCTCATGGTGGGCTGGAGGAAGGAGAGCAAGATGAGTGCATTGGTAAGACCTGTACTGGTTTTCCATGTTCCAAATGAGTAAATGAAGAAAAGAGCCGACTGCTAAGGGGAGGTTCTTGTTCTTGTTCCACATTACTAGCTCCGGAGGCTGAGGCCTCACTCAACCTTGTCCCAACATGGATTTGTTTATTCATTTGTTCCTTCATTTGTAAAATATTTGAGTACCTCCTTCATGGAAACTACAAAGGTGCTGAGGCCTGTTTAATATGTCCCATAACCAGCCTGTACAAGCATAGGGAAGGAGGGAGGGTAGTAGGAGATGAAGTCACAGTATTTGTGGGAGGCTAAGTCGAGTAGTTGTGGGTGGATCCAGGTTGTGGGGCTTGAACACTAAACAAATTAGGGAGCTTTATGAAAAAATAGAAAAATTATGAACGTATAATCTCTAGGATTCTTCTCAAGGCCTTAAAAGGGATTTTTGCGAGAGACCACAAGTTTTAGCGGCTTTAGGTTCATGGTGAATCCACCCCAGCACATAGGATATTATAAATCACATTAGGTATTTTGGCTAGGACTAACCTTGGAAGCCACTGTAGGATTTTGAACAGAAGAGGGACATGATCAGCTTGGATTTTAAAGGGATCACTCAGATAGTTACATGGAGAAAAGCTAGCAGAACAAGTGACAAAGCAAGAAAGATAATGCAATCATTATGTTGAGCAATGCTGACCTCTTGAATTTAGGGTGTAGCCATGAAGTTAGAAGTAGCCACGTTCAATATGCACTTTGGACAGGTGTGAGGGGCTGAGTGTTGACAGGAGTGGTCAGATTATCCTAAAATATGTGTGTGCGTGCACCTGTGTGTGTGTGTGTTTAATTTTGCCTGAGCAGATGAAGGACGGAGTTTTCATTTACCAAGAATGGGTAAGGCTGTGGGAACCACAGGTTAGGAAGGAACATCCGATTTATTAATGTGTAAATCCAAGTTGGTTTCATATAGTGTAATAATGACTTTGGGAAAAGAATTTAGTGATACATCACTTATAACACCCAGTGCTCATTCCAACAAGCACCCTTCTAAAGGTCCATCACCAACTTAGCCCATCCTTCCCACACAACAACCCACCAGCAACTCTGTTCTCTGTATTTAAGAGTCTCTTAAGGTTTGTCTCCCTCTATTTTTATCTTATTTTTGCTTCCCTTCCCCTATGTTCATAATTTGACTTTGAGATCCTAGTCAGACATCTGGGGGGAGACTAGGAAAGTAGGCAATAGAAGATGAATGGGAAGGTTGGTATGGAGGTCTGGACTTGGAATAACTTAGGAGTATCCTATGTTTTAAGGCTGCCTGCAATTGCGTAGGGAATAGATAAGAGTATGGAAGAGAAATTCCAAGAACTGAATGGTGACGCATGCCAATGTTTAGCACTTGGAGAGAGGTGAGGATTAAACTAGGAAAAATGAAGAGGTCAGGAAGACAGGACAGGAATGTGTGCCCCAAAGCCATGTGAACTTTTCAAAAAGATACTACAGATTAATTTGCTAAATGGTGTTAGGAATTAAAAGAATATGAAGATTTGGAACTGATTATTGAATTTGCAAAGTAGCGATGATTGCTGACCTCAAATGTGTTAACTGAAAGGGTTCAAAAGTCTTGGCATGAACAAAACTTAAGTATTATGAAGAGACTTAAATGAATTATTTTTAGGTGGCCTTGTTGGGTTCTAATTCTGTTGTGAAAACCGTCATTACAAAAGTCACATGTTAAACTTTGAGGTAGAACATTAAATAAAAAAACCTATTTGAATGAAAGAGCTCAATCTGTCAGTTTTAAACATTGTTTTGTCAAAATCCCAAAATAGGGGATTTAAAACTATCAAAAGCAATGGTAAATAAAACTTTATTTTGTTGATGGAAATATTTCATAGAAATTTAAAAAAAAATTTAATGTTTGAGAGAGGGACAGAGACAGAGTGTGAGCAGGAGAGGTCACAGAGAGAGAGAGAGAGAGAGAGAGACAGACAGACAGAATCTGAAGCAGGCTCCAGGCTCTGAGCTAGCAGCACAGAGCCCGATGCGGGGCTCGAACTCACGAACAGTGAGATCACACCTGAGCCAAAGTCAGACGTTTAACCGACTGAGCCACCCAGGTGCCCCTGAAAATATTTCATAGGAATTTTAAAAATGCATCATTTATTCAGAAAAGTGTTTCTATATGTGGGTCTATTTTGGACTTCGATTAGTCCATTCATTGTGCTACTACCATACTATATTTAAAAAAATATTATAGCTCTTGAAGTTCTGAAATGTGGAGGAGCAGCCCTTGACTTTGTCAAGATTATCTTTGTTGTTTATCCTTTGCATTTACATATAAATCTTAGAATCAGAGTTGGTTTCCACAAAGGGAAAGATTTTGATTTTCGTGTTCAAGAGATCAATTTGATGAAATGACATCTCTATAATGTGTCTTCTAACCCATCAATATGGTATTTTCTCCATTAATTCGTTGTTCACATAATAGCTTCTACATCTCTTCGTAGAGGTATTGTGATTTTTTTTTTTTATCGCAAATGGTATAACTTAAAAAAATTTTTTTCTCTGCATGAAAATGCAGGTAATTTTTAACATTCAGCAACCTTGCTCATATATTGTAATAGTTTATCTGTTGGTGCTTTTGGGTTTGCACATGAACTATCATATGGATGGCTATTTATTTTCCAATCTTTCAGCCTTCCCCTCTCCCCCTCCTTTATTGCAGTGGATAGGAGTTCTAGAACAAAATTGACTAGAGATGGCAATAATGAAAATCCTTGCCTCATCAATTTTACAAGGAAAACTTTCGACCTTTTCTAATGTGTGCAATGTCTGTAGTCTTCCCTTACTACCTATCCACTTAGGGAAGTTCCCTTACATTCCTAGCCTGAGAATTTTTATTGTGAATGGATGTTGAATTTTAGCAAAACTGTTTGCCTCTGCGTATCCCAAGGTGATCCCTGTATCTTTCTCCTTTGTTCAGATAATTGATTTTCAAATAGAAAGTCCACCTTAGGTTTTTACCAGACTAGGTTTGGTAATTTCTTTAGAGTTTCTGTGAATGTTTTCATGAGTCTGGTTTGTAAATTTTCCCTTGCCACATTGAAAGAGCAAGAAGATAAGGTCCTGAAGGGAATGATTAAAGTGATGGACCATGGTATGTGAGCTGTAGAAGGATATCCTCATTTTTGTTTAGTTAATCTTACATGTGTACTCACTAGGTAAAGGAAAGAAGTGAAAATAACTCCATAGACTTGTGGAGAGCAATAAATGTAAATCTATCTATAGTTTTAGATCGCTAATCAGCCATATAGCTCATTTTACAGTATTCCTTTGGTCTACCAAACACAATTTAATTGCAAATGCTTAGTGAGGTAAATTTTAATCTTTGGCTCTCCACTGCTTACCCATGTGATAATTCCTCATGAAAAGGAAGTAAAGACTTTAATTATTTGCAATTAGAATCTGATTCACTATTGCTGCCCTACTTAAAGACCTGGAGACATGAGCTTGGGCTGCTCTCAAAATGAGTACAAATGCAGGGGAAACTGCACAAGCATGGTCCATGTTCTTGGCTGGTCCCAGCCTGTGTTCCACTCTTTGTGAAGATCATTACTGCTAGAGTACGAGTTGGGCCCATTGCCAGGTCAGGCGACAGATACACTGTTTCATGTGGAGAATATCCAGACCTTTGGACCTACCCCAAGAAGGCTGCTTTCTTGGGCTTTTCTTTCTTGGAAGAGAGCCAGTAATCTGAAGGGATAAAACTCCCTCATTGTTAGTCTGCAGTATACAGATGTCTTTGCATATACATAAACGTACCTGATGTTAGATTAACATCCTGATGTTAAGATCGACAAAAACATTCTTTTAAAAAGTGATATAGTAAATCCTGACATGTACTGTAAAATAACAGGATACCTATTTGAAAATAAGAATTCAGTTTATCAGTGACTTCAAAGTTACACCAAAATTAGTAGACTTAATAAAAACTGACAAAAGCAATATGAATAAAAACTAATTCCATGATAAAGATATTAAGTACCATTAAAATTTCAGAGTTTTAAATTTTAACATTTCATATTCAGTGACTGCCTTTAATTAGACCTAAGTTTTTTTTTAAACATTAAAAGTAGTTTGAAAAATACCTTTAGTATTTCTTTTAAAAACTCTTTAAAGCAAATATCAAAAGTTAGAATTTTTCACATGAGAATAATATTTTCATTTGAGGCCTGTTTCAGGAACGACAGATCTAGGAGGAATAACTTACAGTGACCAGAGTAGCAGTAGACAAAAATGAGTTAAAGCACAAGGTTAGATGACCTTTTAGATTTTTGAGCTGTAATGTAATTTTTCCAAAAAAGATTCAAGACAACTAGTTAATAGGAAATGTTAAAAATATTAATATGAACAAGTTAATAGTGTGGAAAAAAGTATTATATCAGTACTTGATAGAGCAAGTAGAGAGGCTTAAATTCCCACTCTTATGTAACTGCATTTTGAGAGGTATTAGAATACTTAATACTTAAAATGACCTCAAAGTATTTTTGGAATGATTGCACAGGCATGAGGCAGACTGTCCAATAATGTGGGAAATCTTGTAGTTTGGGAGCACTCCTCTAAAGTTTGGAAAACAGTTTTAGGTTATGTGTTAAATGATAAAATGGATATAGGTTAGAAATGGATGGCCATGGGAGCACCTGGGTGGCTCAGTTGGTTGAGCATCTGATTCTTGATTTCAACTCAGGTCATGATCTCACAGTTCTGGAGTTCGAGGTCCACATAGGGCTCCATGTTGATAGTGGGCAGCCTACTTGGAATTCTTCTATTCCTCCGTGTCTTTCTGCCCCATCCCTTGTGCATGCTCTCAAAAATTAAAAAAAAAAAAAAAAGATTGCCACGAAGGCTGATCTGAAGGTAGGAAGGTTAATAAAGTGGAATTGAAAAATAAACTACCTAGAGATCAGTGTTCATATGAGTTCTGAATAAATGATTTTTCTCTAAAGAATATAATGTTCTATTTCATCTGCATTTTCAGATACTAGGGTATAAATTTAACTTGTAAGATTTTCAAACATCTCTCCAAGAAGCCTTACAGTAGGAGTTTGGAGTATCACATTAGCCTATGTAGAGTTGTCTCTCAATTTTTATACTGTCAGTTGGCTAATTTATCTGTCTTACTTTGCTTAGAATTTCTGATAAGACAGGATTTGAAGTTGTGGAAAAAAAGACTTTGTAACATGCAAAGATTACATAGTTCATCTTTTATCCCCTTCAAGTGTAGAGGTTGGGATGCCAGAAGCTTGAAAGGGACAGCCAGTTTGTATTTCTTTATACCCAAAACAGTCCTAAAGGTTTTGAAGTTAGGAGTGAATGTGTGCCTGTTTTCAACTCCTAATCTATTTAAGAATTCTTGATTCAGCTTTTTAGGGAGCCCTGTCCTATACATCTTGAGAGTGAACTCATGGGATGGCTTCTGGAGAATGTAGGAGAAGAAAGGGTAGTTCATGCTTGACCTGCTGGACCTGTGTTCCCTTTGACCTGTCAGCCTTCGTAGCAGAAGGAACTAAAATTGCTTGCTGGATGTAGGATTAATGGGAATGATTTGGGGATTTGCAGTGTTCTTTTTCTCTTTCAGGGCCTCCCTAGTGAAAGGACAGTACTGGGTCTGTCCCAGGTCTGTGCACGACAGAAATCAATGACCGTATACCAAATCTTGGCTCAGCTCTGATTCTGTAATTCAAGAAGGACTAGACGCTATATTTTCATGAATATGACTAGCTAGTTCCTTTTAGTTTTGTAGGAGACAGCATTTTCCACTGTGACCCCAGTTACTAAATTCTTAACATTCTACATGTATTACCACATGTGACCTTTTGAAGAGTCATGTGATCTGGAATTCAAATGTAATAATGAATATTGAGGAAATCTGAATTCATTTCTTTGTTATGCCACTTAGTTGGTGGCTGTTGAAATTGTGTGTAACCTGTGTCAGATGTCGGTTTTAAAATGTGCACTATAATAGAAACTGATTCAGGGATACAACAAGGACTTAGTGATGTAATAATTCGTTTATGTTTCAAGTTTCAGCCAGTCACGGGCAAGTCCATAGTTGCACATTTAATGCTAGTAGTAGGTGGGGTTCTAATTAACTGGGGGAACCTCTTTGAAATAAAGCTTTATAAATTTTATAAGCTATAGGTCATAATTCTGTAAGGGTGGTAGAGACTTCTAAAATTGACATCATGGGGGACTGAATATTTTTCTAAACCTGTTACTGAATACTAAAATCCTATTTTATTACCTAGGTTACCTGGGTAGTTTAATCTTCCCATTCACCACTTTCTTCACCTATAAGAAGAGGATACTAATAGTATTTACTTTAAAGAACTATTAATAATAAAGGAGATAACATATATGAAGTGTACCAGTACATGGTGATTACTCATTAAGTGCTTTATTCATAATTCACACTAGTATTAATAACATCAATAGCGTGGCCTAATAGGACAGATCACCCAGAAAATTTGAAATCCTGAGGAAGTATGCTAGATTTTATAATATCTGATAAGATCACTATTTCAAGGCACACACAATTCTTCGAATTGGGAGCCCTTTTGACTGTTTTACCAGTGGTTTGAAATGTTGATGATCCAGAATACGCTTGTTTTGATTTTATGCTCATTTTCAAAAACAATTTCCTGCTATTGTAGAAGTATAAAATTTGTTCATTTGGTCAAATACAGAGCCTTTGTGTCCATTCTAACCTATGTAGAGACCAGAGTGAATATTTCACTTGCTATCAGGAAAACCAAAGGTAATCTCTCCATCTTTGAATTGATATTGCACATCAGTTAGGATTACTCATACCCTGAATTTCTAGTTTCCTAAACCTTGTGTCCCGAAGTGTGTTCCTTTCTTCTCTTTCCCAATTTTGTATCCTTTGTCCTAATTTTTCCTTCTTCCCATGAACATTTTTTGAGCGCTTACAAGGGCCATAACACATTACCCACAAGTGTTCTTAGTCTTTGAAGAGTATATAGCTTGCTGGTGGTGGTATGACGATTGTGTTAGTGGTGGGCTATAGGGAAAGGCTTGGACTTATGGGCAGTGCGGATCAGTGGTAACTTGTTGAGCTAACAGGGATGTTCCTGAAAATGACTTTGTTTGGACATGAATGAAGGACGAGTGAGAGGGACCGGGATGGAAGATGATGGGGCCATTTTGGAGACCTTGTCTAATTTTGCATTCATGATGCTGATATTCTAAGAAGGACTTGAATGAGTTTAGAGACATGGACACTGACAATAGGAGCAATACGAAAAAGGTTGTGAAAGAGAAATGACAAAACTTGGTGACCAGATAAAAAGGTAAAAGGACAAGAAGAGCTCAATGGTAGTGTACTGTTTAGTGTGAGTTACATGTAATAGGTTATTACTCATAATGAAAGTAAAGCTGGGAATAGGGATAGAAAACTCAATTTAGTATATTTTGAATATAAAGTGCCGGGAGGATGTTCAAGTAGAATCATGGATTCCTAATTACATTGTTGAAAATAATCCATGATATAAACTACTAAAAAATTAACTGTGAAACAATCTCCATGCATTCTATAAAACACTATATGGTTAAGTGTTGTGTTTACAGATGTAATTAAACATCTTAAGTTCTAGTGGGCAGATTATCCATTGCATGATGTTCCTGATTTGATGGATTTGGTTTGCTCTAAATTAGTTTTGGGCCGTAATACACTTGTTACTAATAAAGGATGGCACATCACTTTAGCATTTGACTTGGAGCATAAATAAAGACAAACATTTCATAAAGATGATGTAATTGACACATGAGCTTTGAATGCCCATTTAAGATATTTGGAAAGGTCACTTTATCATTTGTTGCACTGCTTAATTAGAAAGTTCAAAAAGTAATGATATTAGACATTAAGCCTGTGAAAGTTAGAGCTGCTGTTTTTAGAAATGTAACTAAAAATTACAATTAAAAAACAAGTTTATTGTAATGACTTAATGGACACTGAGATGTTAATTACGTAGTTCTATTCACTTTGAATCACCCCCATCCCATGTAGCCTATGTTAAAATTTGAGCTGTATACTTAAGTACCTTTTGGCTCATTATATACATTTTTATGGCTAAGTACTTGTATATTCTATGAAAGTTTCTACAAAAATAAGATCGTACACATTTTTTACTTAAGAACACATGGCCATCCTTCCATATCAAACACAGAGACCTAATTCAGTAACAGCTGTATAACATTTCATTCAGTTATTTCTGTGTTGAGGATGTTAGTTTGAAAATTCTTAAATTGAGCCTCTTGGATTTTTTAGCTATAAAAGCCATTTATCTGCAAAATCAAAACAATGAAAACTTTCTTCCTAATACTCCTATTGTATATTTCATTTTGTCCTGCTTTAGGTAGCATTACCAGAACAATAGTATATGATAGAGCTGTCCTACTGTTTGAATAGCTGTTAGTTTAGTACATTATTTAAGAACTTAATATAATAGGGGCACGTGGGTGGCTCAGTTGGTTAAACATCCAACTTAGGCTCAGGTCATGATCTCAGAGTTTGAGTTCGAGTCCTACGTTGGGCTCTGTGCTGACAGCTTGGAGGCTGGAGCCTTCTTCACATTCTGTGTCGCCCTCTCTCCTTCTTCCCACCCCCCACTTGTGTTTGATCACTATTTCTCAAAAAGAAACATAAAAAAAACCTTAATATGTATCATGAATATATGAATCAACATGAAATGCAGGACTGTGAGCAACCCATGTAAAATCATGTACTTCTGCTCATACCCTCCCATTGTGTCCACCTGCCTTCCCTCACTTGAGGCAGCCATCACTTATAAATCCCAAAACTTAGTGAAAAGATTCACTCATACTGCTGTGTTTTGAGGAAGTATGAAATCCTATTTCTTTTCAATTATTTTGGCAAAGTTGTATACAACATTATTTCATTTGCTATAGAAATTAAACTTTTGGGATCTCTAATACTGTTTGTTAAGTTATGGTTATTTTTTCCCCCTTTAACCTTCATTGTCAAACAGTATCTTTTAGTGGTTAAAACCATTGATGCTGGAGCCAGATTCCCAGAATTTGTATCCCAGATGTGCTATTTAATATATGGCTGGATTTTATTAACCTGATTCTATGAAACTTTTGTTTGTGATAGGCAAATCTAAACTGTTCACTGTTATGATAAGTAGTCTATTTAGTTTTTTTCCTTTTATTTGCAGCTCCATTGATGATCAGCTGTGGTTATAAATTTTTCAATTTCCATGTTGCAGATTTTCATCTGTAATAAGGGATTAACAATAATACTTATGTCCTTTGGGACTGTTAAATGAGTTAATATAATGAAATTTACCAGAAATGCACTTGACTCATCATAAGCAGTCTGTTAGGTATTGTATTTTATATTGATGGTTGAATTCTTTTTTCCCTAATCCCTTACGTAAGATGATTTTCTTCTTAGAAATTACCTCCTTCCGGGGGCGCCTGGGTGGCTCAGTCGGTTGGGCGTCCGACTTCGGCTGAGGTCACGATCTCGCGGTCCGTGAGTTCAAGCCCCGCGTCGGGCTCTGGGCTGATGGCTCAGAGCCTGGAGCCTGCTTCCGATTCTGTGTCTCCCTCTCTCTCTGCCCCTCCCCCGTTCATGCTCTGTCTCTCTCTGTCTCAAAAATAAAAAAAAAAAAAAAGAAAGACATTACCTCCTCCCTTTAAAACTGGAAGTTCTGGGTATGTGTTTCTCCCTTCTAATGTGCTTATATTTAGTAACTATGTATACACACTTACATTTTGTATTTAAAAGTAAATTCTATCCCTTTTGCATTAAGCTTTATGAATTATTTCCTTCTGCCCTACTGAAATTTTCTTAAGTTGGATATGCCAATTTTCAGTGTTGTTAGCAGTATGAGACATTCAGGTGCTCCACAATATATTTCTGTGATTTGTCAGTATTTTTCATTTTAGCCTTTTGGGTAGGTATATAGTCATGTCTCATTGTGAATTGGCTTTTTCATGATAATCAATATTTTGGCAGTATTTCATATGTTCATATATTTTTGGATTTTGTCTATTGTGAAGTATTCAAGTCTCCCTTAATTTTACTGGTTTTTATCAATTATGGTTTAACTATATAACCCATATATAAGCCATTTGTTTATATTGCAACTATCTTCTCCCATAATGGTGTTTTTAGTGAACACAAGTTCAGTCTTAATTTATTCAAATGAATAGTTTATAGTGTTTAGTATTGTTTGTGTCCTAAGGAATCCTTTCCTTTTTTGAAATTTTAACTAAGATCATGAAAATCCTCTTTCCTGTCATCTTCTAAGAACCTTATGAAACGAATTTGGAGTTGTTTTCTTTTTTGCAATTCTTACAGTATTTGAAAAAGTACTGTTCATTTTTTAAATCCTTAATAGTATTTAGTGGTGAAGCTCTTGGAACTTGGATTATTTGGGGGAAAATTGATTAGGACTCAATTTTTAGACTTTTTTATTTGGACAAACTTTTAAAAAGTTAGGTGGTTATTTAGGCTTTTTAATTCTTCATAGGCCAAATTTGATAAGTTGTGTTTTTCCAAGAATGTTCTAGAAAACAGCTCTAAATTTGTTTCCATCAAATTGCTTGTATTACCTGTTAATGTCCATAGGATCTTGATACTGGCTAGTTTTTCCTTTTTAACCTAGCCAGAATTAAATCTTTAGACATGCAATTTTGTAGTATTGTTCCAGAAGCTTCTTTCCCCTTTTATTCTATTTTTTCTATTAATTGTTATGTTGTTGCCTTTAATCATTCCAGTTTGGAGTTCTCATTTGTTTCATTATTTTAGCCTATATAGAGCCATCTACTCTAAATTACTCTCGTCAGTCTAACTTCTTCAAACCACAGTGCTTCCTTAATTGGATTATATTCCCATTTTACCTACTATTGCTAGCAAGGGAAATAGTTGATTTCTTAGCGCCCAAGCTGGACACTCTTGGGGAGATTTCTCAGTGAGATACTGACTGGCCCTGTGTAACTACCCATTCAGCTTTGTATGAATTTGATTATTTTAGACACCTCATGTAAGTGAAATTATACAGCCTTTTCTTTTGACTGGCTTCTTAGCATAATGTCAAGGTTCTTCAGCATGTAAAAATTTCCTTTTTAAGGCTGAATAATCCATAGTATGTATATACCACATTTCATTTATCCATTGATGGACATTAGGGTTGCTTCCATCTTTTGGCTATTGTGAACAATGCTGCATGGAATGTGGGTGTAGAAATACCTCTTGAAGACCCTGCTTTTGATTTTTTTCTCTGAACATCTCAGAAGTAGACTTGCTGGATCTTACAGTAGTTCTATTTGTAATATTTTCAGACACCTTTATTTTCTGTAGCGGTTGCACCATTTTTATAATCCCACCAATAGTTTGCAGGGATTGCAATGTCTGCACGTTCTCACCAACACTTAGGTTTTTTACAGTAGCCATGCCAGTGGGTGTGAAGTGATACCTCACTGTAGCTTTCATTTGAATTTTTCTAATTAATAATGAGCATCTTGTCACATGGTTGTTTGGCCATTTATATATTGCCTTTGGTGAAATGTCTATTCACATCCTTTGCCCTATTTGAATAGGGCTATTTTTTGTGGAGTTGTAGGAGTCTTTTAAAAAGACATCGTATGTGTATATATCTGTATATACACACAATGTATACACACACACATCTCCCCATTTGTTCAGGGAGTTGTATTTATGATCCCTACCATTCCTGTATTTCCATTAGAATGTAATTATCTGGGGGAGAAAATAAAGGTCAGTGGGTTAATGGAGCTTGCCTTTTTTAGTCCATAAATAATAATCAAATATATAATAAGAAAATTACATCCTGCATTTCATCATAGTTCTGATGCTTTTTTAAATAGGAAGTTTGAGTGAATGGTACTTACTATGGTCCTAACCATTGCAGTCTATCAAGTTCCTATAACACTGGTTCACAGCATGCATGTATTAAATTGATACTCATTAATACAACAATGTTGAAAAAATTTCCCATGATAATTTCAAATCAGATTACAGTACATTTAATAGAGTTCAAGGAGCATATCCCAGAATGACTTATTCTAGCAAATAAACAGAAAATCTCATGAGCTTTATCAAATAAGTATTGATAAAGAGATCCATTAAAAAAAATTTAAACACAGATCCAAGCATGTTCTTTTACTTCCATAATGGCTTACCAACAACAATTGCAAGTAGGTGGTGCACCGTGCTTAGGACCATCTGGTATCACTAGGCAAGATTCTGCTGCCAGTAGTGAACCTAGTGGAAAAAAAGGAAGACTTTGCTGCCAGCCAAATAGAATATGTCACCAGTATATGACTGTCAGCCAGAAAGAGCCTAATCAATACTTTCCCTTCAGGCTTCCCGAAAGCATCTGCTAAGCAAAAGCTCCAGAACCTGGCACATCAAGACTTAAAGAAGAGTGGAAACACAGCTCAATAGCTTTGGAGAGCCATTTGTCTTAAGTAATTAAAGATAAAATCCAACCCCCCCCCCAAAAAAAAAGCACCTGCTGTTACATATCACCATCAATCACCCCAAAACTAAGGCTACATTTCTCATGAGACTTAGAAATATTTTTAAAACAAGGGGATTATGGTACACCAGAGTCTAAGAGCTGTTAAACACTTGTGAATCACTTTCCTAAAGTAATGAGAATGAACAACTTTGTTTTCCACTTGACGCATGCTTGTGTAACAATGCCCTGAGATTGCCAAACAGAATCACCCACTGCTGCTGCCTCAAGAATTTGAGCATCACAGCACAACTCTGTGGATGAGCATTTTAACTCTAATTTTATAAACCTAGCAACAAAGTAGCCGACCATTTTTCCTAAACGACATGGCACTTAAACACATTTTTTTAAAAAGTTAATTTGAAGGGCATGTGTCTGTCAACACATTATTTCTTCATAACTAGTAGTGACAAAAATAATGACTGTTTACTAAGTCCTGATCTAATAGCTCTATGTGAATGGTCTAATCTTTTGAAAACCTGGTCTGGGATGGGTGGTAGAATATACTAACCCAAAATAGGCCACTTTAGCATACAGATTATTTTGAACTAAAGGCCTTAAAAAGATGCAAAATGGGCTTTCTAATTCTTTTCAGGAAAACAGATTTGTAGATATTTTCTCCCATTCAGTAGTCTTCCTTTTCAGTCTGTTGTGTCTGTCCTTTGGTGCAATTTAAAAATTTGATGTAGTCCCATTTGTCTATTTAGTCATCTGTGCTATGGTGTCCTACCCATCCAAGCAGTCCTTGTGAAATCCAATATCATGAAGCTTTTCTTCCATGTTCTTTCTCAGGACTTGGAGAGCTTGGGGTCTTTTAGGTCTTTAAGATGTTGAGTTTTACAAGCTAAGCCTCTAATTTCATTCTTCTGCATGTGGATACTCCGTTTACTCATCACCTCTTGTCAAAGGTATCATTCTTTAACCCATAGAGTGGTCTTGGCACCCTTGAAGATCATTTGACCAAATATATCAGCGTTTATTTCTGGCCTCTGTGTTCTGTTCCATTGATCTATATGTGCTAGTCTTGCTATGCATGGTCTTACATAAGTCTTTTTGTTGACGTACTTTCCATAGGTATAAAATGAGTAGAATTACGGGGGTAGGTGTACATATGTGTCAAACTTGAAAATTGCCAAGCGGTTTTTCCAACGTGGTTGCTCTAACACTTGGTGCTGTTTTTTAAATTTAAGCTGTTTGGGTAGGTAGAATCCGTTTCTTTTTGTCTCGAAGTTGAATTGTTACTGAAGCACTTAAAGTTATTCTGAAATTTATTCTTAAATATGTATTACTTCTTGTCTCTTCCTACTAGAGTATAAACTTTATAAGGTTCTGTTTGCTCTGCAATTTCTAAATGTTCCTTGATGTAGAGTAGGTATAATGTTTATTTTAAACTGATGAACAAGTCAGTATATTTACTTCCTATTGACTCTGAGATTGGTATATTAAGTTACATCTGGGTCTACGAAGTGGATATTTTAGTGGTGGAGTCACCCCCGGATAAAGATGGTAGGACAAAGTTTTAGGGCTACACACGGTTTGCCAAGTTCAGAATTTCCCAATGAGATAAATTTCAAAACATAAGTGCACAGTAATATCAAAGGGCAGGATGGTTTTAAGAATTAGAAAAAGTTGACATGTGGAAACCATGCTTAAGGAATTTGGTTACTTACAACCATAAGATTACTGCTTATTTAAAATGAAATTATTGTTGTCACACTCTTATATTTCTGTCTAATCCTTATAGTACAACTGAGTCTGAATAGTTTTGGTATTCGGTTTATCAAGTATCCGGGACCTTGGATTTCTTCTTACCTGATTCCTTTGGTCCACTTTTCTGTTAAATACTTGGAAACAGTTGTCAGAAAAAAATACAGAAGAATAAAGGACTTACACATGGCATCTGTAATTAACATTGAATAATTTGCTACATTTTTTCATTCCTAAAAAGTTTTATTTTTGAGAGAAGGTAAGCGGGGAATGAGTAGAGAGAGGGGCACAGGGGATTGAAGGGGGCTCTGCAGTAACACCAGCAAACCCACTGTAGGGTCCAAACTCAGGAACTGTGAGATCTTGACTTGGGCGGAAGTCAGACACAACTGACTGAGCTACCCAGGTGCCCTTAAATTCTGTATTTAAACATAACGAAACAAAAGTAATCAGGTATCTTATAAATCAAGTATTATAAAATACAGATCTACAGTTTTTCTGGATTCAAAGAGTTACCAGTGTTTCATGGTTTTTCTGTCCGGTGATCTTTACATGATGTCTAACAAAAGGTTTTGTTCTGTATCATACAAAATGTGATTGATCTATAATGAGTTGAAATGCCATTGGCTTGAGCACCCAGTTTACCTGAGGAAAAAGAGAGGGACTCCTCAGTTTTAAAATTTTCTACCATTAATAAAAACTCTTGAACAGTCATAGCTGTTTAAAAAAAAAAAAAAAAAAAAAAAGACTTGGAGTTTGGTTTCTGTTGGGCCAATCTATGAAAAATAACATTTTATTACTGGGAATAGTAATAAACTGCTGCATCATGGAGTTAAATTTCTTTTTATCTTTTATTTCATGTTGGAAGGTGATGTGTGTGTATTTTTGCCTATTTTGTGCTGTATTTTTAGTCCCATCTAATTTAATTGCTCTGCATTATATTCTTTTCTCCCCCCAGAAAGTCAAATAAAGAAAACCACCTTACCCTTTCAAAACTACAGCAACACAAATGAAGATCTTAATGTAAAGAAGGAAATGGTTTTAGGGTACCCTTCAAAAAATAAATCATTGGAAGATGAAAGAAGTCCATTACATTCCAGGAAAAAACGTTTTTTATCCTACCCAAGATATGTGGAAGTTATGGTTACAGCTGACGCTAAAATGGTTCATCATCATGGACAGAATTTGCAGCACTATGTACTAACACTAATGTCAATTGTAAGTAAACTTGTCCTTTAAACTTTCTAAGATGTGTAATGTTTCCTTCACATTTATCTGAAAAGTTACTCGAACTTTTTAAAACATTTGAAAGTCTCTGAAAACACTTAAAGAATAATTCGAGTATTTTCAGTATCCTGTATTTTCTACCCTTTGGTGACAGGGAAGATTCTAGTAGCCCTGATCTTTCACCCTTTGAATCTGATTGTTTTTTTAAAGCTTACTTATTTTGGGGGGAGGGGAGGAGATCGCGAGCACATGTGTGCAGGGGAAGGGTACAGAGAGAGGGAGAGAGAATCCCAAGCAGGCACCGTGCTATCAGTGCAGAGCCTAATGTGGGATTCGAACTCCTAAACTGTGAGATCATGACCTAAACCAAAATCCAGAGTTGGAGGCTTAACCAATTGACCCACTGAGCTTCCCGTGATTCTGATTTATATATATGTATTTTTTAACATTCATTCGTTTTTTGAGAGATACAGCCATGAGTGGGGGAGGGACAGAGAGCGAGAGGGAGACACAAAATCTGAAGTAGGCTCCAGGCTCTGAGCAGTCAGCACAGAGCTCGATGTGGGGCTTGAACTCAAGAACCATGACTGAGCCACCCAGGTGTGCCTCCCCACCCCCCAATCTGATTTTTAAATCTTATTTTTGCACAGAAGGAATGGAAACTATTTTGCTATTGCTATACTTGTCAAGTCAGAAATTGGAATACGTGATATTTTATTTTTAAGGTTTTTAATTTTAATTCCAGTTTAATATATTGTTAACATAGTGTTCTATTAGTTTCAGGTGAACATTCAACAGTTCTATACTTAGTGCTCATCATGATAAGTGTACTCTTTAATCTCCATCACCAATTTCACCCACCTCCCTTTCTGGTGGTAATCCTTAGTTCTCTACGGTTAAGAGTCTGTCTTCTTTTTTTTTTTTCTTTTTTTTAAAATTATTTTACCTTTGCTCATTGTTAAATTCCACACGTGAATAAGATCATATTTGTCTTTCTGACTTAATTTGCTTAGCATTATACTCCAGCTCCATCCATGTTGTTTCAAATGGCAAGGCTTCATTTTTTTATGGCTAAGTAATATTCCATTACGTGTATATGTCAGACACATGCACACCACCTCTTTATCCATTCATTTATCAGTGGACACTTGGGCTGCTTCCATAATTTGGCTTTTGTAAATAATGCTGCAATAAACATAGGAGTGCATGTGTCACTTTGAGTTAGTGTTTAGGTGTTTTGGGGGGTAAGTACCCAGTAGGGCAATTACTGGATCATAGGGCAGTTCTATTTTTACTTTTCGAGGAAGTTCCACACTTTTTTCTATAGTGGCTGTACCAGTTTGCTTTCCCACCAATGGTGCAAGAGAGTTCCTTTTTCTCCACATCCTCACCAACACTTGTTGTTTCTTGTGATATTTTAGCCATTCTGATGGGTGTGAGTTGATAACCCCTTGTAGTTTTGATTTGCATTTCCCCTGATGAGAAATTTTGAGCATGTCTGTTGGCCATCTGTATGTCTTTGGAGAAATTCCTGTTCATGTTTTCTGCCCATTTTTAAAATTGGATTATGTGGTTTTTTTGGCTGTTGAATCAATTCTTTATGTATTTTGGATATATATCCATCCATACTCATACATGGATATGCCATTTGCAAATAGCTTTATTCCCTTTCTGTAGGTTGCTTTTTAGTTTTGTTGTTGGTTTCCCTTGCTCTACAGAGTTTTCTATTTTGATGTCCCAATGATTTACTTTTGCTTTTATTTCGCTTGCTTCAGGAGGCCTATGTGAAAAAAAACTGTGAGACTGATGTCAGAGAAATTGCTTCCTGTGCTCTTCTAGGATTTTTATGGTTTCATGTCTTATGTGTAGGTCTTTGATCCATTTTGAGTTTATTTTTGTACATGGTGTGAGAAAGGATCCAATTTTATTCTTTTGCATGTCGCTGTCCAGTTTTCCCAACACCATTGGTTGAAGAGACCGTCTTTTTCCGATTGGATGTTCTTTCCTGTTTTGTTAAAGATTAATTGACCATATAACTATGGGTGTATTTCAGAGTTCTGTATTTGGATCTATTGATCTATAGGTCTATTTTTATGCCAGTACAGTACTGTTTTAATTACTACAGCTTTTTAATATAACTTGAAGTCTGGAATTAGGATACCTCCAGTTTTATTTGTCTGCTTCAAGATGGCTTTGGCTACCAAGGTCTTTATCTGTCTCATAGAAATTTTAGGATTGTTCTCTCTCTCTGAAAAATCCTTGGTGGTATTTTGATATGGATTGTATTAAATCTGTAGATTGCTTTGGGTACTATAGACATTCTAAAAAGATTTGTTCTTGCAACCTGTATAAAATGTCTTTCCATTTCTTTAGACTTTCTTGAACTTATTTAATCTGTTTTATAGTTTTCAGAATAAAGGTCTTTCACCTCTTGGATTAAGTTTATTCCTAGATACTTCATTATTTTTAGTGCTGATATAAATGGGATTGTGTTCTTCTATTTATCCTGCTTTATTCATGTATAAAAATGCAACAGATTTCTGTACATGGATTTTTGAATCCTGCAAATTTATTGAATTCACTTATTCTAGTTTTTTGGAATCATTAGGGTTTTCTACATATGGTATCACTAGATTTGCAACTAGTGTAAATTTTATTTCTTAACAATTTAGATGCCTATTATTTTGTTTCTTGCCTAATTACCGTGGCTAGGACTTCTATGTTGAATAGAAGTCATGAGAGTAGACATCCTTGTTTTGTTCCTGATCTTTGGTTGAAAAGCTCAGTTTTTCCCTGTTGAATGTTGTTAGCTGTGGTTATTTATATAGGGCCTTTACTATGTTGAGGTATGTTCTCTCTAAGCCTGCTTTGTTGAGGGTTTTTATGAATGGATGTTGTACTTTGTCAAATGCTTTATCTGTATCTGTTGAAATGATGATATGGTTTTTATCCTTATTGTGATGTATCATGTTGATTTATTTACAAATATTGAACCACCTTGTATCCTAGGAATAAATCGTACTTGATCATGGTGAATGGTTTTTCAATGTATCATGGGATTCAGTTTGCTAGTATTTTGTTGAGGATTTTTACATGTGTTTTCATCAGAGATACTGGCCTCTAGTTCTGTGTGTGTGTGTGTGTGTGTGTGTGTGTGTGTGTGTGTGTGTGTGTGTGGTGTCTTTATCTGGTTTTGATGTCTGGATGATACTGACCTTACAGAATGAATTTCCTTTATTTTTTCCCCCTTTTTTTGGAATAGTTTGAGGAGAATGGGTATTAACTATAAATGTTCGGAATCTTCCTATGAAACCAACTGTTCTAGACTTTTAATGGGAGTTTTTTGATTACTGATTCAATTTCATTGCTGGTAATCCATCTGTTCACATTTCTACTCTTCCTGCTTCAGTTTTGGTAGGTTCTGTTTCTAGGAATTCACTTTTTCTTGGTTCAATTTGTTGGCATGAGTTTTCATAATCTCCTCTTACAGTTGTCTGTATTTCTTTGGTTTTGTTCCTCTTTAATTTGTGATATTTGTGACTTTTTCTGCACTTTTTTTTTTTTAATGAGTCTGGCTGGAAGTTTATCAATTTTGTTGATCTTCTCAAAGAACCAGCTCCTGGTTTCATTTATCTGTTGTATTTTTTTAGTTTTATATATTACTTATTTATACTCTAATCTTTATCATTTCCTTTCTGCTGGTTTTGGGTTTCTTTTTCTAGCTCCTTTAGGTGGTAACAGGTAGGTAGTTCAAGATTTTTCTTCTGGTAGAAAGGTAGAACTGTATTGCTATAAACTTCCCTCTTAGGACCACTTTTACTGCATCCCAAAGATTTGGGACTATTGTTTTCATTTTCATTGGGACAAAATGACACTTTACATTATAAATGTATTTATGAAGATTAAAGGACAGGCTATTAGAGAGCTCCTTTAGCAAATTTGGAATGTAAGATCACAGTAGCTGTCAGAGTTCTTGACCTGATATTAACATCTATTTTGAGTAGGGGTGGTGGCAGTATCCTGGAACAGAATTCTAGACCTAGTGAAGGACCTAGACTAGTTCTACAGTGGTAGAAGTCTATATCCTATATATACCAAATACATACACATACTTAAATCTGTTGTCTGGACTCTTCTGGATTTAGGCCTATTCTTTTGGAGTAATTACTAAAAGCATCTTTCATGCTCAGGAGTCCCCTGGTTTAATTAATGAGTTATATAGTCAACTATTTATACAGATTCAGGTTATCGGAACATATCTCATGGCTGGAAGTACCTTTATTCACATGTAAGGAATTTAGATCTACTTGATGGAACAGACATGGCCAGGATACATCTATTGGTTATTGTAAATTTTTCTTGGCTAGAAATGTCCAGTTCAGTACATTGTTATTTGAAAATAAGACCCTGTTTTTTTTCCTTATATATAACATTTTACCTTAAATTCTTATATGTGCTAAGAATAAATGGCCCATGTTGCCTAAGTATAGTATCTGGTACCAAGTAGGCATTCAATAGTTCATGAAAGATAAAACAAAAAAGTGATTAAAGTAATACTTTTTGGGGGGTGCCTGGGTGGCTCAGTCAGTTAAGTGTCTGGCTTTGGCTCAGGTCATGATCTCCCAGTCTGTGAGTTCAAGCCCTACATTGGGTTCTGTGCTGATAGCTCGGAGCCTGGAACCTGCTTTGAATTCTGGGTCTCCTCCTCTCTGCCCCTCCCATGCTCATGCTCAGTCTCTCAATAATAACTTGATGTTAAAAAAAGTAGTACTCTTTTTCAGAATGCATGACATTGTAATAGATGACTCAAAGTGATTTCTGAATTGTGTATAATAGGACATTTGTTGACCTGAGTTTTTAAAAAGAAAACAGAGCAATACATGGAAATTTATCCTGATAACATGTTTTTACTTCTGAATCTGAAGTAATGAAAAGTGTAATTATCTAGATGTATAACTATCTACATCTGAGTTTGGCAAGCTCATTATGAGGGGATTCTAATGAGAGTACAGGCATGGAAGATGTCAGTTGATAATGTAGGAAATTGTATCAAGTATATGGAACAGTGTAAGATAAACTTAGTAAATCTATGTGGGTAAAGGAGATAGTCATTAAGAAAATTGTGGGAAGGAGGGTAGAGATTCCCAAGGAAAATACCAGATTTTGTAAAGGTGACAGATTTTGAAGCCTGTTTAATTATGGGTAACTCTGATATCCATGCTGTAGAAATAATGATGAGAAGAAGGAAATAGCCACACAATTTTGGCAATACTGGCATACTCAGAAATGTTTTGGTACCTGTATTTCACATAAAAATCAATATAATCATTGTTTGGAGAAGATACTGTGACATAAAGTCACAGTTGATAAAGGGCAAAACAGACCTTCTTCTGACTTCATAGAAAGTAAATCAGCTTCTCAGATTGCTTGAAACAGTAGCCCAATATATGCACATGTTACTTCCTAGACCCTTAGTCCCACTAGGAGAGCCATTTGCAGTTGAAGATGAGATGTTTGTAGATGTAGTCAGCTGGTTGTGTTGAGCTTTCATTCACAAGGAGATAGACTGAAGCAGGGTTAGGGAAGAGGGGAGCATTCCAAATGTAGATAGGTAGGAGGAAAAATTTAGGACAGTTTCTCTTTTGAGGTAGTTTGGGTTTTGTATATGCTTGCTTTGTCAAAGGTCAAAGTTCAGATGACATAAATTACCTGCGTTTAGTGCTTCTCCATTATTTTCATTAAAAGAATATGTGGAATTTAAGAAACAAAGGAAGAGAGGGGGGAAAAAGAGGCAAACCAAGACAGGTTAACTGTAGACAACAAACGCATGGTTACTGGATAGGGGAGGGGGGAGGTAAGGACGGGGAAAAACAGGTCAGGATTAAAGAGTGGACTTGTGATGAGCACCAGGTGTAATAGGGAAGTGTTGAACCACTATATTGTACACCTGAAACTAGTTTTATACTGTACGTTAACTAACGGGAATTTAAAAACCTAAAGAATGTTCAGGTAAGAATACAGGAAAGTCAGACTTCATGGTTCTGTATATATGTTATTAGTGAAAAGCTGTGGTCATAGCTGTAGTTGCAGATGTAAACCATGTGAGTGGAATCTTGGAGCAAGAGTGACAGACTCTTCTTGTTTTGCCTGGGACTTTTCTAGTTCTAGGGTTGAGACTCCTGGCCCTGGAAACCCCTTAGTCCTAGCAAACTGGAACAGTTGGGCACACCTTGTAGAAATAGTCAAGTGTAGTTCAACTTGTTTCATCTCCACTCGTGAAGTCCATTTCCAAAATTGTTCTGAAGTGATGAGAGGAGTGCAGTCTCCATGTAAGTGTCTGCAGATGTGTTTCCGATTGAGGACGGAAACCGAGATTTTGCACATTTTGTCCTCATTTTTAAGGAGGCATTAACTACATTTATTCAAACACACAGGATATTGGTAATGTTCTTGGTGACAGTAATTTAGGAAAAAGACAAGAAAATGTGATTTATACTTGAAGTTTGTGAACCATTTAAAGAAAAGTTCAAAATGATAAAGTTTTTGTATGTTGGCTCTATATAAAATGGAGAAATAGCTTAATGCTTCAACACTGAGCACATGATTATGGACACCATTTAGAGGATTATCTGCCCTTAACCTTACAGACAATTGTGCTGTCTTTTTCTTTACTTTCAACAATTCAACAAAATGAGTACAGTGATGGAGAAATTTGTGTGATTTAATTCACTATAGTGCTGTACCGATACCTTAGTGATCTGTTATTCAAAGTGATTCTGGCATTAATATGAAAATTGGGAAGAACGGAATTATGTATAGTATATCCAATAAAATAAGAGTTTGTGTTAAGTGACCAAAGATGTTCAACTATTTTCAATACCAAAGCTTTTATCTGTAGAGAATTTGGGTGACAGTATTAGGCTAAAATGGCATTCACATATAACTAAACAACCAAAGAATTTGTAACGAGAGCAATTATTTTCTTAACTTACTTTGATATTCAGTGATTTATTTAATAAACCTTGAAAATACTGTAGGTCAGAGACTTTTACACTCTGTTGTGTTTATAAAGGTTTGACTTGATAGTATTCACTTTCTTACACAATTAATCATGTAAATGTAAGGCACATCATGTGATCATCAGGAATGAGTCCTGTTTATTAAAATACAGTTACTATTGGAGACCCTTATCAGCCAAAAGCCTCACTTGGATTACCCTGACTTAATACCTTTGATTTCACTGATGTTCAGGGTAGAGGAAATTTTTAGCCACACTAAAATAAAAACAATGATATACTTTCATACTTCAGGTAGGACCGTTATGTTCACTTTTCCTTCAACTCCGTGTTCTTATTTTTAATTTTTAGATTATTTATTTTTAGCTGAAGTATAGTTGACTTACATTATTGGTTCTGGTAGTACTCCATGTAGTAAATAAGGATAAATTTGTTCCTTGCGCATATTTACTTTGTTGTGGAATATCATTTTCTAATTTCGAGCAAAAAGATCAGACAAGATTTGTGATCTTTGTAAACAGTCTCTTCACTGTGTTAAAATCAGTTTTGTGTAGAAGACTTTGAAGGTGAAAGCGATCAAGAGGTAAACAGTTACAAGTCCTCAGGATGTAATGCACAGGATGGTGAATAGTTGATATGGTGACTATTGTATGTTTGAAATTGCTTGGAGTAGATCTGAGTTCTCCTCACGAGAGAAAATAGATATGTGATTTATCATGGTGATTTCATTATATATATGTGATTATATATATATATATAATGTCAATTATCTCCATTAAAAATGGCTAAATCATTTTTTAAAAAGGCAGCCTCTAAACATGCCATATATACATTTGCTGAAGCTTTGTATACAAATTATTTCAAAATAGTTGGTCAGTTAATGGTGACAATAACCTCATTATTTGCACGAAGTGTATTTTGCTTAGAATTTTCTTAAAGAAAGTATTTAAACAGAATTTATATCATTTCTTTACTTTTTTTTTTTAATAAATATCCATGAAGTACTGTTTTGTGAGACTTGTAGAGAAAAACATGATATGCTAGGGGAACAAACACTTAAAGAATAAAATATTCAATATATTCTAATTAGATCAATGAAGTTGTAAAATACAGCACTCTAATATGTAGTGATTATAGTTATATATCAATATTACATGGTGCTGTAGAACAAAAGGTTATCTAAGAAAGCTGATGTAGCATTTTTCTACTGTGTAGTCTATGGAATGGGATACTAGTCATGTGACATGCTCTATGGGAAGAAGGAAAAAAAAAACTGTTGAAGCATTTGTGTGAAATACCTCTCCTAGATAATGTGGATTTGTTAGGTATCTTCACAAAAGTATCAAATAGGCTGTTTAACTTTTTTACTCCACATTTCTCAAACTGTGGGATGATTTTTGTGCTTTAAAACACAAATGGCCTCTACTCTCCTCCCCTCAATAGCATCTGGTAAATACTGATTGAATACACTATGGCATGGTGACCAGGGATGCTTGGTGCCTCAACATGGTTGCAAGAACAGAGACAAAAAGAGGTCCATTTCCAGAATTGACCAACTTCCTTGTAACTAGCAATAGAGCTAGAACTAAAACCAAGGGCTCCTGGCTGCATAGGACTTCTCTGAGGCCATGGTCAAGTGTCTACAGTGGTAGTGTCAGGGCTAGGGCGTGAAACACATCAGGGTTCTGAAAGAAAGTTTTATACCAAGAGCTAATTAGAAGGACTTAGGGGATAGAATTCTGATCTTCTAGAAAATACGGTGGTCAGAGCTAAAGCCAATCTATGAATGTAGTCATGAAAAAGTAGCAAACATGGTACCTTACCATCTCGGCAATGTAATAGGAGGGTGGTAGTTTGGGGATAAGAGAAGCACATTGTACATGTCAATTACAAAAGCCTCTGACTAAATGGTCCTTGCCATCTGCCTGCTTCATAATTCAGTTTAACGTAATACTTATACAGTAACATCTTTAAATATACACATAAAGTAAAAGGAACATACGTTGAATGTAAGCACATTATGAAGGTCTATACATAAAACAGGAAATGCATACAACTAAATAGGATGACCTTAATTACTCAATGATACCATTTTAGCATAAAAGCAAAGTATCAACCTGAGGGTTTTTTGGGGAGATTGTGTAAAGAATTAAGTTGAACTGTGTTTTGTATGTTTTACCTGAGGATGAATGAGGTTATATTTTTGTTTTCATTTAAATTTCAGTTAACCTGCATTATAATGTTAGTTTCACTTGAACAACATAGTGATTCAACATGTCTATACATTGCTCTGTGTTCATCACAAGTGTACTCCTTAATCCCCATCATCAATTTCACCACCACCCCCCCCACCTCCCCTCAGGTAACCATCAGTTCTCTGTAATTAAGAGTTTCTTGGTTTGCCTCTTTTCCCCCCTTTGCTCATTTGTTTGCTTAAAATCCACACACCTAAAATCATAGGGTATTGGTATTTGGTTGACTTATTCTGATTAGCATAATACTCTGTAGCTCCATCCATTCATTGCAAATGGCAAGATTTCATCTTTTGTATGGCTTAGTAATCTTCCATTGTGTGTATGTATATGTACACATATATGTATACATCTATATATGTGTATATACCATATCTTGCTTACAGATTGGTTACTTTTCAATAAAGGTGCAACATCTGTTTCTTAAACTCAATATTATATAGTATCACCTACAAAATAAATTCATAACATCCAGATTGTCACTTGTAGTCCACCTATTTCGAGTAATGAGTGAAGAAATTAGTCCTGTAGATAATTCATAGTACTTAAGCTCTTTCCTATGTGAAGTATGGAGAATGCATGGTCTCTTGTGACCTAGAAGTCTTCACAACTGTTCATTTTTTAAGTGGAAGAGAGCCTTTGAGCATAAATCTGAGGTGTATTGTTCTCTTTTGTAATTGGACTTAGAAAAGCATCCACTGTTAAACTCACTGAATCAAAGGATAAGTCTGAAGTGTGGGTATACTTTGTTTTCCACGGGAAGTATGTACTTTCTTAAGTTGCATGGAAAATACCAATTCAGCTACCAGTTTCCACAGCTCCCATTTTCAAGTGAGCAGTGCTGCGGGGCTAACAGACCTGCTTGAAATGGCCAATGATTTGTCCCCGTACTCTCAATGCCAGAAGACCACAACTTCTGCTAAAGGCACCACTGTAGGTAGAAATAACCAACCTGTAAATGCCTATGGCTGCACAGCTAAAACAATAAAGTTCTGGAAAGTGTATTGAAGTCCATGGTGACCCTGCAGTGTCAGCATTTCCAGAGATGTTTTTGGCTCTTGCTCTCGTCATTATTCCATGTAGCAAAAAAAAAACAAAAACAAAAACAAAAACAAAACCCAAAAAACTGGAGCAGTCGTGTAGGTGATTCATTATATTGAAACAGCTCTTTGGCTGATGGAATGAGGACTCCACCACTAGTACTTCCAGCAAACTCTAAGGTCCACAAGATCAGGGTCCATGTCTTCCCTATCTCTGGATTAAAGCAAGGTGTAGATGTTGAATGTTAATCAAAAGGATGGGACAAGTAGTATCTCTTGAAGCAATTGCTATCTTGGTCTGGGTCGTGGTCCAGGAGATGGTGATCCAGGTTTCAGAAATTTTTTAGTTGACAAAGAATGCTGTATTTCAAGTATACGACAGTGATTTGACAACTCTACATATTATGCTGTGTTCACGTGTAGCTACCATAGTTCACCATGCAATGCCATTGACCATATTCCCTATGCAGTACCTTTCATCCTCCTGACTTATTCCATAATTGGAAGCCTGTACCTCCCACCCTTTCACTCATTTTGCCTATTTCTTCCCTTCTGTCAACCACCTGTTTGTCCTCTGTATTTATGGGTTTATTAATTCTTGGTTTTGCTTTTTAGATTCCACTTATAAGTGTCTTTTGCCTGAGTTCTTTCATTTAGCAATATACTCTCTAAGTTCCTCCTATGTTGTTGGAAATGGCACGATCTCCTCCTTATGCCTGAGTAATACTATTACACACACACACACACACACACACACACACACACACACACGTATAAAATGATGTCTTTATTCATCTATCAGTGGACACAGATTGCTTCCATATCTTGGCTCTTGTAAATAATGCTGTAATAAACACAAGTGCACATACCCTTTTGAACTAGGGTTTTCTTTGGGTAAATAGCCAGTAGTGGAATAACTACATCGCAAAGTATTTCTATTTTTGTTTGACAAACCTCTATACTGATGTCCACAGTGGTTGCAACGAGTTTACATTTACACCAACTGTGTCCAGGAAAAAAGGTTCCTTTTTCTCCATATCGTCACCAACACTTGATATTTCTTGTCTCTTTGATATTAGCTATTCCTACTAGATGTAAAGTGATGTGGTTTGGGTTTCCATTTTCCTGATTAGTGATGTTGAGCATCTTTTCATGTGTCTGTTGGCCATGTATATGTCATCTTTGGAAAGATGTCTCCTGAGGTCCTCTGCCCTACTTTAATCAGATGGTTTTTTAAGGTCTTTATATATCTTTGATACTTAATCCCCAATGGATATATTATTTGTAAATATTAGGTTTCTAATTTTGATGATAATGCCCTTTGCTGTGCAAAAGCTTTTTATTTTAGCGTAGTCTTAGTCATTTAGTCTTGCTTTTTTCTCCCTTGCCTAGGGAGACCTATCAAGAAAAATGTTACTAAGGCCATTGTCAAAGAGATTACTACCTATGTTTGGAAATGACTTTCATTGCACAGGTGGCCCAGGTCCTGAGGGATTGTCTTGAAAGGAGTGAAATGGCATTGAACACGGAAGACACTACTGCAGCAGAAACTGCTATGATGGCTACAAGAAGAGATAAATTAGTGAATTAGCACCTTAACCAAGAATCATAAATTGAGCCCATGTAGAGGGCCTCATAGAATTGCATTTTTCAGTTTTGGAAAATTAAAGACCAGGTGGTGACCTGCCTATTGACCTGTGACCTCTTGTCGGGTTTCTTATGTGATTTTAGATGAATCAGTCCCCATGGATTCCAGGAATGCTAACCATTAAAAATTCTAAGCATATTCAGAATTGGAACTATACAGCCATTTTGGAAAATATTAGTTAAAACTTCTCTATGGAGTATAATGGTCATGTAAATTAGGGAGTGTGGCACAGAATGAAGTGAAATTCCTGCTGAATCCTCAAGGGTATTTTCCAAGTTCCGAGTGCTCAAATTACTTGATTTTGTTAAAATGCAGATTTTGATTCACTAGTTCATGGTGGGGTCTGCGATTCTGCATTTCTGATCAGCTCCAGGTGATACAGATGCTGCTGATACATGGACCGATTTCAGTAATAGGGTTAAGGTTGCTGTTTCTCAAACTTGGTTTCACATGGGAATCATTAAAAAAAAAATACTGGGAAAATTTTGAAGGTATACTGATGCCTGGGTATCAACCCTAGAGATTCTGATTTAATTGCTAAGAGATGTGGCCTGGGCATCAGGATTTGTGAAAAGGTCCCTGGGAGATGACACTGTGCATGTAGGTCAGACAATTGATGTTCTAGGACTGGATTCAGTTTCCTTTTGAGAAGAAATAACTCATTTAGGTATCTGATCTTACACTTTCTAAAGTAAATACTATAATTTTTTTTTAGCAGTTAATACATCAAAATTTACATGTACGACATATGAAGGGCTGTCTTATAAAATCTGAAAGCATATGTAATAAGATCCTAACACTAAGAACATATTTTCATACCACAGCTCTTAAAGGGTCAATAGTAAAGTGCAGTTCTATCAAGAACTAGAAATGAACTCTGATGTAGGATTAACCTTGTAGAATGTGAAACATTTTGTTTTCCCTTGTAGGTTGCAGCAATCTACAAGGACTCAAGTATTGGAAATCTTATCAACATAGTAATCGTGAAATTAGTTGTAATTCATAATGAACAGGTAAGAAACTGGTTGAAGTTAGTATCCTTAATAGTAGTAGACTTTACATACAGATCACAAAACTGTTACTAGAAATGAGATATTCCTAAAAATTTACATTCAAAAACTTGAATGGGAGTGATTAACTTACTTTGTGGTGGAAATAAAAGGAAATAATAATTTAAAAACAACTATTCCCTTTTGTAATTCTACCCTTGAAGGATTTATAAGTTTTTACAAATTTTTTGATTCTAAATATTAGATGGTTTCATGGAAAAGGTCTCACTAGATTCCGTTTTGATCCTGATGTTTTAAATATTGCTAAGATATTTTTTTAAAAATATGAAGGACAGATGTTAATTTATCTGCTTCTGAAAATGCTATTTGATAAACTACGAGGATGCTGACAAGCTTGGAGAAAAGAGGATATGGATGTTTTAATGTATTATTAAATTCCTTTTTTTATTTTTTTGTGTGCAGGAAGGACCAGTCATCAGTTACAATGCAGCTACCACATTGCGTAACTTTTGTTTATGGCAGCAAACTCAGAATGTTCTTGATGATGCTCACCCTTCTCACCATGACACTGCTGTTCTTATCACTAGGTACAGTTTTAGAAATAACCTTCCCACCACAGTGGTTTACCTTTCTGTCCTGCGTGATCACTGCTATTTCTTGTTACCTTCTTGATCGATACATGGAAGCGTTCTCTAAGAACTTGTCTTGCAAAAGATACTGTTGAATGAAAACATTGTTCTTGCAGACCAAAATGCAAATGGATTCCTTAGGAAATTAGCAATGTTAGGTTGCTGAGGAGTGAACTGACCCAAGCAAAATAATTTCCTTATTAGTGACAGAACTAGGAAAAATATTTGGAAACAAACATAGTTATGGAACTGAAAACAGGTTATGTTCCTTCCCCACTTGATACTTCAATCACTTGGAAGAGCTTTTGAATTGTAACTGGTTGCCTACTTTTTTGGCTACTTGTACTTTAAAAAGAAAAAAAAAAACCAAAAAACCTATTGTTTTGATGCTCAATACATATCTTAATTGCTAGACTGTATTTGCAAGGGTCTTAATGTGCTTACTTAAAACAACTTTTGCTATTAAAAAATATCCATTTTATAAGCACCACTATACATTGTTAATTCATGCCTTTGCTTCAGCAACACTGGTTACTAGAATAATTAGATTTTAGGATTGGCTGGTTGGTTGACAGAAGGAAATAATTCTTCCATTTAGGGGTCAGACTCATAATCTGCTTTCTAGAACCCTGAAATGAAACCCTCAGTCCATGTAAAATAGCTGACATGTAGGAAAGACCAGAGAATTGTCAGATGGGTTAGGGACTAAGTAATGCAGAAGGAAAAACAAAACAAAAAAAAACAAGTTGGTGATACCTGAAAACATCCTTATTTGTCGTGGAGAATAATCACTGCAGCTCATAGTGATGCGGAAGCATCAAGGAAAGGGTAAACTCTATTACATGTACTGCATAAGTAAAGGCAGAGGTGAAAAATGTAATTAGAAAGCTAGTTACTGAACTTGATTAAAGCTTCAACTATTCACAGCAGACACTCTTCTATAGCTTCTATTGCTTATTGATATATACAAGAGGTGTATACCTTGGGTTTAAATTATCGAGAGTTTAAGACCCAGATTTGGAAGGCAGTTGATGGTAATGGTCATATTACAGTTTAAACTTCTTTATCTGTGTTTTGAATTGTTGCAAAAACCTTTGCTGAAAATGTTTCAAAATTTTTTGTTTTTAAGGGAAGACATTTGTGGAGCTAGGGAGAAATGTGACACATTAGGTAAGTTATTTTGCAAATTAAAAACAACTCACATAATTATTTCCTGAATTGTTTAAAATGTTTCTTTTCCTTTTATTTTACATTGTAATCCTTTTGATTGTCGTAATGATGGTCGTTATTAGCTTCTGCTTCAATACATTTTAAAGAAGAACAGCAAATATGGTGCCCATTGCTAAATATCAAGTGTTGTGCAAAGGTGGACACGAAGTGTTTAGTTATGTAATATTTGATCCACACAAAATAACATGTCAACTATATGAGGATTTAAAGCAAAAAAACAAAACGAACAGCCATAAATCTACCACCAGATTTAAGAGCCAAAACTTAATACTATCATATGGCCTGTGCTAAGTCCTTACTCTATCCTTTTTGCGTGCCTCCGGTCAGTAGCCAATACCATGAATTCTGTATGTCCCAGTTACTTTCATCTTTTGAAAAACAGTTCTCTATGTGTGTGTGCTCATAAAAGAAATTGTTCGATTTTGCTTTTTGAGCATAGTGGTTGTAGTTCATAAATTCTCACTGCTGTGTAATATTTTCTCCTTAGTTTACATATCTACATGCTATTGGTGGATATTTTGGCCAATTCCAGTTTTTCATTATGAATTTCACTTTAAAATCTCGTGTATATTCTACATTTGAACTGTTACGTCATTAAATGTGCTAATGTTCAACTTTGGTGTATCTTAACATGGTTGTACCAATTTGCACCTTTATCAATAGTTTATTCTAAACATTGCTTTTGATTATGTCCTTATCAACACAAGGTATCTAGAGAATTATCATTTTTGCCATTTTAATGTAATTTCATTATAGTAGTAATTTTCAGCTCCACGATTATTGAATTTGAACATCTTTTCATAGCTACTGGCCATTCGCACTTCTTTTGAGAAATGAAATAAGACCCATTTTTCCTATTTTTTGGTGTTAGTCATTTTCTTACTGCTTATTTTAAGTTTTAAAAATTATTTTCTAAGTTCTCATTTAAATTCCAGTTAATACACAGTGTAGTATTAGTTGCAGGTGTAGAATCTAACGATTCAACACTCCATACAACACCCAACACTCCTCACAGCAAGTGCCCTCCCTAATCCCCATCACCTATTTAACCCCTCCCTGCCCACTTCTCTTCCGGTAACCATTCATTCTCTACAGTTAAGAATGGATTTCTTGGTTTTCTTCCCTCCACTGCCATGTTCATTTGTTTCATTTAAATTCCACATGTGAGTGAGATCATATGGTATTTGTCTTTCTCTGACTGACTTTGCCTAGTCTATAGCACTCTACCTCCATACACATCATTGCCAATGGCAAGATTTCATTCTTTGTGATGGCTGAGTAATACTCCATTGTATGTGTACATATGTATATATGCACACAAACACCAATCACAACTTTATCCATTCATTGGTCAATAGATATTTAGGCTCTCTCCATAATTTGGCTATGGTAGATGATGCCACTACAAACATCTGGATGCATGTACTCCTTGGAATCTGTGTTATTGTATCTTTGGGGTAAATATCTAGTAGTGCAATTGCTGGGTCATAGGGTAGTTCTATTTTTAACTTTTTGAGGAACCTCCGTACTGTTCTCCATAGTGGCTGCACCAGTTTGCATTCCCACCAACAGTGCAAAGGGTTCCCCTTTATCTGCATCTTTGCTAACACCTGTTTGCTGTGTTAATTTTAGCCATTCTAACAGATGTGAGGTGATACCTCATCGTAGTTTGGGTTAGAAAAATCTTAAATAACCTAACCTTAGTCCTAAAGGAGCTAGAAAAAGAATAACAAACGAAGCATAGAGCCAGTGGTAGAGGGGAAATCATGAAGGTGAGGGCAGAAATAAGTGATATATAAACTCAAATAGTAGAACCTATCAATGAAACCAGGAGATGGTTCTTTGAAAAAATTATGGTATTTGTCTTTCTCTGAATGACTTATTTTGCTTAGCATAATACCCCCTAGGTCCGTCCATATTGTTGCAAATTTTTACCATTTTCTTCTTTTTATGGCTAATATTCCATCGTATATGTACACTACAGCTTCTTTATCCATTTGTCCATTAATAGGCACTTGAGTTGCTTCCATACCTTGGCTATTGTACATAATGCTACAATAAGCATAGGAGTGCATGTATCTTTCTGGGTTAGTGTTTTTGTTTAGGTAAATACCTAGTAATGGAATTACTAGATCGTGTGATATTTCTATTAATTTTGGGAGGAACCTCCATATTTTCCACAGTTGCACCATTTTTACCTTTCTACTAACAGTGCATGAATGTTACCTTTTCTCCACATTCTTCTCAATGCTTGTTACTTCTTGTCTTTTTGATACTAGCCGTTTTGACTGGTATGAGGTGATACCGCATATGGTTTTGATTTGCATTTCCCTAATAGCGATGCTGAACATAATTTCATGTGTTGGTCATCTGTGTGTCGTCTTAGGAAAAATACCTGTTCAGGTCCTCTGCCCATTTTTTACCTGGATTGTTTTTTGAGTTCTTTATATATCTTTGATATTAATCCCTATTGGATATATTATTTGCCAGTATCTTATTCAGTAGGTTGCCTTTTCATTTTGCTGATGGAGTTCTTTGCTGTGCAAAAACTTTTTATTTTGGTGTAGTCTCAATAGTTTATTTTTGCTTTTGTCTCTGAGGAGACATGTCTATAAATATGTTAAGGCTAATGTCCAAGAGATTACTGCCTGTATTTTCATTTAGGAATTTTATGGTTTCAAGTCTCACATTTATGTCTTTGATCCGTTTTGAATTTATTTTTGTGTATGGTGTATGAAACTGGACCACTTTGGCTTTTTGAATGTAGCTTTTCGGTTTAGTACCATTTATTGAAGAGACTCTTTTCCCCATTTTGTGTTCTTGCCTCCTTTGTTATAGATTGCCCATAAGAGTGTGGGTTTATTTCTGGCTATCCTCTTCTGTTCGTGTGTGTGTGTGTGTGTGTGTGTGTGTGTGTGTGTGTGCGCGCGCGCGCGCATGCACACTAGTACCATGCTGTTTTGATTACTGTAGCTTTGTAGTATAGTTTGAAATCTGGGATGGTGTTATCTCCAGCTTTGTTCTTAATTCTCTGAAAGTATTCTTATTATCCTTTAAATCAAGGGTCATAATAATGATAGCTGATATTTGAGTGTTTACCATGTATCATACACTCTTGTGAGGTTTTGTGTGATTTAACTCATTCAATCTTAACAACAAATCTTTAAGAATAGCTTTCAGTTTCATAGATGAGGACAAGTAATTTGCCTGTGGGTACACAACTTATATTAACACAAGTATTAGTATTTAATTTTCTCATATAAAATATGTGGAAAAATTGTGAGATTTTTCTGCTATATTTTGTAGATGCCATTGCCCCAGTCTCTGAGCACTTTTTGCAAAGTATGTTGTAAAATAATTTTTACTTATAGGGCACCTGGGATTTAAGCTTCTGACTTCAGCTCAGGTCATGATCTCACAATCCATTAGTTCAAGCCCAACGTTGGGCTCTGTGCTGACAGCTCAGAGCCTGGGGGCTGCTTCAGATTCTGTGTCTCCCTCCCTCTCTCTCTCAAAAGTAAACAGACATTAAAAAATTAAAAAGGAGTTTTATTGTTTAAGGTGGTTAGATTGGAGGACTCTGTGCAGCTTCTTGAACTTCCAAACACAGGGAATGGGTATGAGGTTAGGGCCTATACCACTTTATCCTACTTCTGACCACTTTCATAGAACCAAATATCCGCTTGAGTGAATGTAGGCACAACCATCGGTTAGCTGCTTCGAACCATAATGTTATATATTCACTTTGATTTTGTTTGTTCTTGCCTGTTTATGGGCATACTTGAGTATGGACTTCAATCATACACAATACATGTTTCCACAGATCTGTTATGTGATTAAAATGTTTAGCTTAGAATATATCCATCTCTGAGCATGAAACCAAGTTTGGGTGATAAGAGTCCATATATGTTTGAAATGTCTACACAGCCTTAAAAATGAGTATATGGAAATGGAGTGATTTAACAGATTGAAAATACTAATGGAGGCATGGGAATGGCAAGATACTCAATTAAAATGGTTAGTTTTAACTTCTAGTAAAGGAGAAATGTAAAATTGGCCAAAATTGACTAAAAAAAATGGCACATACAAGCATCAAGTCCTAGTTAAGGAAAACAATTCTTTCATACTTTGGACAGCAGACTTTAAATCTTATTTTTTCCCTTACTCATTTTTGGCCTTGATTCTGACCAAGATAAAGCTTTTGGTGGGGAGCTTTGCCCAAGCAATGACTTTGGGTGTGGGTTCAGAAAGAGAAAATACTCTTTTTTATTAAAGAGAAAAGCATTGGCAAGTGAACTTGTTAGTCTGAATTTTTCCAGCATTTTTAGATTCCTCAGGTTAATATCTTTTAAAGTGCGCAAGCGCACACACACACACTTGGTACGAAATTTAAGTGCTAGGAAAATGTCCATGTTCTTAAGTTTAACAAATGAAATAGTATATAGGCGCATGGGGTTAAAACACAGTGGTTAATACAGGTCTGTATTAAGAAATTTATGAATGTACAAACTTTCCAGTAAGAAACGGGTTATATATGAAAAATTCTGCTTTCTTATGAAAGGAATTTACCTAGCAGAGCAGATAGTTTACAAGAAAATAATAGAGGATGGTAGTAGTGAAAACTATGCTATTAAGGAAAATGCCAACTTGGTTGATGTAATACGTATTGTTGTAAGGAACACTTAATGTCAATTTCTTCTAAACTATTTTTCATGGATTCTATCAGCTCTAATTCTTTTTGTTCAGTCAGTTCATACTGCACATTGGCATGACATGATATCCTTTATCTTAAAGAGTAAATATATCTTAATAAATCTTCTTTAGCTAAAATACAAAATTATTGGGTGCCCTTAATATATGAATCCTATTTTATTTAATATATATTAGATACCAGGTGCTATTCTACGCACTTAACATACATTCACTCATTATAATTAATTGTATGCTGCCTCAAAAGTTTTTAAAATGAAAATTTATTATAGTGGTGTATTTTCTGTATTAGTTCTATTACCAATTTAAACATTCATTGCCTTTTCTAGTATCCACACTAATGGGGCTTAAAACTTCATCCTTTGTATAACAAATACTTTTTCCTCTTCCTTTTTTTTTTAAAGCACTTGTTTGCCCCATATTTTGAATTATTTTCTTCAGTAAAATCCAGGAATTGGTAAAAAAAAAAAAAAATATTTCAATTGCAGATAAATCATTCTGTTCTTTTTTTTCCTTCACCTTAAAAAACACTTATGTGGTATTAACAGCCAACTCTACATCCTTTTTTTTCCTTGCATCGATTTCTAAGTAGTAATGCCCATAGTAAATGCTTTATTTATGATTTGATGTTTCCCATTTTCAAATACAACTATGAAATTTTTCAGGTTTAGCAGAATTAGGTACCCTGTGTGATCCTTTACGGAGCTGCTCTATTAGTGAAGAAAATGGACTGAGTGCTGCCTTTACCATAGCCCACGAACTTGGCCATGTGTAAGTACCTTCTGCTACCTCAGTAATAGGTTTTCTAGTAATCACTGCACAGAAGACTTAAAAGTCCATCTTCAGTTGAGTAATTAGCAGCTCTATGTCTTAAAAAAATATTGTTAGTATAATTTTCCTCTCTGAAATGCTAACTCTGGCTCTTTTGTGATCTGTTAGGTCAGACAGGCTGCACTGATCAACAGACTAAGCAAAGAACTAGCACTTGGGAATTCTTTTATTTCATTTACTGTATTGGATTACTATGACCAGGACTTCTGGCCTCTATCCCTTGTTACCCCATACATGACCAGGTACTGTCCTCTACCATCTTATGGGAGGGCCTGCAGGGGCTTCTGGTTCTGGGGAACTCCTGATAAAATGACAATACCAACTCACTTTTGCTCTTAAAGCTCAGAGCCCCAGCAGAGAATGTGGTATGTGGGAATTACTTAATCATTAAAAGATTTTTAAGTCATTCTTCCAGCTCCATAGTTGTGTGTGTGTGTGTGTGTGTGTGTGTGTGTGTGTGTGTGTGTGTGTGTGTGTGTTTCTTTTTGTAAAAATTAGGGAGGGGTTCTGTCCGTTCCTGCATTATTATAAGTTCTGCTGGGGTTCTGTGCTCTAAGAATGGAGGCCATGATTCCATGAGATAGCCTCAGAGCTCCCATGGAAAGTCAGAAACCCCTACAAACTCATCCACTGAAAGGGATTCCAAACGTGCACCCCAGCACTCCTGGGATTTCTTGTTCATCTGCTAATTAGGGATTTGAGGCTAGAATGCCCTCTTTAATATACTGTCTTTTCCTGGTCATGCCTTACATCATTAGCATATTCAACAGGGATAATTTCAAGTGGAAACCATTTTTAGTAAACTAGTGCCTCTTTAGTTCCCCTGCAGTGTGGTTATGTTTCATGATTATTAGCAGGGTGCACACTCAAGTTGTTAAAGCGGAGGATAGGACCAGGAGCTTACCTGAGGGGTGTAGATGCATTGCAGCAACATCTGGAAAGCACTATTAGCTGATCGCCAAGGCTACTAACTAATGAAAAACTGCTCTTGCAGAGAATACCACCTTAGACCTTTATTTTCTTCCTGAGAAACTCTTTAGGTGTCTTTAGAATATGGGTAAGTAGTTTAATTAAAAGACTGGTATTTAAGTACAAATCTCTGCAGGCAAAGAGCTGAATTAGGTGGTTTCAGTGTTCCTTGTAAATGCAAGTTTATACTTGGGTCCTCAAATGAAGGCATAGGATCTGTTGCTGACCAGCTAATTATTTAATATATTTGCTCTTAGAAAGATTTGGCTGCCCTTGAGGAATGTTTTTGTTATTCGAATTCGGTCAATAATCACTTAGTGAATACAGACCAGAAACAGTCCTTAGTCTGTTTCATACGAAATATGTAGACACTATAAAATGATAAGGAATGAGAGATTAAAGAAGTTTTGATACTGTGGTCATAGTCCGTGGTCTAGAAACTGGTAACACCTTTATGTAATTGATCTTCACACATCCCTTACAACTATGCATGTTGAAACCTGCAAGTACTTATGTGAGTGCTCTGTCAGTTTTGTCATGAGGTAAGCTAGAGTCCACATTTTTATTGTTTAGACTCCAATTTAGTGTCAAAATCAACAAATAGTGCTACTGATAAAAGTTATAATGTAGTGTTTGAGATCCTGTGCTTCTAAACATGAAGATAACCCTGATTTTATGTTTTATGGGAAAGATCGAGAGTATAATTTTGTATTTTATCTTCTAAGATGTGTTACATATTTTCATATTCTTTGTTTTTATTTTTAGATTCAACGTTCCACATGATGATAGTTTTAAATGTAAGGAACCTGGGATTAAACACCAATATCATGTAATGGCTCCAACTTTAAATTACCACACAAGTCCTTGGACCTGGTCAAAATGTAGTCAGAAATATATCACTGAATTCCTAGAGTAAGTCTAAAGTTCTGTTACTTTAGTTAAATAATGAAACATTTATTAGACTATAGACTTTGAACTTTATGTTACTTTGATTTAATTTCTGTCCAGTTTTGGTTTAAATTTGTTTACTTTGTACAACTGGGTTTTTAAAAACAAGGAAAGAGTTGTATGTACACATTTCACTCCTAAAATATTTTGGTGGGGGCAGGTCAGACCTAGATTTGGGAGCTCTATTAGGATAACTTGTTATTAAGGGGAGACTTAGATTCACAGCTTTCTTACATGTTTGAATTTTTTCAGTAGGTACTGCGTAATATAAGAGGAGCTTAAGTGGTTCAAGTTTTGAGGTGCCTTAGAAGGACAGACAATAGCTGAGGTCCAACTCTGAGTATTCCGAATAGCTCTCTGTGGCCAGAGGGATGTGGAGTAGTTTATATGCTTACATATTCTTCTGGAGGATTTTCCTGGGTCTGAAGAGGGGGCAGATCGATTTTTCTTGCCTCATCTCCATCTCCCACGTTTCTCTGCTTCCCCACTTTTATCCAAATGGTGTTTCTATCTTACTGAAAGTTGCCAAAAGGCAAGGCCAAGCTCTAAGTAATTTTTTTTGTTTAAAAGCAATATTCATTTCCTTATATATTCTAATCCCCAGTATATGTGGTTACTAGTTACCTCTTTTGTGAGAACTATGGAAATAAATGAAACTATGCTTTGTAATATGTTCATAAATCCCAAGATGATCATTTTTTTTTTTATCCTTGTATGGGGAGTTGATTTAAAAGCATAATACACAATTGCTGTTGTATACATAATTGCATATAGTTTTGTTCAATGAGGTATTGGTTAAAAATACCAGGGGATGTGTTTATTTTTGAATGGTCCTAATGGGATTCTCTCCAATGGAAATGTTAAAAACACACACACGCATGCACGCGCACACACACACACACACACACACACACACACACACACAAGCTGACTTAAGTTACATGTTCATTTTTGGATGAAATTTAACATCTTTCTAGCCAATAAAAATTGCTAAATTTCTTAAAATTATGGTAATGGAATGAATTGTTTTTAATCCAGTTGGGATGGTTGAATATTTTCAGTTTCCTGTATGCTAAATACTGCATTACAAACCAGAAGTGAACAACAAATATTTCTCCTATTTGCCACTTTCTAAGTCCTTTACATGTATCCTTGAATAGCTGTTTGCAAGGTGGATAGTGTCACTATTACTGCAGAGGAGTCCCAGCCTCTGGCACGTGGAGTCCCAGCCTCTGGCACATGAACTTGTCTACAAACCAGGCAGGCATTCTGGAAGCAGCAATACCAAAACACAAACTCTGCCTCTTTGAAGTGGACACAACGTAACACTTCCTGAAACTGCTTTGTTTTGTTGTTGAGAACTATAAATGTACTTTCTCAAATGATTTAAAAACTTTTTTCTACAACATACTGACAATTTTAGGGGGGGGGAGGTGCTTAGGGTGGCAAAGCTGGTTAAGCATCCAGCTCTTGGTTTCAGCTCAGGTCATGATTTCATGGTTTTCTGGGTTTGAGCCCTGCATCTGGTTCTGGGCTGGCAGCATGGAGCCTGCTTGGGATTCTCTCTCCTCTTCTCTCTGTGCCCCTCCCCAGCTCCTGCTGTGTGTTTCTCTTGCTCTCTCAAAGTAAACTAAAAAAATAAAAAAATAAAAATTTTGAGAATTTAGGCATTTAATAGGGATTATTATTGGACAACAAAATAGATCAAAAATATAGTGTGATTACATAAATGGGTTGCATAAATTATATTCTCATGAATTTACAACTTTTTTTTTTAATTACACCTTCAAAGCAGTTATGGGGCTCAAATGAGAAACGGATTTTTTTTGCGACTTTCGTATGTATTCACTTTTAAATTATGAAAAAACCTGTTTCTGAAACTGTAGAGCAGTGACTGTGATGAAGAATCTTCTGTTATGTATCCACCTGTATTCACAATATTTTTGGTCTTTGGTACAGTACTGGCCATGGGGAATGCCTCCTTGACAAACCAAATGGAAGAATATATGATCTGTCTTCACAACTTCCTGGATTAATGTACGATGTGAACAAGCAGTGTGAACTGATGTTTGGCCCTGGATCACAAGTATGTCCCTACTTGGTAAGAAAATTAGGTCCTTCTTTTGTTTTTTAAACTACCATAAAGTTAAAGTTAGAACATATTTCAAAATGTACTTTTATTCTCTTGAACAGAAGGTGAACTAAATGTATCTTCGAAGTTTTAACTTTTAGAGACATAGATTGTTTGCCCGAAAGGGGTTAAAAACAGGAAAACTCGGGGGCTCCTGGGTGATTCAGTCGGTTAAGTGTCCGACTTCAGCTCAGGTCACAATCTTGCGGTTCATGAGTTTGAGCCCTGTGTCAGGCTCTGTGCTGACAGTTCGGACAATAACTCTCACAAAATCCTATGTCAAGTATTCCCATTTAGAAAACAGGTTTTAAAAACATTCAAATATTTATTTTCAAATACTATTTTGGGGGGGGGGTGGGGGTGTTAAAGACAGAAGTGTCTTGATAACTGGTTGTATTAAAGGACCCAGGAATTTAATAGACTACATTTTAATTTACACAGATTTGAATCCAAAAAAATCTAGGGCCTGTTGTTATTAAATAATTACTTTAGAACTTTGAGGATTTTTCATAGGTTAGATCCACTACTAGATTGTGAGGATCATTGGACCAGGAATGCAGATTCATTCACTCATGGAAATATGCATCTCCAGTGGTCAGTTTAGGATCTGACACATACTAGGTGCCACAAACTAAGTGTTTATTGAATTGAATGAGTGAAAGTTATATAGCCATGGGTGCAGAGATAGGCAAAACATATTCCATATAGTAATATTGTTTAAAAAAACAAACTTATAATTTAAAAAAGTTAATATGCTTTTATTTATCTTAATTTTTATTGATTTTATTTTATTTTTTATTTTTAAAAATTTACATCCACATTAGTTAGCATATAGTGCAACAATGATTTCAGGAGTAGATTCCTTAGTGCCCCTTACCCATTTAGCCCATCCCCCCTCCCACCACCCCTCCAGTAACCCTCAGTTTGTTCTCCATATTTATGGGTCTCTTCTGTTTTGTCCCCCTCCCTGGTTTTATATTATTTTTGTTTGCCTTCCCTTATGTTCGTCTGGTTTGTCTCTTAAAGTCCTCATATGAGTAAAGTCATATGATATTTGTCTTTCTCTGACTAATTTCACTTAGCATAATACCCTCCATTTCCATCCACATAGTTGGAGATGGCAAAATTTCATTCTTCTTGACTGCCAAGTAATACTCCATTGTGTGTGTGTGTGTGTGTGCGCATATGCGCACACACACACCACACCTTACCTTCTTTATCCATTCATCCATTGATGGACATTTGGGCTCTTTCCATACTTTGGCTATGGTTGATAGTGCGGCTATAAACATGGGGGTGCATGTGTCCCTTCGAAACAGCACACCTGTATCCCGTGGATAAATGCCAAGTAGTGCAATTGCTGGATCGTAGGGTAGTTCTATTTTTAGTTTTTTGAGGAACCTCCATACTGTTTTCCAGAGTGGCTGCACCAGCTTGCATTCCCCCCCCCCCCACCAAAAAAAGTTAAGCTTTTAAATATCCACTATTGAGGAGGGGAGATTTAACATAATTTTTGGAGATCCATTTCTTTTCTACCTGACCTACCCACTAAATAAACATTGAATTTAAATTCAGAAAAAGGGAATTATCTTGGGTATAGCTCCTGTGAACCTCTGGATTTTTGTTTCTTAGGAAAACTTGAGAGCCCTTTGTTCAACTTGAAAGTATGCATTCTATTCACAAAGTAGGAAACCAGTATACATTATACAGTATTTCTATGCACATTATTCATACATTCTATCGTATCAAAAGAGGCTTTTGGAAACTCTTTGTGAATAACATTTAACAACAAAAAGTCCTTTAGAAAAATGTCTTGCAAAGAGAAAAATGTCCCCCATAATTTTGAATATTTCCACTCTAATTTCTCTCTCCCATTGTTCAGTGTGTGATGAAAATCCAAAAGTTCTTAAAAACTGAATGTTGCCATTTTATGTGTTCAGAGGCAAATCAATGATTAGAACTTAGTGAATTTTTTTTTTTGGCTTGATTATTTACAGCTCTGACCTTGAAACCATGAAATCTGTAAGATCAATGTATAAACTGATGGTTTACACTGAATTGATCTGGTGGTTGTATTGTTATTTTACTCTTGTCTGCTTTTTGTTATCTTGCAGAAGCAATGCAGACGTCTCTGGTGTACAAGTGCAGAAGGAGTTCACAAGGGTTGTCGCACTCAGCACATGCCCCTTGCAGATGGAACAAACTGTGGTCCTGGGATGGTAGGTTTCCTGGAAGGGTGAGTCTTGTATCAAGAGACTATCCAAGGAAGTGATTGCTCTGCATTTCAGCGCCCTTCATGATTGGTCAACTCTTGCTCTGCTAGTGAATCAGTGTTGCCATGTGAACAGATAGTTACCTAAGTATATTAGTCTTATTAACAATGAGTATAGACATAAAGATCCTAATAGATCAGCAATTTCCCCAAATTCAGGGATGTTACCATTGTTTACATTTTCTCCTATAAAATTCAACCAGGTATAATGGAAAGTTTTAAGTGGCTTCTTCGGATATTTATTGGTTGTAAATGTCTTCAAATACATCATATCCCTAAAGTAAACGGCCTGAATATATAACATCAGGCATGAAATAATTTAAATCTGCAAACATGATGCTGAGAGACAGGGTTTACCCTGATAACCAAACATCAATGTGAGGATGAAGTCAGGTGGTAACTTGGTGCTTCAGGATGAAGGCAAGTTCCATTGGCCTTGGTAGCCAGTGCCGCCTGCGCTGAATAAGCTTGAGTCTGTTGACGCCTCCTCTGAGCTACCTCAGCACAAAATGAACACTTTCTTGGCAATGGGGTTGGCTAGTGCTGCCGCTTTTGTTAACTTCACATTGGGCACAAGTAGAAACTGAAGGACCGGGTCACTAGCTGATCTTTTGCTTTACCAGCTCTTTGCTTCATGGAAATGTTTGCACCAGCCATTGCCCTTCTCCTTGCCTTCTGTCAAAAGGCATGTGTTTTCTGTGAATGTTGCCTGCATTACAGAGTTTTATTGGGACTTGAGCAATTTTTGCAGTAGCTGAAGTCCTCTGAAATGGTTTAGCACTCAGATTACCTTGGGACCAAAATTCTAGTGGACTTCTTCAGTTCGTCGATTGGAACTAGAACTGAACTTTAAAGTTTTATCTTTATTTAAAATTGTTATTTTGAAGACCAAAAATATGAAAGACTTTATTTTTCTCACTTTTTGTGACCAGTACTGGTAATTGGCTTTTGGGGGAGACGAGAGTGGCATTTGGGAGAGTTACTGATTATCTAAGGATGAACAGAGAAAAAAACCTTGTTGTAGTCTGAATTAGAAACAGCTGTTAGCTCATTAGAAGACTTGCTCCAAGGTAGTCCCCAGATTCAAATCTGATTGGTCCTTAAGTGCCTTAGCAAACTTTAAAGTTTACTCTGTGCCATGAAACTTCAGGCTTGATGGCATGTGGCTAACATAGCGATGGATATATTTACATGCATCACATATACCATTTATAACTGAGTAGTCTAAATCCGGTCAATGCATTAGCATGATAAAAAATTGAGATATAGGAGTAAAATGCACAGATATCAAATGTTCAATTTGGTAAGTCTTAACAAATATAGATGGACACTTAGCCAATATCCCAATCCAGATGAGAACATTTCCATCACTCTAAAGTTGTCTAGCCTCTGTAGAGTTTCTCTTTTTCCAGAGAGAGAACATACTTCCTGATTTTAATGTAAATCGAACTATATAGTGTATGTACATGCACGCGCATACACACACACACACACCCTTTCTGTGGGCAGAGGGAAAAGGGGTCAAGCTTTTTTTATTCAAGATGTTGGAGTTTCATCCATGTTGTGTGTATTGATACGTCATTCCTTTATGCTGCAGTGTAAATCAGGTGTATAAATGCACCATAATTTTTTTATACGTTCTTCTGATAGACAATTGGGTCACTTCCAGGTTTTGGTCATTATGAATAAAGCTGCTATGAGCATCCTCATACCAGTCTTGTGAGCATGTGCTTGCATCTCTCTGAAGTAAACAAATATCTAGAAATTGCTGGGTCATAGGGGAGGTGCATGTATGTAACTTCATAGGGAACTGCCAAACCATCTTCCAAAATGGGTACTTGAGACTCTGGCAAGTGATGTATGAAAGTTCCAGTTGTGCTGCATGTCTTGCCAATTGATGATCTTGTTAATCTTGTAACAAAATTTTAGACACTTGAGGTGCAAAATGGAATACTATTATGTTTTTAATTTGTGTTATCCTGATTATTCTCCATCTTGAGCATGTTTTCATGTACTACTTAGCCGTTCAAATATGAGGTGTACTGTAAAGGGCCTGGATTTGTTGGAATTCAAGGTAAATGTGTTGAGACACTGGGACCTACTTTAAAACTTGTATAGATTAAAAGCAGAAATGCATTTGGGGTAACATGTGTATCGTGTAGATATAAAATCCCTTTTATCATTTATTGAAGAGAGTGAGCCTCTTTGCATTAGCCACATTCAATAATAAATGGGCCTTTTTTCAAGGAAATTCTAAATGTCCTATCTTTTGCTTCAATATTCTTTTAGTCCCTTTATCTTGTGACTATCTATCATATAAGACTATCTTTTAAATACTTGTGGTAGTAAAACTATTAGCATAAACATAGAGTGGAACTCACCTGACAATGACTTGACTTTTTTTTTTTTTTTTTTTTTTACATGGTGAACAATACAACATTCTTTTTCTTGGATTTTTCAGAAATAGTGCTAAAGGATTATTTGAAACGTTTCTGGAAGATGTTCCCCAAATTTACAAGAACATAGTACATTCTATTCAGAGATTTTTTTTTCACTTTTAATGGCTTTATCATTTTGAATGATCTTAATGGAGGGCACAAAGCTTTTTTCCTGCTAATTAATAAGCTTGGTTATAGGATTCATTCATTCAACAAAGATTTATCAAGGACCCACTATGTGTCAGGCACTATTCTAGGTGCTCAGGATACATGAGCAAACAAAAAAGAAAAGATCGCTGCCTTCATGAAGCTTACATTCGTAGTGGGAGAGGGCTGACTGCAATTTAAAATGTAGTGGTCAAAGCAAATTTTATGGAAAGTTGACTAATGAGCTATCTTAAAATGAGGGAGTTAGCTATGGAGAATATTGTGGGGAACTGAGCTCCAGGCAAAGAACAGCTAAACTCCTAAATCTGCAGTATTGGAGTGGTTCAAGGAAGAGTAAGGAAGGACATTGTGGCTGGGGTGAAGGGTGGTATATAGGAAGTAACTGGAGGAGTATTTTGTAGGTCCCTGTCGGCCATTGTGAGAACTTTGCATTTATTCAGAATGAAAAAGACGGATTTGAGCAGAGGAGTCACCTGATTTGAGCTAACTTTTAAAGTAAGTTGAAAAGGATCATTATGATTGCTGTTGAGACTAAACTCTAGAGAGCAAGAGTTGGAAACAGAGGAGATCTACTTGGAGAGGTATGGCAGTGATAAAGATGAGAGATGACAGTGGCTCACACCAGAGCTGGGAGCACTAGGTTGATACTTAAAAGTCAGTTTGCTTTTGAAGGAACTAGAACATTTGCTAACACGTTAAATGTGAACTGTAAAGAAGAGGTTGACTGTTTTTGGCTGATCAACTTAGATCGTATCAGCAGATTTTAAGGGGTTGGCAGTTGACTTTTGGTGTGATTTGTGAAATGTAAGACGTTAAAGTGAAGATGTGTAAACAGCTATATACACAAGCCTGGAGTTCAGGAGAAGGATCTGGGCTGGGAGTGATCGTTGTTGATAGGGAAGCATAAAGGTGATGTGAGCCCAAAAAGTTCAGCATTAAGTGGAGACCTAGAAACCAAGAAGGGGGAAAACTGATACTGCTAAATCAAGTAAGACAGAGACTGAGAACTGGGCATTGGGTGATGTCCACATGAGCTGCTTCATGGAGGGTGGGGCTGTGAGAGCAGAGGCAGTGAGAGACCATGGTCATGGACGGCTTTTTCAAGGAGAAACAAAACAGTAGCTGGTGGGGAAAGTGAGATCTAAGGAAAATTCTGTTAAAGAGGGTAATTATGTATGTTTGTATATTAATGAGAATGAACTAATGGAGTACTTCTCCAATTAGCTCTAGTAAAGGACCAGTCTTTTTTAAAATTTCTGATAATTTAAATCGATACTTGTACAAAATGATGGAAATGATTAGAAAAAAAAACATTCAAAATGACAAAAACCTTCAAAATGTAAGCCAATTCTCTGGAAAAGAGTGTGGCAGATCTTCAAATTAAAAATACAGAGATGCCTGGGTGGCTCAGTCAGTTAAGTGTCCGACTTTAGCTCAGGTCATGATCTCACGGTTTGTGGGTTCGAGCCCCTCATTGGGCTCTGTGCTGATGGCTCAGAACCTGGAACCTGCTTCGGATTCTGTGTCTCCCTCGCTCTCTGCCCCTCCCTTGCTTGCTCTCTGTCTCTCTCAAAAATAGACATTAAAAAATTAAAAAAAAAAAAAAAAAAGAATCATCTAATCCAGCAATACCACTCTGGATATATATGCCAAAGAACTGCAAACAGCCTTGAGATCTCTGTACAGGCCTGTGGCCATCAGCATTTATTCTGTATAGCCAAGACGTGGAAGTGTAACCCAAGTGGCCATCAATGGATGAATGAAAAAACAATGTTATATACACACATACAATGGAATATTATTCAGCCTTAAAAGGAAGTTATGACACATGCTACAATGTGGGTGAACTTTGAGGACCTTATGCTAAGTGAGATAAGCTAGTCACAGAAAGACAAGTGATGCATGATTTTAATTCTATGAGATATATAGAGTAGCCGAATTCATGGAAACAGAAAGTAGAATGGTGGTTGCCAGGGGCTGGGCGGGGGAGGGGAGAGCGAATGGGGAGTTAGTGTTTCAAGAGTATAGAGTTTCAGTTTGGGAAGATGAAGAGCTCTGTGGATGAATGGCAGTGATGGTTGCACAACAATATGAATGCATTTTAATGCTACTGAATTCCACACTTAAAATGGTTAAGATGGTGATTTTGTGTTGGGTATTGTACCACAACGAAAACAAATATAAGCCATTTTGACGTTTACTTTTGAGAAAATGCTAGCATGAGCAGGGAAGGGGCAGAGAGGGAGATGGGGAATCCCAAGCAGGCTCCATGCTGTCAGCACAGAGCCCCAGGTGGGTCTTGATCTTACCAACCGTGAGAGAGATCATGACCTAAGCTGAAATCAGGAGTCCTTTGCTTAACCGACTGAGCCACCCAGGTGCCCCAATATAAGCCCACTTTTAACATTGATAAACATGAAATTACTGCCCAAATCCTATAAACGTTTCTAAATTCAGTACTTATTTTCAATTTCTCTACTCCTTGCAGTGACTAGTTCACAGACTGGCATCAGTGCATGGACCACTTTTTGGTTAGCTTTTTTTTGTTTTTGTTTTTGAGAGAGAGCACAAGTGGGAGAGGGGCAGAGAAAGGGGGACAGAAACTTGCTCTGGGCAGACAGCCACAATCCCCCGGCGGGGCTCGAACTCACGCACCATGAAATTATGATCTGAGTTTAAGTGGGTCGCTCAACTGACTGAGCCACCCAGGCACCCTTGGTTAGTTTTTATATATTAGAGACTGGAACAATGATGCTGTAGGAGAGAGGGGAGAATTGTTGCAGTGATGTTTGGAGCCATGAGAGTAATTGAGATCAAGTGCACAGAGGGATTGACTTTGGCTAGGATCATGGATTTTTCATGTACCCTAACCGGTGGGAAGGTTGAGGACTGAGCACAGGTGCCCTTAGGTGGATAAAAGGAATAGTAGATAGTGAGCAGCTTCTCGTGTACATTTCCATTTTCTTGTTGAAAGTAAGAAAGTGATCATTGAGGCTTTGGATGAGATGAAGTAAACCGCTAAAAAAAGTGGGAGAGTGATACGTATCTTTGCATAAAAAACCAGAAGCATATATCTATATTGTATTAATAGTCACTTCTTTAAAGTTTTCATCTTACTGTGTTTTCCCCATACAAGTATTCCCTCCCCCAGTGAAACTCAACATTTTAAAGGCAAGGGAAATTTCCTTCTTTTTTGCATTCTACAGATCTTACTCAGCAGATATTCAGAAAATATTTGAGTGTCAAATGTAATCCCATTTCTGAATCAATATCTTTAAGTTGTGTGCATTTTCTCCACTGATATTTATGGTATTTAAATTACTGTGATATTGCAATTGGGTATGTATGAATCATTTCTTTGTGTATTTTTTTGTTTGTTTAAGCATTGCCACCACGGGCTATGTGTAAACAAAGAAATGGAAACACGTCCTGTAGATGGTGAATGGGGACCATGGGGACCTTACAGCTCTTGTTCAAGAACATGTGGAGGTGGAATCAAAAGCACAAGCAGGCTCTGTAATCGCCCCGAGTATGTCTTTTTTATGTCACTGTAAATTAAGATTATCTCAAGGCACCAGAAAGTAAACATCAGTTTCATTCACTTCTATACTGGAGGAGGTCAGTCTGTAAGTTTCTGAGATTTAGAAAACTTCTGGAATACTTTGAGCCCTATTACCTTATATCTTGGTAGACTCAAACCTTTAAAAAATATATATATATTATTTATTTTAATAACAATATACATATAATTATTTAATAACTATTTAAAATTAATGATATATATAACTAACATATATAATTATATGTATTATATATAATATATATAAATATTTATATATTAACCAGCTTAATCTTTTAGAATATGAATTTAAGAGCTTTTTTCTGATTGAGATTACATTTGAGGAATAGTTGTAAAAATGAAATGACAGTAATATAAGGGCATTTTAATACTTACTGTGTTTCCATTGAAATCCTGGCTCCTTTAAGCTGTGTGTTGACTCTTCTGGATAAAATCTGTACCTTCATGACCAGTTGTTACTCTTTTGTGTAATTTGACATGTCATATTTTCTTTCTCTGCTTCTCATAGATGCATCAGTGTCTTTAGCTCAAATAAGTACTGAAGCATATGTTCCCCCTCCTCAAAATCTTTAAAAGAACATAGAGATTCCATAAAGATTTTTAAGTACTGTGTCTGTTGTTATGATAAAGTGGTAAGCAATAAAGAATTTTTGATGCAGAGATGACAATACTCTGAAATGACTTCGATCATTGGAATTCCAGAATAGCTAAATTATGCTGGAAGTTTTCATATTTAAAAAATGCTGACAAAACGAATTTTTATTTTCCAGTGTAAGTTGAAATAGAGATGGATGGATATAGATAGCATGAAACTCATGGAAGTGAGCGATAAGTAGTATATACAAAACAATGATGCCTGGATATTTCTTTAACATGGTATAATCTTGATTATCTTTGGTTCACTATGTTTGTTTTTTACCCCCCAAATGAACAAACCCTATTCTGAAATTTTAAACCAAATTCCCATCAGTTAGTTCCTTGTGAGTTAAGTCATGAATAAGCTATCATTGCTGCCCTCCAGACCACAGTGTCTATCTTAAGATGAATGTCTTTACAGTTCATTAGCCATACAATTGCTTAAAAGCCATGTAATATACTTCTGTTAAACAGGAAGTGTTAGTGGGACATAATTAGTTTTCCAGATCCCGGAACAGAATGGAACAGTTTGAGAAGTAAATGGCAGAAAGAATATTGTACTGATGTGCTTTAAAATGTAATGAATTTGACTAGGCCAAGAAACGGAGGAAAGTACTGTGTGGGCCGCAGGATGAAATTTCGATCATGTAATACTGATTCATGTCCAAAAGGCAAGCAAGACTTTCGAGAGAAGCAGTGCTCTGATTTTGATGGTAAACATTTCAACATCAATGGTCTTTCCCCTAATGTGAGGTGGCTTCCAAAATACAGTGGGAGTAAGTAGTTAGAATATTTTTTTGATGTAAAAATTTCTTGAGACCTAGGAACACACAGCTGTATTATTGTACACCAAAAATTTGACTTTTTCTTACAGTTGCCATAAAAGATCGCTGTAAACTCTATTGTCGGGTTGCTGGAACCACAAACTTCTACCAGTTGAGGGATAGGGTTGCCGATGGTACTCCTTGTGGAACTGAAACTAATGACATCTGTGTTCAAGGCCTGTGTCGGGTAGGTAACTTATATGTAAAATGACTTTGAGAATATTTTTCTTTTTCTGTAACCAAATATTACTTCTATAGCATCAGAGTACAGTTCTGGAATTATCATGAATTCCAGTGCAGTGCCCTTTAGTGATATCACCCTATCTTTAGGAATATGGTCAAGAGACTATGACTAAGGAATTCTCTGTCATCCAGAGTGACTCACAAAACATTAAGATAAGCTTGCTAAGGGGTGCCTGCGTGGCTTAGTAGGTTAAGTGTCCGACTTCAGCTCAGGTCATGATCTTGTGGTTGGTAAGTTCAAGCCCTGCGTCAGGCTCTGTGCTGACAGCTCAGAGCCTGGAGCCTGCTTTGGATTCTGTGTCTCCTCCTCCTTCTGCCTTTCCTCGGGTTGTACTCTCTCTGTGTCTCTCAAAAATGAATAAATGTTAAAAAAATTTTTTTTTTGAAAAGTTTGCTGGTTTTGTTTTGCTTGAGGTATGCGAAATCAAGATGAGGCATGAGATCGGCTTCTTCAAAAGATAGAAAATATTAGGACACAGGGTTGTAAAGTCCTTTTTGCTACTTGAAATGAGTCCCTCTCTGGTGACCCCTCCCCCATTGGTTAGTTGATGATACTCCCCCCTCCCTCTTTTCATCCTTGTCCTTCACTTCCCACGTGCATCCAACAGGCATTCACTGAGTATCTACTAAATACTGGATACTGTTCTAGTTACTACTCAAAGATAGTCCCAGGTTAGTAGGGAGGAGACATGTAAATAATTCAAATGCAGGACTTTGGGATCATGTACAGGGTGCCGTAGGGATCTTGAGGAAGGGATGTTGTGTGAGAAAAGGGTGTAAGTGATTCAGAGAACCCTTGTGGAGGGTGTGAGGCTTGAGCTAATTGAGAATGAGTAGGTTGTAGTAAAGGTGAGGAAGTAAGGGACCAGGGTTGGACATAGGGATTGGCTATTACATACACTTCTTGTCTGAAGTCCTGAAGGTCCCTGGAAAGAATTTGGAGTTGAGTGAGAGATGTGATTTGATCTGCATGTTAGGATCTTCATAATCCAATGGTTTAGGAGAGGATTGGAGATAGGTCAGCTGGTTAGGATTCTGGGTGAGAAGCAGATGAGACCCTGAATTAAAGCACATACATTACAGATGGTGATCTTAAAAAACAGTGGGTTTGAGGATTAGGATAATGAATTTGGTCTAAAGACTACAAATGTAATATGAACTCATTCTTTGGGTTAAGGCAGAACTTGAGAGGACCAATTTTCTGTTAGCCAAACATCTATTACCTACCAGTTACCTGGATGATAAAATGCTTTGCACTCAAAGGTCTGATGAGATGTTCAAAGAAAAGGAAAAAATAACCTGGAGGCTAGAAAAGGGGTACTCTGTGGCCTGAGAAATAGGTTTTATCTAAATTAGCAGGAAGTCCTATACAATGGAAAAACAATGATTATCTGAACTTATAGATGCAGATTACTTTCAGAAAATATCTGGTCAAAATTTGGGAAATACTCTGTGTAGAAATTTGAGTAACCTCATGAAATTTTTTTTGATCATTAAATTTTAGGAGTATTCTAAAGAACAAAGAGTTGTTGCAGTGTCTGCAAAAGACAGTATCTGCATAGAGAACTGTGCTTGTTCTTAACCCCTGGATCAAACCATTCACTCTCACCTTTATCAAATCACTCATTCTTTACATAAACACATTCTTTACATAAACTTATTTTGCTGGTTATTAATTTTGGAGAAGTAAATTTTCAAATGTACTCTATTCCCAGAGTTCTAAGATTTTGAGTTAAAAAAAAAATCACAAAAAACATCCTGTTAGTTATTTTAAATGTGTTCCTTAAATCAGATTTTTTTTGTTGTTTCTTTGAATTAATTTCTTTAAAAAGTGGCTTAAATGGATGGTGGACATAAGAATTATTGTCCATGTTTGTTACAACACAGATTCCTAGTTTTTACCTCCAAGGATTTTTAATTCAGAAAATCTGGGATCTGCCTTTTTAAATGCCATCCCGTGTGATTTTGATGCAGGAGGTATGTGGATGACCCTTTGAACCTTTTTTTTCAACCATGTGAAAAGGTGTGTGAAAATATTGATGTATAACAAAGTCAATAGATCCTCTGAAAAATCCTATTGTATCGAATCACCTATTAATTGAAAGAGTACTTGTGAAAAGTTTGTAAGGCATCATGCTTATAATGAGTCATTTTTATAATCTTGGTTGTAATGGTTATTTTGAAGCAAGCTGGCTGTGATCATGTGTTAAACTCCAAGGCCAGGAGAGACAAATGTGGAGTGTGTGGTGGGGATAATTCTTCATGCCGGACAATGGCAGGTGTCTTCAACAGTGCTCATTATGGTAAGCTATGTATTTTTCTAATTTTCCCTCATATGTGATGTAAAAATGGAATATAATCAATTTCACTTCTCTTTAAAATTAGTAGGAGAATATATCATATTTTCTATTCTGAGACTTTGCTAGGACAATCTTTTCCTTTTTATGGTAGCAAATGTAGTTCTGTAGAATTTTCTTTGCAAAATGAAAAATGTATTTTTTACAGTTTATCAGCCTTAAATTGTGTTCAAACAGTTTAGTATGAATTGCTTCAATTAAAGCAGTATAATTTAAAACCAACACTTTGTTTTTATCCGTATGAAAAGTATAGTACATTTTACACTCGGGTGATGCTTATGAATCTCAATCACTAGATTTGATGTTATTTTTGTGGTTAAGATCCATTATTTTATAGGAGCCATACACATTTGATGCAGTTAAAAATGGCACATTTATCAGTTTGGTCTGTATCCACTGAAAAACAATTTTTTTTTTTGTAGAAAACCACATGTACCACATTAGTATCAAATATATAGCCTTGCCAAAATTGTATTATGACTTAATCAGTTTGCAAATGGAAAAAGATGTTAAATTCATTTGTACAGTTGTAGCCTTTGTTACATTTCTGCCCCCTGGTGGTAGCCTTTGCCTTTCACATTTGCAATACCTAGAAATTGCTTTGTTGAAAAACGATAACTGCAAAGACCTGAGTAGTGGTGGTAGTAGGAATATTTAATAGTGAAAAAATTAATTAAAAATGTTTCTGGTAGGCTGTTGACATAAAACCAATATGCATGTAGTGTATGTAGTTTTAGACCGTTTATCACTTTATTTTTAAAATCTGATCCCCTAAAGGGAAATAGATAAAGGTGCTCTAAAAACATGCAAGGTAATCTATCAGGGCTACAAACTTAATCTTTGATTTTTATCTTCTTTTCATTTTGAGAGAGAGCATGTGCAAGCACATGTGGGGCAAGGGGAGAGAGAATCCCATGCAGGCTTTGCACTGCCAGTGGGAGCCTGATGCTGGGCTCGAACTCCTGAACTGTGAAATCATGACCTGAGCCAAAACCAAGAGTCAAACACTAAACGAACTGAGCCACTCAGATAGATGCCCCAAATTTAATCTCTTAAGACTTCCTAATTTTGTTCCATATTTAACAAAGTTATATATGAGAAAAATCACAAGTTTTAATCCATGTATTAAATAGAAAGAAAAACTAATAAGGAAAAGGAACCACTTATAATAATCACTAGAGCAAAATTAATGGCTCACTTTAAACCCGAGAGTATTTGGAAAACTATGTAGTAGCAATGTTTATGGTGTAGGGAAAACACTTCTTAATATACACTATTTCCTCATCTTTTGAGCAGTGCCAGTATTGTTAAATTTGATCTCATAAAGTAGAAATATTTTAATTTCCTTAAAATAAACGTTTTACTTCTGCCATGATAATGTATTAGTAGACTTTTAAGAATAATGTAACATTTTGGAGGTAGCTACAGAAATTCCTGCTTACAGTAGAAACTAAATGCTTAAAAAATGTTATTAACTTTATTTTGCTGTTCACTGAATCTCTGTGTAAACATAGAGCAATGAGCAACTATTTTCATCTCTTCCAGATTTTTGAATAGCATTTGAAACCCCGATTTTTTTTCCCATTAGAAAATAGAAAATCCAAAAGTATTCGTCAAATTTAAAAATGAATGTGTTCTAAATATCTCAGGAACTAGAATCCTAATTTCCATTCTCATTCTACATTCAGAATTTTAGAAGAAAAATTAGGAAGTGTACTTTAAGATTCCAAATTCAGGATATTTCTACACAACAGTGTTTTCTCAATCCTTAGTAATTTGTGGTTTTCTACAAAAAAAAAAAAAGATTCAAAAAGAATAAACACTGTATCATTTTTTGAAGATGAAATTAAGTCTGACTATACTATTCAGATTTTTCAGTCATTCAGTAATAGCCTCTGGGCCATCAGCTTGTGAAAATTAACACGCATAAAATTATATTGCAGGTTATAATGTTGTTGTCAAGATTCCCGCAGGAGCAACAAACATTGATATTCTTCAGCACAGCTATTCTGGAAAACCAGAAGATGACAATTACCTTGGTAAACATTTCTAGTAAACAGCAGCCAATATGTGATTTGTGTGCAATTTCATGGAGGTCTGCGGTTGATGGGAATTCTTGGAAGGCAAGAAGAGCCCCTTGAGCAAACAGGCATTTCAGTTCATACTCAGCTCAAGTCATCTGACTCCCTGAATGTTTTCCTCTTGAGTTATATGCTAGATCTTTTTTTTTTAGAGTGCGCACACAAATGGGGGAGAGAGGCAAAGGGAAAGAGACCATCATAAGCAGGTGCCATGCTCAGCCCAAAACCCAAAGTGGCGCTCCATCCTACAACATGGGGATCGTGACCTGCGCTGAAATCAAGAGTCAAACACTAACTTGACTGAGCCACTATAAGGCTCCTTAGATCTTACTGTTACAGACATTGAACAAAATTCTGAAAAATTTGCTTTATCCCCATAAGAGTGTTTTATATAACCAAAGGTTATATTCAGTTAAAGTTGCATGTATATTTAGAATATAAAGATTCCAAATTCAGGATATTTCTACACAACAGTGTTTTCTGTTAGATTTAGAATATAAAATCTTTTTATCTAAAATTATAGACTTCTTTGGGGTTAAATGTTCTTTAAAGAGTTTCATTGAATGTTTTAACCACGTATCAAAAGTACTTAGAGACTTGAAAAAAAAACTTCTGTTAAAGCAAGACTGAGAATTGATTTCAGACTTTTAAATGTTAATAAATATAGTCACAGTATGTTGTCCTTCAACTACTTCCAGGGTATAAACTTTGTTGTTTATTTTTGGAAATTAGCTTTTGGCTTTAAAGAATTTCGCTTAGGCCCAAAGAAAAGAATGCTTTACAAATCCTTTACCTTCTGTCTGGGAGATACCTTAATATTGACTTACCCCAATTCACCACGCTGGAATTAAGGGATGGTATAGAGCTGATAACGAAAGTATCTGTTTCACAATAATGTGAAATACTGGCCCAAGTTATCACTGCTTAGAAGTAGGAATCTGAATCTATAATGAAGAGCTTACCTCAGGACTTAAATTGACATTATAAAGTAAATGCAAAGGGAACAAGTGCTTCATGGATGCAGATTTTCCTTTTGAGTTAATGAAAAAATTTTACAATTAGAGGTGGTAGTTGTATAACATTTTGGATATAATGCCATTGAATTGCTCAATTTAAAATGGTTAATTTTAGAGACGCTTGGGTGGCTCAGTTGGTTAAGTGTCCGACTTCGGCTCGGGTCATGATCTCACGGTTCATGGGTTCAAGCCCCGCATCGGGCTCTGTGCTGAGCTCTTGCTCAGAGCCTGGAGCCTGCTTCAGATTCTGTGTCTCCTTCTCTCTCTGCCCCTCCTCCACTTGCACTCTGTCTCACTCTGTTTTTGAAAAAAAATAAATGTAAAATATATATAAAATGGTTAATTTTATGTTCAATCGATTTCCCCTTTGTAAAAAATGCAAACAAAATTTTTCAAAGAAAATCAAACCTAAATATTTTGATATTTTCCTTTTTTCATTTTGTTGCATTTCTTTTCCTTTGCCAAAAATAGTACCTAGGTGCATGTACATAGATATATATGCAACCATATTGTAGATATTTAATATGCTGCTCTTAGGTTCCAAATGTAGATATTTGTATCTTCCTAGGAATGGACAACAGGTTCTGCCCAAGTTTAAAAACTAGAAATGTTTACCAATAAGGTATCGATATATTTTATAAGAGAGGTACTAATGGGACTGTCAAAGTCTAACTTGAGCAAATAGGTGAAATTATTAGAAGGGATTTGGAAGCATATTTATAAAATCAGCTTTGGTAACCAAAAGTAGTAAAATGTATGGTTTTTTTTCTCAGTAAATTTTATTTCCCTTAATTATAATATGACTGAAAGTTCTGTAAATAGGCCTATGCACTTTGGATAAAGTACAAACTCATTAGAGGAATTTTCATTATAGAGGATATGTCTAGAGCTTTACTGGTTTTTCATTGGACTCAGGAAAATATGAAGACCGTCATTGTAGTCCATACTATGGACTATAGTCCAAATTTATTTGGCAATAATCCCTTCAAGATTGCTTTGTCCAGGGGTGTTGTATTCATTAAGAAGTCTAGCCCTCGGTAACTTGTGTGCTTTGGGTGAGGTTCTCTGGAGGGCCACACAGATGTTTTCTGGAAAGCTTATTGTTCTACTGAAAAGTATATAAGTAAAGGAAGCAAAATAGTGCTTGATTAGTACGGAGTTTTTATTAGCATAACACTTGAAATATTAGACATCCTCTTGAAAATTAAAAAAAACACAGTGCTTTACAACTTACACGTTTCTACAAACATTTTCTATATTTGATCCTGATTCAAAAGACTGTGAAGTAGGAATTAATATTCCTGGTGCAGTTAGGAAACTAAGCAACTGGTTTGTCTGAGATCACATAGAACCATGTGAATATAAACCCATTGTTCTCAGGCCAAATTTGGTTCATCTTACTACCCTACTACTGTGGACACCAGGCCAGTTTAGATTTTAAAAGTAACTAATTGTGAGTATATACTATACTACTTTATGTATATACAAATATATAGTGGATAAATATACACATACACATATTTGATATGCTTATATTAACACCTCAATGGGAATGAGAACACGGGGCATGAACAGAAGGGGAGATAGGAGTATTCTGGAAAGCAGTCATGTACGTGTGTCAGTAGCCATAGTGCCTCTCCATGAAAAAGATCCAGATATTTATACAGAGAATAGCATGGCCATTGGATGGCCTTTTAGAATATAGACCCCTAGAATTTTATAGCTTTGTACATTTTTTCCAAGACAAGTATAAATGGAACACTGCAGCAGTCTAGATGTTCTTTCTTGCCTCACCATCCATGACCAAAACTGATTGAGCTGATGTGTCTTCTGGGTCTATGATCTCTGTTTTCCCTCTTCCTCTATGTCCCCTCTAAAACTGCAGGCCTCATGAAAGATCTTCTCAGGGTGAATTTAATATCCTAAACTGATAGGCTATAGTTTTTCCCTAAGTATGGATTAGATAACATATTACAGTAAAATAAAATTTGTTTTACAAATTAATTTACATTAATTTCAGAAAAGGAACTTGAATTTTAAAGTTTAAATACTGTGCTGTTGACTGTACTGTTTTTCTATTTCATGGGTGCTATTCTTTTACAGCATTATCTGACACTCAGGGGAATTTTCTTTTAAACGGGAATTTTGTTGTAAGTATGTCAAAAAAAGAAATCAACATACAAGGAGCTATTTTTGAATACAGTGGTTCAAACAGCTCAATTGAAAGAATTAATAGTACTGATCGGCTGGAGGAAGAAATTGTTCTGCAGGTAAATTCTCAGGGGTCCTTAATAAGACTTAGTTTTAATCCCGTTAGTAAGTTGATGGTTAAGGGCTTTGCGTTTATAAAATATAATAGTGATGTCTTTCAAGAATGTATTTTTATTAATTAATTATATGCTCCTGTGTATTTTTGAGGTTTTGTGTGTGGGTAATTTATACAACCCTGATGTACGATATTCCTTCAATATCCCTGTGGAAGAGAAGAGTGACCTATTCGCTTGGGATCCGCATGGACCATGGCAAGACTGTACCAAGATGTGTCAAGGTACCCTGGAATTAAGTAAAGGAGGCAGAAGTGTGTGTATGCTCATATAACTTGGGATACTTTGGGGGCTTTCTGCCTCTGGAATTCCCCAACTGTCTACACACACACACACACACACACCCACACACCCACACACACACCATCATAAAGACACACAAAGGTTTCTTTTATCTCTGACTTTTCTCCCCACTCATTCTTATACTTAACAGCCTTTTCTGCCTCTACCTTTTCAGTCATTTTCTCTTACTGCATTTTTTCATTCTTTCTCTGTCACAAGAAATTTCTCTAACTTGTACATTCATCCTCCCCTTATTGATGGAGGATACATTCCAAAAGACCTCCACTAGATGCTTGAAACTGAGGATGGTATCTAACCTCTTAGGTGCTGTTTTTTTTTCCTATACATATATACCTATGATAAAGGTTAATCTATAAATTAGGCACAGTAAGAGATTAACACTAACTGGTAATTGAACAATTACAACAATATACATTTGACCCTTGAACAACACACAAATTAGGAGTACCAACACCCATGCGGTTCAAAATTGATATATAACTCTTGACTACTAATTTTAACTAATAGGTTACTCTTCACTGGAAGCTTTACTGATAACAAGCAGTTGATTAACATGTATTTTGTATGTTGCATGTATTATATGCTGTAGTTTCACAGTAAAGTAAACTGAAGGAAAGAATGTTAAAATCATAAGAGAAAATACATTTATGGTACGGTAATGTATTCATCAAAAAAAAAAAAAAAATAAGTGAACGGAGCCATACAGTTCAAGCCTATATTGATCAAGGGTTACCTGTACTTAAAAGTTCTGTGAATGTTGTTGCAAACTTTATTGTACTGTACTCCCCCTCCTTGTGGTGATGTAAGGTGATAAAATGCTTTTGTGATGGGATGGAAGTGAGGTGAATGCTGTAGGCTTTGTGACAGCATTAGGCTATACTGACCCTTGCCAAGGTACATTAGAAGGTGGATCATCTTCTGGACCACAGTTGACTGCAGGTGACTCAAAGTACAGAGAGCAAAACCACAGATGAGGGGTGGTATTGTATATGGTTTCCCTCTCCTCCACTCCCCTCCATACACTCTCCTAATAACCTGTCTCCTTCCAGTGTTAGGGGTCTGATATTCTTCCGTTCCTCTGTCTTCCTTCCATGAACACAGGGAAATATATTTTGTACTGATGGCATGCATCCCTGAAAGAGGAATAGTTTGAAATGGAAAAGCCAGGGGCATTTACAGTAGGGAAAGAAAATGAAGAGTGGGGTCTTTGGGAAATCTGTAATCGTGTATACTTAATGGTGTAATACTTTAAAAATCAGTTAAATTTGAGGGACTACTTTGTTTCAAAGTAAGACCCCAGTCCTGCATTCAAGTTTTACCTTCTGGTGGATGAAACCAGCATGAGTAGATTTTCTTGGCTTACAGTAGTGAATGTAATGTGACAGGTATGCACAGAGAGCCACAGGAAAGGTGGAGCAGGCTGTGAGGAGATTCAGCCTGAAGGTGCAGGGAAATTTGATGCACTGGAAAGTAGTTCTCACGGGGCCTAGAGAAGAGGTTTTAGAATTTAGGGGAGCAGTGATTCAGAGGAGGGGGGTTCTTAGAACCATATGGAAATGAGCTGAAATAAGGTGGGTTGCCAGAGGCAGTAGCCATAGAGGTGATGGGAACGTGAGGGACACACTAACAAACTGACCTCAAGGTACCGAGGAAATGGTGGTGTCCTCTTCAGAAAAAAATCACAGACATGGTCCTGTGATGCTAGGATAGTGGTACTCAGAATGCTTGCATGGGAACAGATGTTTTTGTCAGGACAGCGTCTCTGGAGGGAGGCTGCTGTAGATGGTGCAAGACTGACTAGGATAAACACTGGAAGGAGGAAAAATAGTAACACAGGAGGAGACGTTGATTTTGACAGAGGGACCCTAGATTTCCTTACAGAAGGGAATGGAGATTTGGGAAGCGGGGAACGGCATTGCAGCACCCACTAGGCATGCTGGGCTGTGGCAGTAGATATGGGGAGCTAGGAACAAGCACAAACATCAGGTGAGTGAAGGAACCTTCTAAAGTGGCGGGGGGAGGGACATACCAAGTAAAGAACAGCAAGCTCCAAATGGAAGGTTCGACAAGACCTGATGAAATGGTTTGGGACTCTGAACTGCACAGCGGTCTCTTAAATAATTTTGTGCTAGAGGGGAAAAGCTATTAGTTGATTTGCCACATAGTGTACTATGATGATATTCCCTCTTTATGTGTAACTTTTTAGTTTGTCTAAAATGAAATTCCTTCAGTCTTTTCTGTGTATGGAATGTCCTCCGTTCCCAGACTTTGTGAGAGCTATAAATTTCATTTTCATATTTTCAAGTACATAACTTAATCTGTCAGTTTCAGTTATCCTGTACTTTTTCATCTGTTATTGTGGCCCTCTTTTCTCTTGCTCTAATTTGGTTGTGTTGCTTTTAGTCCTGATACATGGCTACCCTCTTGAACTTCTGCTTCATTATTTTTCTGGGATTCTCTTTTACTTTGTGTTGGATTCCTGGTTTTCTAAATCCCATGCATTCTTTTACTTCCCCACTGGTGGAACATATTCCTCAGGATATTCTTGAGGAACAGAGGTAGTTGTTTTTTGTTGTGGTGGTGGTGTGGTGTTATGGTGTTTTTTTTGTTTTGTTTTTGTTTTGAGACCTTTCTTATCTGAAAGTACCATTATTCTCCTTTCACATTTGATCAGTAGTTTGGGATAAATTGTAAGTTAGATGATTGTCCTTTAGAATTTTGACAGTCATCTTTTCTGATTGCCTGTGTTTCTATGTGACACTTTCCACTGTGGTAGTTTTGTGGCTCCTCTCTAATTCTAGTGGTATGAAATTTCGGGACAATTGGCCTTGATGTTGGTGTTTTTTTTTTTTTTTTTCATCTGTTTTCCTAGGTCATTAGGATGGCATTCACATTTGGAAATGGATTCTTTGACTTGAGAAATTTTACTGCATAATTTCTTTGATAATTTCCTCACATTAAATTTTCTCCTCCACTTTTCTGAAATGTGTATATTTTGGACATTCAACCTCCTCGACTGATCTGAATTTACGTGGTTAATGTTTTTGCTCATAACCTCTTGATTTTGTTTCATAAATGTGTCATATCTGTGTCTCTGACCATATTAATCATAGTCTTTAAATTTTCTCTCTGACCTGTTTCATTTTAGCCTTTGTTTTTATTTTGGTCTCTTTTGTGTTAGTGGATTTCCTGAAATGTCTGCTGATACTTTGCTGTTGATATTTAAGGCTAAAATGCTACAAGTTCTGTGTTGGTCAGACAAGTCAAGTAAGACCTCATTATAGAGTAATGGATCACAAAATGACCCTTTCATGTGTCATTGGGGGAGAAGCCCCACATGTCATTGTCAGTTGCTTTTGGGGGGGCTAAAGAGCCTCTCAAGAGAGGAATCTTTTCATCTTCAAATGGTCAGCAGGGAGACTGTGGAACCATAAATTTGGCTCGATGCTGGAGGGAAATGGAAAGAAAGATTCCAGTAGGCCTGGTTCTCCTCATTCACTATGGAGACTTTTACTTAATTCCCCCTTTGTGGGCACAGTGCTTCACCAACTTCCCTAAGCTATGTCTGTGTCCTTAGGTTCACCTCTCTAGAGCTTTGCTACCCAATAGGGTAGCCACCAGCCAAATGTAGCTCACCCATTGAAATGTGGTATAAGTGTGAAATGCCAATGGATTTTGAGAGCTCAGTATGAAAAAGATGTAAAATATATTGTAGTTTTCATATTCATAAAATGATATTTTAGATACTTGAGGCTAAACATAAATTTTCATTTCGCCTATGTCTTTTTACTTTATTTAACGTGACTACTAGAAAATGTGAAATCACACACATGGCTCACATTCTGTTTTTATTGGACAGTGCCACTCTTAACTAGAAGGGTAGGGGGTCTAACTGTTCTTTGTAAATACTTTTCAATCAGTTCTCCATTTTTTTCAGGCCTACCCCTCACACATTCACCTCTTCAGAGGAACTTAGTGTTTTCAATTGCTGGGATTTTCTTTTATTCTTTGGCATGAATGGTTAGTTTCTGTATTCATTTGTCCCCTCCATAGGCTTAAGTTTCAGCTTTCTTGGCTCTGTTAGTTGTATCCATCTCCTTTTCATATTTAAAATTTGCTTTTCTTGCCTACTGTTTCTTTTTTTAATCTTTTTGTTCTTTTAGGTTAGTGTCTTTTCAAAATTCCTTATGGTTATTTCAGATGGTATTTAGGAAGGAATAAAGATAAACATGCATGTTCATGTTTAGCTAACGGGAAGCATACAGTTGAACTTTGATGAAACAGAAACTTGATCGTGTCACTGACTGCTGAAAGTCTTCCTGTCTCCACATTGCAGAAAGTGTAAAGTTCTGTCTACTCGGACCCATTATATCTCTTCTTAGTTTGCTTTTTCTCTGGTTATACTGCATACAACGAACCAGCAAATCCAATGGCTCTGAAAACCAAAAGTTTATTTCTTGCTCATGCTGTGTTTTGCTGCTAATTGGCTATGACTCTTCTTAGCTTGGTATCTACATCCATGTCATTTTTAACTTAAGACCACCTTTTTAGGGCAGTTTTGGGTTTATAGAAAAATTGAGCAGAAAGTATAGAAAATTCACAAATTTTCACCTCCTCCCTCCCTGCAGTTCATCTATAAACATCTTGAATTAATGTGGCACATTTGTTACAATTGATGCATACTTAAAGCCCATAGTTTACGTTAGGGTTCACTCTGTGTTGTGCATATTATGGGTTCTGACAAATTTTTAATGGTGTGTAGCCACTATTACAGTATCATGAAGAATACTTTAAGTGCCCTAAAAATCCCTCCATGCCCCCTCAAACTTGGCAACCAGTGGTCTTTTTATTGTCCGTGTCTTTTCATTCATGATTCCAGGCTGAAAGATCACCCCACCTAGGGAAGGCTGTTTTAGAGACAGAAAAGGGAAAGTGAGCTGGGCAGAAACATATTATGGCTTTTAGCGCTTCTGCTTACAAGTGGAAAGGTCACAGACTTTTGCAGCTGGTTGGCATAAGCCAGTGTCCATGAACAAGGAAGTATATTCCTCCCAAAGGCAGTTATAACATTGTAGCAAGTGGAGATGTACAATTTTCTTCTAGGGAAAAGGAAAGCAAATAATGGGGGACAGCAATGTACTAGGTAGCATCATTGCCAACCCTGACCACTCATTTCTCCATTAACAACCACTCCAGCCATCTCTAATGCATTTCTTTCTCCTCCACATGTGGACTGCTCTCCTTAAGTCTCTTTACTAAGCAAACTTTCAGTCTTCCAGGATTCAGCTTGCTTACTCTAGAAAGTCATTCCTGACTAAAATGCTAGTCTATCCTGTTGGAATTTTTTTTTTTGCTTTCTTAGCTAAATCCTTTAGGCTATTAGCAGAAATAAATAATCCTACAACATCTGCTTAAGAGAATTTTTCCTTTGATTTCTAATTTTCCTTTGACAATGGCCAAGGTCTTCATAGAAGAAAAATTGCCTGCGTTCGGAAGAGTGATCATATGGTGGTTTCTGATCAGAGATGTGACCACTTACCACTTCCATTGTTTGTGACTGAAAGGTGCAATACAGACTGTGAACTAAGGTAAAAAAAAAAAAATGTGTAATATAATCGGTGTATGTGTAAAGTAACCAAGTTAAAATGCGTAAGTGAACAAAGACGTAAAGCATCTAAAGCATCTAGTGCAGTGCCTGCTTGAATGGCCATGTATGTTAATGTCTATCCTTTGTCTATCCTTTGTAATACAAAATTACAGGCTCGATAACTTACTGTGAAACTTGGCAAGTGAAACTTGGCAGTTTATTCATAGTATTTGATGAATACCTCAAACTTCTATCTAGGGAATGGAAACAAATTTATAAAATATATAAGTAAACTCTAATCTTAAAATCTGTGGTTTGAAGATCTGAAACAATAAATTTTGTAGAATGATGGTGAACTCATGAGCCAATAAACTTTTAAAGTTTGAGGATTAAAGAATAAGTAGACTGGTTCCTCAATCTTCCCAATATTTTGTCCATTAAACACAAAGAAATGTGATCCTACATTATGGGGCAGGGGAGTTTCCACTTCTAAATTTCCTGTCTTTTGTGGGAGAGGGGCGTATTGGTCTTACCGTAAAGCTAAGAACAACCCCGTTTAGCAAGTGACCATTAAGATTCAGGGGTGGCCAAAACCTCTTGTTCAGCAAGAATGGTAATTTTTGTATATGTTGTTTAAAGACCTAGTGGAAAGAACTGCTTGAAGAAATCTCATCCACTCGTGGAGTGAAGCACCAGGTAATCCTTGAGGTGCTACTGGGAATTGAACTCCGTGAACTCTATGCTTCATTATACTGGTGCACCCATATTGCTGGATAGATGGCTAAACTATATATAATTGGGATAGTTTGGCTAAAACTAGCAGATTCTTACTTGCAGAAAAAAAGTTTTCTCTGCAGACCTGTCTAAAAACAGAGTACAAGAATGAGAAATGGGATATGCTTTACAAAAACCTAGTTTTCCAACTTCTAAAGGCTTTGTCTTACTGATAGAGTCAGATTCCCAGATATTCCCTGATCATTTTGAGTGATTGCATAGTGAGATTCTACCTGATGAGTTAAATATATTCAGTCTTAAACCTGCCACTAAGTAATTGGGTAATCTTGATCTAGACCAGTTGTTGGCAAAGGTTTTTTGGGAAAGCTTGGGGTTTCTTGGACCTACCTCCCAAACCACCACCAAAAGTCAGAATGAAGTCACCAGCTATAGTGCTGACTCCCTATCTCCAGCTTTAACCAGACAACCTCCATTTTTATATATTTAGAGAGTTAGATTTTATTTGTGGGGAAAATGATTTTTATCAAAAGCTCAGCATTTCTACCATGTGAACACATATCCCTAAGCCTCATTTTCTCATCTATAAAAATGGAAGTTTGGGTTTATCTCAGAATTTTTCATCTAAATTAATGATATATCAAGTATCTTCAGGTGGCTTTTTCATCAATTCTAACCATTTTAAAAAATGTATGCAAGGGTTTCTCTGAATCCATTTTTTAAAAAATTTTTTTCTAACGTTTACTTTTGAGACAGAGCATGAACGGGGGAGGATCAGAGAGAGAGGGAGACACGGAATCCAAAACAGGCTCCAGTCTCTGAGCTGTCAGCACAGAGCCCGATGCGGGGCTCAAACTCACAGACTGTGAGATCATGACCTGAGCTGAAATCAGACACCTAACCGACTGAGCCACCCAGGCGCCCCTGAATCCATTTTTTTAAACTGCATTAATTAGCATCCCTGAGTAAAATAACCTCCTTTTTTCTAGGTGGCACATCATTGGCAAAAGTGAATGCTCATCCCATTGTGGTCAAGGATATAGGTCCTTAGATGTTCACTGCATGAAGTATTCCATTCATAAAGGACAGACTGTTCCAGTAGATGACCACTACTGTGGTGACCAACTTAAACCTCCCACACGAGAACCCTGCCATGGTGACTGTGTCTTAACAAGATGGCATTATTCAGAATGGTCCCAGGTACAAATAACCAGTATTACTTAAGAAAAGTTGCCTCTCTTTTCTTATTAAAAATTTGTTATTTAATTATTTAGTTATTATTAAAATATATTTTTGTTAAAATCTTCATTCTTCCCATAGGTCACACTGTTTTCGTTTTGTTTTGTCAGTGTTCTAGGAGTTGTGGAGGAGGGGAAAGGTCTCGAGAATCTTACTGTATAAATAACTTTGGCCACCGTCTTGCTAACAGAGAATGCCAAGAGCTTCCTCGCGTGACGACAGAGAATTGCAATGAATTTTCCTGCCCCAGTTGGGCTACTAGTGAGTGGAGTGAGGTAACATTAAAAAGATGAGGCTAAGAACTGTTAAAATTTTCTACAGGAAAGCTTTGTGCTCGAAGGCTTTAAAGAACTCAAAAGTAATTTCTTCTTGCTCTATAAATGTATTATCAAGGCAATCACAAATTAATGGTTCTTAAATTATTTAAATCATATACTATCTGGCAACGGTAACATTAGTGTTGAATGTCTAACCATTTTCATAAGAAAGTCCCAGTGTTGACAGTACCCTGAGATATTTACATAACCTAAGGTTTAGTACCTTTTTCTAGAACAAATGGACAGCTGCAGTGGGATTGAGGTGGCTGATGTTACTTGCTGAATATCTCTGGAGCAGTGAAGGGAAACTGTCCTTAGAATGGTCTTTCAAGTACATATCAATGTGTGAATTGATCTTTTTTTTTTTAGGTATTTGTGTTAACTAATATTGAAAATAATCACCTGTATTTCAGTGTCATGTTACATGTGGAAAAGGAACAAAACAGCGGCAGGTGTGGTGTCAGCTGAATGAAGACCACTTGAGTGATGGTCTCTGCAATCCAAGCACCAAACCTGAGTCTCTAAGGCCGTGTGAGCTTCATGCGTGTGCTTCCTGGCAAGTCGGACCGTGGGGTTCTGTGAGTATATGAGAAGGATTTTCCTGGTTGAATTCATCTTTATAGAATAGCACAAAAATTATGGTGTCTTTACTCTTTCAATGGATGCAGCTAAATTTGGGTTGGCTTCTTGGAAAAATACCCTTAAAATGTGAACTGTTATCTACACAATTTTTTTTAGTGCCAATTTCGCTGTGATAAATAGTTCAGCTTTGCTTTTGATTTCACTTGTTCACTAAAATGCTGCAAATTTATTCTTCAGTTTTGTTTAAATTCTAAATATTTTCATTGTCTGTGTCTTAAATTATCTTTACTGCATTTAGATAGAGTTAAGTTTTGTTGTTCAGAAGTTTTGCCAAACAGACAGCTAGGAATTTGCAGGATGAGCAGTGGTCAGGCTGGATGAAGATGGGCAGCCCATTAACCCATGCAGGTTGTCACCGTGGATGGGAAACCTTGTCTCCTCTTCCATTCAACTTGATGATCATCTTTCATTATCTCTTTGAAGATAATTTAGTGTATTAAAAGCCATACATACATACACCAGGTAGATTTTGAAAAATATTTAGTTCTCCTAAATTGTATGAACTCTGCCTCCAACATATCAAGACTCTATTGAAATTTTTACAAAGCTTTTATTTTTTTTTTTTGGTTTATTTTGAGAGAGAACATCCCACCTCTCGACCACAAGATTATGATCTGAGCCAAAATCAGGAGTTGGATGCTTAACCAACTAAGCCACCCAAGCACTACTTTACATAACTTAAGAATTTTTTTTTCTAAGTTTATTTTGAGAGAGAGCACAAGTCGGGGAGGAAGAGGGAGAGAAGGAGGGAGAGAGAATCCCAAGCAGGCTCTGCACTGTCAGCTCAGAGTCTGATGCAGGGCTCGAAGTCATTAACCAGGAGGTTATGACCTGAGCCGAAATCAGGAGTCATACGTTTAACCAACTAAGCCCTCCCTACATAACTTTTTAAAGATAGAACAGTTGTCCATTTTAACTTCAAAATTTTATTATCTATATTAAATGGAATGATATATATGGATTACATTTGCTGATTTTGTGTGGAATCTGATGTAAATCACTAATAAGATCTGGAAGTATATTAACCATATTAAGAAAACGTATACAACTTTTGAACAATGGCGTTTGATAAGTGCTTCTGTCCTTTCAGTGCACAGCCACATGTGGACGAGGGTATCAGATGCGTGCTGTTAAATGTGTCAATGAGCTACTCAGTGCAGTCTTAGATGACAGAGCGTGCCACGGAGCTAGTCGCCCAAGTGATAGGCAGGTAAAGGATACCTCTTCGCGGATAGTAAACAAAAAGACTTGTTACAGGAGGATTCATGTATTAAACTTATTTCATACGTATTTTTTTTCCTACTTCTATCCCTTGAAAACATGTTTGTGTACCTGTGTGTTGGAGAATTTATCTTTTTTGGTGTTGCCAGTTTTGTAGCTTTTTTTACACTTGATCTGCCACTGAATCACTCATTTGTTAGGTATTTTCCTTTGAAATGCACACGGATAGTGTCTATTGTGCATATGAAGTTCTAAAGTGTTTTGTACTACTTGAAAATAGTGTTCTATGTTCATTCAGGATATTTCAGCTTAGTGCTAGTTTTGCTTCTTTCCTTTCAACCATCAGACAGGATAATCCAAACTTTATAATCCAGATTTATACTATCCACTGGGAGTCCTTGACAGTACTTGGTACTTCTGAAAAATAAAAACTTTTGCATCACTAACTTGTAATTCAGCTCTTTTTAAATTAGACGTGCAGAAGAAGAAATGAAGTATAGAATTTAACATAAATTAGAGTGATGAACTTATATTTTGAGATGCATTTTTCTTTTGAACAGGACTGTTCGGTTATGCCTTGCCCAGTTATTCCTAAAATTGGGGCCACTTCATTGCCAGCTATTCCCACGGGAAAGATAGCTCAGTGGCGACATGGTTCTTGGACCCCAGTAAGTGAAATCCTTTAAGAAGTACAGTGTTTGTCTAAAAGCCTCCATAGAACATCAAAATGGTTCCTTTAGGTTAGCCAAATGAATGTTATGTGTTCATTCTCAGGTAGTTCGATGAGTGGCGTGGGGTTCTGAAATGATGTAATGGCTAAATCCTGCTGTACCTTTTGGGAGTGCTGTGTCTCTGGGCAAGAAATGGAAGTTTTCTGGGTCTGTTTTCTAATCCACAAAAGGGGAATGATAATATTTATATGAAGCAGATGTGAAATTAGGCTTTTTATCAGCCTTCATTTAAGCTATCCACATTTTCATGTTTTTCTAGACTGAAAAAGTTAATGTCTTTGGAGTATATGGTTTGCTTTAATCTTACTTAGAAGCTATATTTGTAAGCTTCATGTATTCTCTGAATAATTTATGGGATCATTTAGACTCTGTTAGGTGTTTAAAGTTACTTAAGGTAAGCTGACTTTTAAATTTTTGTTTATTTTTGAGAGAGAGAGAGAGAATGTGAGTGGGGGAGGGGCAGAGAGAGAGGACAACACAGAATCTGAATCTGGCTCCAGGCTCCGAGCTGCCAGCAAGAGCCCGATGTGGGGCTCGAACTCACAGACTGAGATCATGACCTGAGCCAAAGTTGGATCCTTGACTGACTGAGCCACCCATGCACCCCTAAAATAAGCTGTCTTATGAAATGTTTTCTGTATCTTTTTTAGCAAATAATAATCAGTATCCCAAGAAGTAGTATCTTGTTCTCACTGCAGATATCTTGTTGGTGAAATTTATGATCTGAACTGATAAGGGGGATTCATTGCTCTGGCTCTATTTGACTCGGTTTACAATTTTTTTCCAAGAAACATCATGTTTTAGACATTGGAGCAAAAGCTACTTGGGAGGGCTACTATGTAACCTGTTGGTATAATCCTTTTATTTTTTTAAGTGCTCTGTGTCTTGTGGACGAGGTAATCAAGCCCGCTATGTAAGCTGTCGTGATGCTTATGATGGAATAGCAGATGAATCCTATTGTGCCCATTTACCCCGACCTGCTGAGATATCTGTCTGTTTTAACCCTTGTGGAGAGTGGCAAACTGGGAATTGGTCACCTGTAAGTATTTTTAGGAGAAAAAAAATTAATATTTAGTATAATAATATAATTTACTACATTATAAATGTTGGCTAAATTTGTGATCAGTGTTCAGCTTCCTGTGGCCATGGAAAAACAACTCGACAAGTTTTATGCATCAACTACCATCAGCCAATTAATGAGAATTACTGTGACCCTGCAATTCGCCCTTTGATCGAACAAGAATGTAACCTGGCAGCCTGCCCACCCATGTACAGTCACTTTCCAAGTTCCTCTGAGCAGCCAAGCCATTTTCCAGGCAGGAATTTTCCATTAACTCACAAACCAGAAGATAATCAAAATCAGAGGGTCCATCTGTCAATCAGCGGAAATCAATGGAGAACAGGACCGTGGGGATCAGTAAGCCGTCTCTATTGAGTTATATTAATTCTGTAATTTTGTTATAGCCCTTTAACAGATAGGTATGTAATGACATCAAATACTTTTAATGCGAAATTTATCTGAAGATCAATAGTTTAAATCATAAAAGGATTAAGCGATTTTTGATGCAAATTACAAATCCCCAGAGTTCTTACTGAATTATACACTAATGTGATATTATGATTACAGAAGAATGCACTTAAAAACAATCTGGTTGGAGTGCATTATAATAAAAAGAAGCTTCTAATAGGTAAGACTGCAAATGTCTGTGAAGAAAAATCAAACCTAGAAATTACGTGAAGAGTGCAGTAAGCTGGTAGAAAATCATGAAACTACAAAAGGCAATTACAGCTCCTATTTTACATAAAAGTTAGGAGACAAAAAAATAGCAATATCAAAGCTGAGAGACTTGATCTTTTTCTTTTTTTTTAATTCCTTCCTAGTGAGATCTTAAAACTTTAATTCCTTTTTACTTCACACCCAGGAATGGGGTGAATTTGCTCTTGCCAGCTTTACTGTTGCACCTTTTCATCGACAAATTCAAGTACGCTCATGTTTCTGGCAGGGTTTCTCGATTGAGATTGTCCCAGTGATGGGGATTTTAGAATGGAGAGTCAGAATGCCCATGCCTTTTCACCGTGTAATTTGACGCTGCGGTGTCTCCGGTGTGTGTGTGTCCTCCTTGTCAGTGCTCCAGTAGCTGTGCGGGAGGCGTGCAGCACAGAGTCGTGGTCTGCCAGGATGAAAACGGACGGAGTGCCAGTTATTGCGATGCGGCCGCGAGGCCCCCAGAGTCCAAGCGCTGCGATTCAGGACCTTGTCCGCGGTGGAACTTTGGAAGCTGGGGAGAAGTAAGTCCCATTTTCTAAACTTGCAGAGATGATAACATCTCTGAAGACTGAAAGTTGAGTACTTCACCCTGTTCCTGTTGGATGATATAACTTCACTATACTATACAGAAAGATTTATTTTTAGTAAAATCAAGTTCTTCTAATAGACTAAATCACTCATTTGCAATAGGAAACTAGTCCAGATTTTTTAACAGAATCTCCTATGCATGCCAATATGTCTGAAACTAATACCTTTCTAAAACTAGTATATTAACGTTTTCTTAGAAAATATGGTTGATCTAAAGATACAAAATTAGATTGCTATATTGGCCATGCTTGTGTCTTATTACTGAGCCATTCATTTAGTGAATTATCTGAGCAGAAGGTGGTCAATTATCAAGCACTTCATACGCTGGCATTCTTGTAGACACTGGAGATAGGAAGAATAATTTTTAAAGCCATTGTAATGAATACTAACTCCACCTATATTATGCATGAAAAAGAATAAGACTTATATTGGCTTTAGATGAACAAAATAAACCACCTAGTCAAATATTTTTAATGGGTTTTAGTATATATTTTCCCAGAGTATTTGGAAATCATTGATTAAAGATACATTTCTGAACAGGTGCCAATATCAAGTACATTTTAAAAAGTTCTTTTACCATTTCCAAAATGAAAATGATATTTTTACTCCTGACTTTAGGCATGCTCATTGTAAAAACTCAAACGATATGAGAAATTACGAAGAGATGAGAACTTTTAACTTTTGATACATTTTCTTCCAGACTTTTCTTCTTGCGTGGGTTCCACAAAGACAATCATATTACATGGGCTTCTTTGCCCCCTGCTGTTGTCATGTAACACATACTGAACATCTTTCTCTGTTTACAAATTTAGATCTTATTAGCTTTCATGGCTAGCCAGGTATCTATTGATAGGCGATCATAAATTATGTAGTTAATTATTAAATCAGTTTTATTTGACTTGTCTACCTTATAGACCCTTGATATCTTAATGCAACATCTTATGGTATAATTCTCAAAATTTTGTCTAGTTTTTTAGTTATAGAACTAACACTTTTTTACTCAGGAAGAAAACTCTAGCATTACGACTTAGGTATGAAACAGTGAATTAAGCAATATAATACTGTCTTTCAAACCACATAGTTTTGAATTTTCTTATTTTTAGTGTACACAAACATGTGGAGGAGGAATAAAATCAAGATTCGTAATATGTCAGTTTCCCAATGGCCAAATGTCACAAGAGCAAAACTGTGAGATCTTAAGCAAGCCACCTAGTGTGGTGCAGTGTCATGTGCATGCTTGCCCTGGTGACGTATCATGGCATCGGGGACCATGGAAGTCGGTACGATAGTGTTCTTATTTTTGTCCATTTTGTTGTGTTTTACTGTGACCCTTTTACCTTAATTTCTTTATACATTGTGGTGCACACTCTATCTTATTTTTTAAGCAGATCACTGGCCATCTTGGCTTATGTTACTAAATTTGATAGTTTGGAAGAAGAATCCATTCAATTTCAAGTAATGTAATATATATAATCTTAGATGTATTTATTTTTTTACAAGTGAATTTTGAACCATAGCACTATTCTAATGGACATATTTTCCTCCAGTACATCTTTGGCTTGTCCTCTAATTATAATTGTTTCACTGTATACATTTGTAAATAATGTTAACATTGTGCTTGTTACAATGGCAAATTAAGGCTGTGTCTTGTTTAAGTGTATAACTGGACGTGGCTTTTGTCTGTCAATGTCTAGTAACTGATCCAAAAGCAAATAACATTCTTTAAAACTGTCTTTTTTTTTTTTTTTTTTAATCATTGTTAAACTTAGTATTTTGTTTGGAAATGTGAAAATATTAAAAGACAGAGAAATTTAAAGTGAATTGTTAAAGTCTGTTACATACATCACAGAAAAATATTTGTATAGTAATTTATGTGAATCTTCCACTGTGTGGAGTTACGTTTTGGGGATGTTTTAATTTATTTTTTTTTTTTTTGGAGCCATAGACAAAATTCATAAGTATTGTTCATGACTGGTTTATTTAAGTATATTTCAAATATCCAGGCTTTGAAGAATAATTAATATATAAATATGTTGAAATGAACATTTTGGTCACCTTTCATATTTTAAATCATGAACAATCAAGTATACTTTTTCCAACTGAAGAACTGTTGTGAGTCTGTCTCTATAAAGCTCTACAGTTCTTTACTTGGAAAATAATTATAACTCTGGCTTTATGATCCAACCCTGATGTCTGCACTTGGTTTGCTTTCCCCAAGTCAAAGCTTTACAATGTGATATGAACAAAAGTTCCAATTCCTATTAGAAGAGTAGGTCAAGTTCTAGTTCAGGCTGAAATGCCTCTCTGTAGTCAGTGTGACTGATGGAAAACGACAGGAAAGTTTAACATTATAGGAGGATCTTAAACTGCTGCATCACTTTGTTGGAACTAACGTAAACCTATTTTGCCATAGAAGGCATTCACATATTTACTTAGTAAAATATTGACCATCTATATCCAGGTAGTATAACAGAAATCAAGACCGATTTCTTACTCCTATGGAGTTTTATAGTCTAGTTGGAGAGATTTGAAATAATATAGGAACACACTATAAAAAGATACCTTTTTAGGTCAACTATCTTAGTGGAAATTCACCTTCTCTTTACTAGATCTGTTACGGTGTCCTTCATTTTTTTGACATTACAAGCCTAGTTCTTAATAAGGCTATGGATTGTTTCTTGGAGTTTTGTCCCAATTCGGAAAGCAGACTCCTAACCACTTAGAGGGTTAAATTGTAATGGCATTTATTTTTGAAGTACCTAAAATTGTTTCAGTGATATTTTTTGTTTGAGGGGTCAGCAGACTATGGCCCATAGATCAAATCTGGCCTATTGCCTATTTTTGTAAATGAGTTTTATAGGAACAGTCATCCACACTTTTTTGTTTTCAAAGTATTACCCATGGCTGCTTTTGGTACTATAGTTATTGTAATAGAGACTGGCTCTTAAAGCCTGAAATATTTACTGTTTGGCCCCTTTTGGGAAAAGTTTGCTGATGCCTGCTCTATGTAATAAACATAATGCTTTTCAAATTTGGCATAAAATACTGAAAGTTATAGACTATTAGAATTATAAATATTCATTTGGGGTCAGTTTTTAGTGTTTTTCATTCTTCAGTATTTTAAAACCTCCTACGAGGTTTGTCAGCCTTCTCTACATACTCGGTATCGTATTTACACAATTTCTTTCCAGCTTTGAGATACAATTGGCATAGAACGTTGTGTAAGTCTAAGGTATACAGTATCACACAATGTTTATATATTGTGTTGGAAGTCATCTAATACTGTATTCCGATATATTTGTGTCATGCTCTTTTTGTATGTAAATTGTAAGCGAGAAACCTGAATGTTCAGTAAGGTTGTGTGCATGGATAACTTTTTCAGCCTCACAAAAACCAATAACCAAGAAAATACCCAGTTACAAAAAAGTAACACAGAAGTACACAGTTCTTCATTACTGCGTGTCTATTCCAAAAGGATCTCACTGAATAATTCAGACTCTGCACTAGTGAGGAATCGTAGTGTCTTTTTCTCAGAAATTGAAGATGAAAATTTTAAAATCACAATGTTTATATCAGAGTTTTTACAAACTTATTTATTCACTTTTTACAGGTATAAAGTACACACATATTAAAGTGCCTGGATTTCTTTTGTTATATGAAGAATTTTATTCCTTAAATTAGCCTTTTATATTAAAAGAGTTTAAGGGATCTGAAATGGTTTTTGTTGTTGTTGTTAGAACTAGATATAACCTTTTACCTCTTTGTGTTGCTACATATTAGCCAAACTTCAGAATACCTCTTATTAACATATCAGGTTAATGTTCTTTCAAGGGTAACTTTAATTTCAGCAGATCATATACACTAGGTTAGAAAATTACAAATTTGTGTGTATATGTATACATATACATACAGGAATGACATGAAATCTCAAACGTTTCTTTTTAAAGTAAAATTGTAAAGTGTTAAATCATTTAAATGTGACTAGGAAGAAAGTTGTAAATACACATTTAGATTTGCTCCATCTTGTGGAAAATCTTGTAATTTATGAGCATGATTAAAGAAATCTTAACATATGTCTGTTAATTTAATGACTATTTTTGTGATTAGTCCATGTGAAATGATTCTATTTTAACCCTTGTTTATTAATGACATGTGTTGTGGCTTTGTGCTTTGCATAATTCGTATGTATGTTGTATTTTTACTACTTGGATCAATACCTGAAATGTTTTAAGTCTCTGAATAGATCCTGAATTGTAATGAAAGCCTCTTTTCTCTTGGTGCTGTTTTTCTTAAATTAACAAGTCATTAATTTCTTATTAAACATTTAACTGTTGAATAGTACATGGTGTTAATAATTTGAGTTTTAAGCTATTAATATTTTAAATCTGTTAGAAACTAACATTGGCATTTTAAAAACAAGATCTATTATTAAGCTATCAATTTTAAATACTAGAAATTTTTATATTTCTATATATTATAAACAATAAAAATTTATGGTGTCACATTATTTAGTAAAAAAAAGACGTGCTCATGACCAAGATGGTCCTTAAAAGGTGAGTAAAAGTTTTGTTTTTCTCTTCTGTTGCATGACTATTAATGTTACATATGTAGTCAAACTGTTCTAGCAAATGCCCTTAAATTCATAATAACTTATGAAAGTAAATTCATAATAACTTATTTTCCCATTATCTCTTTTAACGGGTTCATTTTCCTAGAATGCTTTTATTCTCTACATAAAATGAAGTCATGTTTGGTAAGAAAATAGGCATCCCATTGTGTTCTGGGGTTAATGAGCCAACAGAACTAAAGAACTTATTTTTTGTCTTTTTGTTAAGAATTGTTTTTTCCTCCAAAAACGAGACAACTCATTAAAAAAGATTTTTTTTAATGTTTATTTTGAGAGAGACAGAGGCAGAATGCAAGTGGGTTAGGGGCAGAGAGAGAGGGAGACACAGAATGGGAAGCAGGCTCCGAACTGTCAGCACAGAGCCTAATGCGGGGCTCGAACTCAGAGCTGTGACATCATGACCTGAGCTGAAGTCAGACGCTCAACCGACTGAGCCACCCAGGCACTCCCACGAGACAACTCATTAAAAAAAGACAGCTTGATATTTGAATCTTCTAGATTCTAGGACTTTCTCCCAAAGTGTTTCTTTTTTTAAATCTATACAGAGGCTTGTATCTGTAATCTCTAATGTGACAGAGAATGCAACCAAGAGAAGCACTTTTAGCAATGAGCATGTGGTACCAGCATATACCTAGTAAATCTATACTGTCAAGTTCACAGTCTCCTGTAACAAAAGAACGTTGAGGGTCTCAGGGCAGGGATTGGGAGGCTTCTTCCACTGGGGCTCTCACTCTGGATGAAAGAAACTTGTTACTGCCTCTCCCTAAGGCCAGCAGCAGCCAGGGGAAAGGTAATGTGTCGGGAAATGGTTCAAGAAACTGTCAATTCTTTGTGGAGTGGAGAATTCAGTAAAACTATAGTAATTTATTTTCTTATATTTGGAAAAGATCTATATAACCGTAGTAAAAAGCTGGAAACCTATTTTATTCCACGTTATAGTTGAACATACTTTATCAGGAAGTATTAAACTGTTTCCATTTGTTACTATATCTTTCTACTATACATCATGGGCTGTCACCAACGTAATGTGCATCCCCTACAGGTTAGACACTGGGCACTAGATAAATCAGGCACAATCCCTGCATACGAGAAGTTTTCAGTTTAGTGATGAATGTACTACATAAACAAATGGTCAGAATGCAGAATTGGATTCCTCTTTCATTTCAGTAACTATGTGACTTATAATATTGCAGACTCATAATACTGGGACCTTAATACACTGTAATTATCCAATAATTAGTGATGAAGATTGTACTTGAGAACATAATTTTGACAGATTTTTCTAGAAAGCCTAACTAGTAGGATATATTTCATTATAACCTGGCAAGAAATGCGTGGTGTCCTAAGTCCCTATGTGAGAATTGTTTTTGCATAATTTGGGCATCTGCCTCCTTGATGTAGGTGGATTTCATGCCTCACCAAAAGGGAGAGCATGCACCAAGATAGAGGATGGAATGAAAATAATCTTGGAGACACAAATGGGCCTTGTAAGTTTAAAATGGAAAACCTAGAAAAAATTTAAGTAGATATATACTGATGAGATCATAAGAGACTTGTGTTTTATACTGAATGAAGTTAGAATGTTAACTCAAAAAAAACATGAAATGGTGATATTCTGTTTTTCTTTACACATCTATATTAAAATGGACATGTGTTGATAATTCTGTATTCCCGGACATAATGGTTGGAATGGTTAAGAATCTCTGGAAATAGATTTTTAGATGTTTTATAAGAACATACTCTCAGTACTCTACAATATCTCTGTACTCTGATTCTGTTTATGTAGGATATATAGGCATTGTTAATATTAGTGCATTTAGATACCCTAATTGTATTTGTCAACTTTCAGTAGTTTGAGAAAACCATTTTAGTTCCTATATAATCACAGGAACAACAAAGGTTTTGACATTAATGTTGTAGAGTCTCTTTGACATTCTCTAGACTGTTCTCTATTTTGATCATAGGTAACATTTCTCAAATACATTACAAATCTATAAAACTGTTAGAGTAATCTCATTTTTATTTCTTTAAATGCATATTTTCTTAATGTTTATTTTTTTTGAGAGTGGGAGTGGGGAAGGGGCAAAGAGAGAGGGAGACACAGAATCTGAAGCAGGCTCCAGTCTCTGAGCTGTCAGCACAGAGCCCAACGTGGGGCTTGAATTCATGGACTTGGGAGATCATGACCTGAGCCGAAGTTGGATGCTTAACTGACTGAGCCACCCAGGGGCCTCAGGAGTAATTTCATTTTTAAAAAGGGGTAGGATAATGGGGATTAAGGAGTACACTTGTGATGAGCACTGGATGAAGTATGGAATCGTTGAATCACACTATCGTATCCCTGAAATGAATGTAACACTTTGTTAATGAGACTGGAATTAAAAAAAAATTTTAAGGGAGTACTGGCTGGCTCAGTTAAGCATCTGACTTGGTTTCAGCTCAGGTCATGATCTTGTGGCTTTGTGGGTTCCAGCCCCACACTGGGCTCTGCTTTGGCAGCATGGAGCCTTCTTGAGATTCTCTGTCTCCCTCTCTCTCTGCCTCTTCCCTGCTTGTGCTGGCTCAAAATAAAAAAGTAGGATGGTGTTTCATTAGTTTTGAAAATCTTGGTTCAACACTGTTACAGAAGTTCAAAACTCTGGTTTATCCCAATATGTGACTTCCGTAGCTTCCGTAGCTGAAAAAATTATTTCATGGAAATACATACCTTCTTACAGAAAAAAGTTTATTACTGGGTGTTTCTGTTGTATATTAGTAACTGACTTTAAGTATAATTACCGATTATACAAAAAAAATTGTAACAAATTTTCACTTTCTATAATGTCTTTCAGCTCTTGAGAAGTACTAGAATGCTATATTTTTTCAAGTTTGTAATTTTGATTTATTTCAATAGAGTGGACACGGGGTATTGGTTCAGGAGTACACTACCATGATTCTACAGCTCTATACTGTGCTGTGCTCACCACAAGTGTGGCTATGACCTGTCACATACAGTGCTATTATAACACTATTGAGTGTATTCCTTATCTGAGGGACTTCTTCATTCCAATTGGAAGCCAATACCCACTACTTCCTTTCACCCATTTTGCCTCTTCCCCCTCAGGCAGTCACGGTTTGCCCTCTGTATTTATGGGTTTGTTTCTGCTTAGTAGTTTTGCTTTTAAGATTCCACATATAAGTATCATAACATTTGCCCTTGACTTCTTTGGCTTAGCATGATACCTTCTAGATCCCTCCATGTTGTCACAAATGGCAAGATCTTACCCTTTTTATGGCAGAGTGATATTCCATTGTGTGTATGTACCACATCTTTATCCATCAATGGACACTTAGGTAGCTTCTATGTATTGGTTGTTGTAGATGCTTCAATAGACATAAGGATGCATATAGCTTTTTGAATTAATATTTTCATTTTGGAGGGAACAAATATCAATAGTGGAATAACCAGATCTTTTGGTGGTTCTATTTTAATCTCTCAAGGACCCTCCATACTATTTTCTACGGTGGCTGCATCAGTTTACAAGGGTTCCTTTTTCTCCATGCCTGAGCCAACACTTATCAAAAAGACTTGTATCAAAAAGATAAGTGTAAGGTGACATCTCCTTGTGGTTTTGATTTGATTTCCCTGATAAGCGATATTGAACATTGTTTCATGTGCCTGTTGGTCATCTTGGGAAGAATGTCTCTTCAGGTGCTCTGCCCATTTTTAATTGGATGATTCTTGTGGTGTTTTGTAACTTTGTATTTTTGCTTTGACAAATAGTGTTAAAACTCAAACTTCAAAAGATTTGGATGCCATTTAAACAGATCAGAAAATTTTCCTTGAAAAGTTTAAAAATATACATTTGAAAAATTTGATAGTTGACATATTGTTTATGGTAACAAATCACATAATACTAGAAACACTTCAAATGTTTAAAAATGTTCTAAGAAGAAGAAACTTCAAAAACCATTGCTCTTTCTTCCATTCTTAGGTGTCTAAAGGAAAAATTTTGGGTCTGTTTTTTAAAGTAGTAGGTATTACACTCATTATAGAAAAATTTGGAACAAGCCTTTTTGTAATGGATTATCAAAGGGGCTCGTAAAGATGAATTACTAATTTGAACACAACCAGCAAAACTCTGTGGGCCTAAAACAAAGGTTTGTCATGACTGAGTGTTGGGTCTATACATATAATCCACTTATCATCTTAAGTGGGCAGGTAGGAACTGCAGGTGGTACCCAAAGCAGAATGGCAGAGAGATCCATCAGGATACCTAAAGTAGGTTACGTGTCAGGTTGGCAAACAAATCTCAACAAATTGTAAGAAATTTTGTTGGTGCTCCGTTGAATCACCTTGCCACCTCAGACTTGTAAAAGACTTCATGCCTCATAGAAATCTATGACTATCTAAAGTTTAGTAACTTCCCTAAAACTTCCTAATTACAGCAGATTGGAGTTACCTTTATTTCTATAGATACTTCCTGGTATCTGCTTCCTGGTTGTACTCCCTCTCCCATCCCCAAGATTATTCTTAAGCTCCTGCACCAATTTGCCTCAACCCTAAATCTAGTAGGATGTGTTTAAGAAGGTACTTTATCACATCATATTGTAATGAGACCTTTGTACTAAGTCTCCTATCCTACATCATGATATATATTTGTGAGAGATGAAATACTGCAAAGTTTCTGGTAGCCCATATAAGTTCTACCAGTTGTTAACGAAGTTCTAAAGTGATCTAAGACTGTCCTGAATTTTTATTTTCCTGGGTTTTTATTTTGCAGTTGTGACCCGGGGAAACTCAGATTGTGGAAGTAACTATGAAGGGAATGGATGCCACTGAACTGCCAAAAAAAAAAAAATCCTCTATCCATTCAAGATCATTAAAAGGCTGTCTGTATCAGGCACTACATTAGGAATTGTAGAAAACTAAAGATGATATCTTCTCAAGGGACTCTCACAGTTCATGCAAAAAAAAAAAAACACCCAAATAAGGCAGAAACATGTTAGGGGAAGTCAGGAAGTATACTTTCAGTTGCAGGCATTGGCCTTGATGGGTAGAACTTGGGTAGGAGACCATTCCTTAGCAATGCCAGACACCAGAAAGAGTGGCTCATTTCAGAGAGGAGGTTTGGAAATATGACTTGGGCAATCAAAGACCAATACCATGTGATTTCACTTCTATGTGGAATTTAAGAAACATTAACGTGGGGTAGGGGGAAAAGAGGCAAACCAAGAAATGGACTCACAGAACAAACTGATGGTTACCTGAGGGGAGGTGGGTGGGGAGATGGGTTAAATAGGTGATGGGGATTAAGGAGGGCACTTAGGATGAGCACTGGGTGTTGTATGCAAGTGTTGAATCACTAAATTGTGCACATGAAACTAATACTACACTGTGAACTAAATGGCATTTAAGCCTTGAAAAAAATATGACTTGATATTCTATATGGAGGATCAATAGGGATCATGTTTGAGATTTTTAAAAATTTAAAAATTCTGTAATATTAAATCATTGAATTTTTTGGAGTGGGTGTGAAAGCTGTGTTCTAGGAAGATTATCAGACAATCCTCATCATAAAATATAAGCACATTGAAAATAAGACAGGTTGGAGATGGGAAGTCCAAGAGGGGGATCTTTTTAAGGGTGATGATTTAGGGACCATTCAGTTATTTACATATGTATAGTTACAACATTCAGGTTGTGGGGAAGGAGCCAGTAGAGGTATTGATGGGACTATTTTTGGTCAAAAGGTGAGACGGCATTTGGAGAATGGAAGGAAAAGATACACAAGAGAACATCCTGTGAAGAAATTTATTGTCCAGACAATAAAGAGAAAAGTCCATCAAGTCTTCTCAGTCGAGAAGTTACTTTGAGAGCCCTAGGGTTACAAACTGCAGATTGATGGTGCATTTGATGGTGCATAAGCTGGTTTTGTATTAGTCTTACACAAGGGAATATATTCTTGACTTCACCAAGAGAAATGTAAACTTTCTTTTACCAGAAGAGTTTGGAGAGAGGTCATTAATCTCAAGCCTTCTGCAATTTACATATTAAGTTTATCCTAGATCTTGTGGTATGGAGTACCATTGTGGTGGTAGAATGTCTAGGTTTGGATCAAGACTCCTATGAATTCACTGCGTGTGCTATGGCAAGTTAACATGTCAAGAAACAAGATTTAATTTTCTTGGCATAAAAACAGTGACTACCAAAAAACGGTTTTTAGAGTTAAATGGAACAATAGGTAAGGTGGTTGTCATTCAGGCCCATTACCTAAATACTTGATGTATTTTACTTAATATCACTCACCCAATAATTCTTTTACTTCGAGCTAAAAACCCTAATACTGTATAAGGCTAATAACACATGGAACAATCTGAAATAAGATCTAAAGCAAGTTATACTCTAGTATAAGAGAAATCAATTTGGACTAGGGTTTTTTTAAGTAAACTTTTATGGAAATGTGACATCAGCAAAATTTTAATTTTTTTTAGTATTTATTTTTGAGAGAGTGTGAGCAGGGGAGGGGCAGAGAAGGAGACACAGAATCCAAAGCAGCTCCAGGCCTTGAGTTGTCAGCACAGAACCTGACACGGGGCTCAAACTTAGGGACTGCATGATCATGACCTGAGCCGAAGTCAGATGCTTAACCGACTGAGCCACCCAGGCACCCCTATCCAGCAAAATTTTAAAGATCCAGTTCGATGAATTTTCCAAAGTGAACGCACCTGTGTAGTCAGCACCCAAATCAATATCCACTCCCTAGAAATTCCCCATATACCCTATTGTAGTCACTGCCCCCGCCCTGCCAATAAGGGTAACCTGTATTCAGACATGAAATCTCATAGATAAGTTTGTCTGCCTTTGAACCTTACATGAATAGAACTTGGATAAATTGAGAATCACAAAATTGAGATTCATGTTGTAATTGTGATTTGTCATTGCAATCTAGTATGAATATACAATTGTATGACATACGAATATGATTTATATGGTTATCCAGCTGGTAAGCATTTAGAGTTGTTTTAAATTTGAGACTTACAAATAATGCTGTTAACATTTCTTGCCTGTGTTTTTGGCCAACATGTATGCAGACCTGTTCGATATGTAGACGGGAGTTGAATCTTAGTGTATGCACAGGCTTGGGTTTAGTAAATATTTTCTGAGGATGGTTGAATGAGAATTCTAGTTATCCGCATCCTTGTCAACACTTGATATTATCAGCCTTTTCCATTTAGAATCTTTGGGAATTTCTATTCATTCGATAGATATTTACGTGGTGGTTACTGTGTGTTAGGGATATTTACAGAGCACTTGCTACAGTGGAGAACGATAGGAATGGATCAGAAGATTCGATATTACATCTTACAGCTAGTAAAGACTAAAAAAGCATACTTTGTTTACAGTAGCTTTATTTACAATTGCCAAAAATTGGAAGCAACAAAAATTTCCTTTAGTTGGTGAGTGGATAAATTGTGGTATATTCAGGCAATGGAATATTATTCAGCACTAAAAGGAAGTGAGTTACCAGACTATAGAATATATGGAGGAAATTTACATGCATATTATACATGAAGCAATAGCCCCAAGAGCCAATAACCTTCCTTGGAATTTTCCATCAAGCCTCTTTGTACTTCTAGTAGCTGGAAGTGCCTAGCATCCTGCCAGCTCTGACATCTTAATACCAAATATTGTCGGTTAGTTTTTCTGATCCTTTTTGGACTTCTCCTTCCTCATCCCCTCCCACAATTGTATAAGGGCTAATTTGTATAATATAATTCATATTTCATAATACAGTGGTTTTCCTTTCCAGTTTGAAACTTTACAGATACAACAGACATAATTTTAAAACTAGAAAAGGAAGGATATAATTAATAAACACTAGGGGCTGCAGTTGTCCCTAAAAAAGGAGGGAAGGGTGCTGTTGTGAGACACACACGGAAGGCTTTGGAACTCTTAATATCCTGTGTCTTGACTTGGAAGGTAGACGTTTTGTAGCATTTTTATTTTATTAAAGCACACAAGTATTTAATATCAATATACCGATAAACGTACTGCTGTTGCTTACTATCTGGAAATGATTTTAATGACGGAGTACGAAAAAACCAAGTATAAGAAAAAGCAATGAAAACAAACTAGATATTATTGAAGCAAGTTGAAATTCTTTTATGACAAATATTGGTTTTACTTGGGTCTTTTCAATATGATTTGAAATCTAAATATATTAATAATTATGTAAACTAAATATGAAATAAGGCTTTATGTGAATTATAAATTAAACATTTTATGAGCTGATAAAAATATGAGTCATATGTAAGAATTTTAGAGAAGGCCAAAAAGTTGGGCAGATATAAATGCCTTTTTTTTTGAGCTATATTTTTTTTGTTTTTTCCTCAAATTTTTATTTAAATTCCAGTTAGCATACAATATGAGTTTCAAGTACAGAATTTAGTGATTCATCACTTACATACAATACCCAATGCTCATTACAACAGGTAGAGATGATTAGCATTTATTTTTGGGACAAATGTTCCTTTTAATGGGATTTTATTTAACAGCAAATACTATAGTTCCAACACTAGTTCCAAAATATACATAATTGAAAATATTGTATCAAACATTTAGATTTCCGTGGAACGTAACTTTGGTGCAATTATTAAAATTGTCAGAACAAGACTCACAGTAGTATTTCTATTACTAGCTTGTAATTTTTTTCAGGGTATAAACATCTATTTATGAAAGTTTTATTCTGTTACAGTAGATTTTATCCTAAACCCAAATATAATTGATACGTAGAACCAGAAACCGTTTTGTATGATTAATTAGACCATTAAGTATAGGGTAAGAATTAAAGATAGTGTAGGGGCGCCTGGGTGGCTCAGTCGGTTGAATGGCCGACTTCGGCTCAGGTCATGATCTCGCGGTCCGTGAGTTCAAGCTCCTCGTCGGGCTCTGTGCTGACAGCTCAGAGCCTGGAGCCTGTTTCAATTCTGTGTCTCCCTCTCTCTGACCCTCCCCCGTTCATGCTCTGTCTCTGTCTCAAAAATAAATAAAACATTAAAAAAAATATAGTGTAAATTAAGATGCAAATTATATTGTGTAAATGATATATTTTTTAGGAGAATGAAAGAATAAAAGAAAATTTATACTCCCACGTTAATAAAAAATGACTCCCTATTCTGCCACCAGAGAGAGTTCCTATTTTTCCATCTGATGGAAAGTTCTTTACTGTTGATTTCTGGGCTTTGGCAAGATTTTCACGTCTAGTAATATGGAAATTAATCAGGCATGGCTCCGTCCTCACTCCCGGCATTTAAGTGTCAGGGAACAGGCTCAAACACAGTAGCTCATATGGGCTCCCACCTCCATTCCAGCCTCTCTGCTGAGATTGGCAAGTTCTCAATTTCAGGTGAAACCAGGAAGAGGCCCTTATCTCTGTTTATCCACAGGGCACCCCACAGCAGCAGAACAACAACAAAAATCTTGAAGAAAGAGCTCTGTTATAAAGCTTTCCTCTGTGTTATTTTTGTAGAACAAAATTCAACTCTATCTCATTCAGATAAAACAGATTGCATATTTAAAAGATCTTCATAGACAGTTGCTCACAAGTTTTTCTCGACATAGTATTTATTCACTTGTTTAGTACATCAATGTGCTTCCGTTCTTAGGTTTAGTATTCTTATAATTCAACATCTTTAATGTGTGGGCATATTTTGGTAGGAATTCTAGCTATTTGTGCTAGAAAATAATTTATGCATAAATTTATCATAAATTTATGCATGAAAATCATCCCAATATCCAATTTTATTAAGATATTCCCTTTATTTAGATACAGTAATGTAGGTCAGTTAAGATTATGGTTTATATTGACAGCTTTGAAGATTTTTTTGCATTTTATGAAATATTTAGATTTTTGTCACTTTCCAACTATGAGAATATCTTATAGTTTTTAAGTCAAAACATGGGGAAAACTTGTAAGTCTCACTGATACATTGGGAAAATGTTTTTTCATATATTTTTAATGCTCAGGAAAACTCTAGAGAACTTAAAAGAGAAATTAGAAAGATCTTAGCTTGTGGTTATAATAAAAAGCAGATTCTTTTTGGAAGCCTATTTTCTCAGAAACTGATATTTTGAAGCCTGGGAATAACGTCAGGATTTCATTCAGGTAATTGATGTCATAGTAAAAGGCAATATAAACCAGATTTATTTAATAATTCTTGAGAACTAAAGAATGGCATATTCTTCTTATCAAAGATGCTCAGTAATAAGATGCCCAATAATTCAGGTATGAAGTTTGCATCTTCTCATTTGAGCAAATAATAGACTTTTTATCAATCCATTACATACATATCTAAAGAGTTAAATTGTGATTCTTAAAATATTTGAAAACCACTTTCTCTTTTTTTTTTTGGTATCACATCTTTAAAATTGGGAGAGAATTCCAATTTTTTTATCCTTCTACACGAAGCATAAATTCAACAATTTTCTCAACTGAAGTATACATAGTTTTCATGTCTAGCGAATCTTTAAATTGGAGACCATACTGCACAACGCAGGAAAAGTATGATTGGTCTTCATTTTGAGCTGAGACTGATATATATGAAATATTCACCTGTAATTCTTTCTGCACACTGAAGTAGGAATGTATTAAATTCCTCCTCCACAGGACAAATATTTGAAGACAACCATTCATCTGTTCTCCTGGTTAAATGTACCTATTTAACCATCCCGGTCTCCTTTGTTATTACTCTCAAAATCTGGCATTTAGAATTTGTTAGCAAAATGGTCAACTGTAAGGAATAGCTGTAAAGAATAATGCCGCCCTTGGTGTGAATGTTGCACCCAATATATTCAGTATTGCATCAAATTTGTTTTATTTTAGCATGAGTGAGCGGAGAGGCAGAGGGAGGGAGGGAAGGAGAGAGGAGAGAGAAAAGAGAGAGAGGAGAACATTAAGCAGGCTCCATGCTTAGTGAGGAGCCTGCTGTGGGGCTTGATTCCATGACCCTGGAATCATAACCCGAGCCGAAATCGAGTTTGACACTTAACTGACTGAGCCACCCAGGTGTCCCTCAAATTTGTTTTTAGTAGTCCCCCAGTTTTCTTATACCAATCCTACATCAGTATAAAGCTATATGTATCACATGTGATGATTGTCTTAATCATTTTATCCTTAGCAGTAAATATTTTTAAGCCAAGATGTACTTTTATTTCTTCCCTAATAGCCTCAATTCATTTACTCTTTAATTCTCATATCTGAGGGTTTTTTTTAGTTTTTTAATTTAAATCTCATATCTGACTTTTAAATAAGTTCTCTCAACTTCATATCACAAGTAAATCAAGAAGTATGTCTTCTATGTATTTATAAAGTACCTACTAGTGTCCCCAACAGGGTGGACCTAGAGCTCTAGAACATACCTTTAGAAACAACTCTCCAGTTTGCCCTTAATCTCCATTAATGAGCCAAATATCACTGATTATAGTTTTGAATAGTCTTATTGATGTGACATGTGTACATAGTTAAGATATGGTGCTAAAATGTTGATTAAAAAAAGCTATCTCCTGGTACAGTGTTTCCTGCCCCAGAAATAATCTTTAAATCCTTTGATTTGTTTTCTTCCATATTTCCAATTAATAGGCTTTTTCTGCTATTTCTTGATGCATCAAAAAACATCACCTATTGGCTTCATTTAATAGAGGTTGAGACTTTAACTCTCAAACTTTTTTTTTTTTAATGTTTATTTTTGAGACAGAGACAGAGCATGGGGGCGGGGGGGGGGGCGCGGAAGGGCAGAGAGAGAGGGAGATACAGAATCCAAAGCAGGCTCCAGGCACTGAGCTGTCAGCACAGAGCCCGATGCGGGGCTCGAAATCGTCAACCGTGAGATCATGACCTGTCGGGACGTTCAACTGACTGAGCCACCCAGGCTCCCCAAGACTTTAACTCTCTTAAATGACCAATAATTCTATAATCCTATAAGCCTATCTTCCAAATAAATTTCAGTTAATACTACACCTTCTGCCAGTGTCTACACTGTAGTGTACTTTGAAGTACTCCTTTCTTACAGAACTCTTTAATTTCCCTGGAGTTAATTTGGCTTTGCTTAAAAATTTGCTTAGATTTTTAACGTTCAATCACTATTCTTTCTTTCAAGTACCTGAACAGGTAGGTATGTAAAATCTCCATGAACATTTTTTTTCTAAAATGCCCAGATATTTCCTTTTACCTAGACTTGTTGCAGAGATCTCCCTCCAAAATAAAATCTTCCTCCTTTCATCTGGACTTAACCCTGTCGTACCAGTCTCTGATCCTGTGAAAGTCGTTTCACTCATCTTCAATTTTGACTTTTTCGTGCCTCACATATTTCTTTTTAAAATTTACTCTCTCTAGGGACGCCTGGGTGGCCCAGTCAGTTAAGAGTCTGACTTCGGCTCAGGTCATGATCTGACAGTTTGTGAGTTCCAGCCCCAGGTTGGGCTCTGCTGACAGCTCAGGACCCGGAGCTACTTTGGATTCCTGTCTCTCTGCCCCGCTCACGCTCTGTGTCTCTCTCTCTCAAAAATAAACATTTAAAAATTTTTTAGAAAGTTACTCTCTGAAACACTTTTACCCATGTCTTCTTAAGAAAAATGAGGGGGCGCCTGGGTGGCTCAGTCAGTTGATCATCCGACTTCAGCTCAGGTCATGATCTCACCGTCTGTGAGTTCAAGCCCCGCATCGGGCTCTGTGCTGACAGCTCAGAGCCTGGAGCCTGCTTTGGATTCTGTGTCTCCCTCGCTCTCTGCCCCTCCCCCACTCATGCTCTGTCTCTCCCTCTCTCTCTGTCAAAAATAAACATTAAAAAAAATTAAAAAAAAAATGAGACAGAACACTTTTCCATCTTGTAAACCTGAAGCTTTAATCAATCTTCATATTTGATTAATAATTTGAATGGCTATAGAATTCTAGTTTGAAATAATTTCCCTCAATTTTTTTCCATAATTTTTAAGTATAATTAACATTCAGTGTTATATTTTCAGGCGTGCAACACAATTCAATAATTTCATACATTAGTACTCATGACAATAAGCGTACTCTTAATCCTTTTTATCTATTTCACCCATCCCCCCGCCCACCTCCCTTCTGGCAGCCACCAATGCTCTGTATTTGAGTGGGGTTTTTTTTGTCTCCTTTTTTTTGTTGTTGTTTCCTAAATTCCACATATGAGTGAAATCATATGGTATTTGTCTGTCTGACTTCTTGCACTTAGTGTTACACCCTCTAGGTTCATCCATGTTGCTGCAAAAGCAATATCTCATTCATTTTTATAGCTGAGTAACATTCTAGTGTGTATACACACAACGTCTTGATCCATTCATCTATGGATGGACACTTAGGCTGCTTTCATATCTTGGCTATTGTCAGTAATGCTGCAGTAAACATACGGGTGCATATATCTTTTCAAATTAGTGTGCTGTACTTTTTGTAGCTTCCGTATTTTGTAATTGGAAGTTTGTACCTCTTAATCCCCTTTCTCTTTCACCCATTCTCCCACCCACTCCCTCTGGCAACCACCATTTTGTTCTGTATATTTAAGAGTCTGGTGTGCAGGCTTTTTTTTTTTTTCCCTTTGTCTTGTTTTATCTTTTTATTTTGTTTCTTAGATCTTACACATGAGTGAAATAAAATTTACCTTAGAATTTGTAAGGCATCTTCTAGCATTCTGACCTATTTATTGAGATCTAGTGATTCTGAAATCTAATCTGTTTTTTGTGCCCTTATGTTTATACTTTTGTTGCTGAGGCTTTTGGTATCTTTATCCCTGTCATTCTAATATTTCATGATGAGGTGACTTTATATGTTTAAAATTCAGTTTTCTAGCCATTTTGTGGGCCCTAACATTAAGGATACTTGTAATCAGAAAATTGGTTGTATTTTTTTAAATAATTTCTATGCAGTGGTTTTATTGAACTCATTCTAGTGGAAGGTTGGTATTCTTGGATTTATCCTCTAATTCTCTTTTTATTCTATCTTTGTCATTTGGTTTCACACACTGGGAAACTGTCAATATCTATACCTTCTCTTGAGTTATTTTAGTTATGTTTTTAATTATCAGAGGTTTTTCTTTCCATTCTAATTGCTTTGGGGTCATAGTATTCTACTCTTATTTCTTCCATACAACATCTATTTTCTTATATTAATTACAGTTTTTTTGAGGGGCAATTCCTGATTATCTCTTTAACCTTCATACACTTTCTTTAGGGTGAGGGTGGGAGTGGTTTTCTGGTTTTCCTATTGACGTTTTCCTCCAAAAGTTGATGATTTTCTGCAGCTCCTTATTATTTAAAAATAAGGCACTAGAGAATTGATTGGAAACTCTGCATTTGCATAGAGTTTAATGACTGAGTTTCCCTGTCAGTCAGTTCCTGAAGGTCTGTTATCTTGGAGATCCAGTTTCTCAGAGAAGGACCCTCTAATGCCCTACCTGCGAGCAAGAGAAATATGGGCAGAGAGGCTAAGTAAGGCTCAAGAGTTCAACGTGTGGAATTCCATTATTTTTTCATCAATCATCTCCAATTCAAGAGGCTCCCTCCCCACCTCCCACCCCATTTAATTTCTTCAGAGAAGCCTCTGATCTGGCCAATGAGTAGTGTATCCAGTGCTGAGCCTCTTGGCCCTGAAGGTACGAGTTTGTCTTCCTTCCTATTGGTCTTCTTCATTCCCTTCATCCTCTTTAGATCTTCCAAAGTTACTGAAATCTATTTGATTCACTCTGACTTTGTGGGATTGAGGGAGGGGAAATGAATACATATGGTCACACCACCATTTTTAACTGAATCTGGTTGTTTATTTTTTTAACCAGATGTCTATTTGCCTTCCCTTCCTGTTTCTCTACCTCATGCCCACTGTGACAATAACTTAAGGTATGTCTGGTGTGTTTTTCAGTGTCTAGGTAAGCAGAGTTTGTTTTACAGGGAGAACAAGATAGAATCTTATTGGAATTCCATTGGGGTGATTATCCTTCTATCTCATCGCTGAATGAATTCTAAATGTATGTGCCTTGAACAACCTCCATATTCTATTCAAGTGTTTCATAGAGAAATCCATGCCATAGATTGTATTTTCACCAGTTTGTATTTCCTAAGGATTAGGAAAGGAAGAAAAAGGGGAATGGAAGTTTAATATGCATTTTGAGTCTTGTGTCAAGCAGTGTTTTAGGTTATTCATATGTTGTCCTTTAATCTCACAACTACCCTGAGGTGGGTATCATTGCCATCTTATTGTGAGAAAACAAGATCAGCAAGGTTAAGCACCTAGCCCAAGGTTGCTCAGCTGACAATGGACACTCAAATGTAGGTGTCTGATTCCAAATCCCATGCCCTTTTATTCTACCCTCTACTTCCCAATAGTAAAAACTATTAAACCCCACCTTAAATTTTAACACAAAGAATTCATTTTAATCTAATTAAGATAATTTTGAAATTAGCTTAAATTCACTAAAATTAATCCCTAAAACATTCTTGCTTCACAACTTTTATTACATATGATAAATAGATGTAAATATGTTCAACGGGTATTGTTCTTTTAATTTCAACTCTGACTTTTCCTTATCAAAGCATTCATAGATCTTTTTTTATTTCTCATCTGAGAGTTCTCTGTCCTTTTCAGACCATTATAACCCTACTTAAAAGCAAACTTCTTGGCTTTATTTCTGTTAACTCCCACAACTAGCACAGAACATTTGTAGAAACTTGAAATGGTAAATCCTGCTATTCTGCTGACACTTGATTTTAAGAATTTTATAAATGTTACCATAGCAATGCCTTAAAAGTCAATATTTTTGAAAGGTATGCTTTCGTCATTTTTCTGACCTTCTAAACTTTTTATGGTCTACCCACACTAAATAGTTTTCTAGTTTGTTCCATCCAGGGAGGCAGGTGCTCATGACTCTGGATGTAGGCTCCCAGGGGACAAGAGTGGGGTTTTCATCTTGGAATGTGCCATACAATCTTACAAAAGTAATGTCCTAGTTGTTGTGATTTGTATAAAGACATTAAGAAAAAGTAAACTTACAATGATGACCCCAAGGAACTGTTTAGATGAGTTCTAATTGCTAAACAGATTTTATAGAAGAATCAGAAATGTTCATTACCCCTTTGTAGTACACACAACTATACTATTAGAAAGCTAAGAAAATAAATTACAAAATTTAAACTTGAGAGTTTTTCCTGTTTTGTTTTGTTTTTAACTATAGATAGTGCTTACATTTTGAATAAAAATTACATTTACTGGGTGATGGGTACTAGGGAGGGCACTTGTTGGGATGAGCACTGGGTGTTATATGTAAGTGATGGAATCACTAAATTCTCCTGAAACCATTATTACACTATATGTTAACTCGTTTGGATTTAAATAAAAATTTAAAAATTTACATTTACTCTTACAGCAAAATAAACCTGAGTTCAATAACTAATGTTGGCATGTTTGTAATGATTGTTCATCAAATCTTATTATTGAAGAAAACTAATCAGATGATTGGGTACTATAGTTATCTGTCACTGGGATGATTTTTCCTTCTGATTTTCTGATATTTTATACGTATAAAATAATATCGTATAAGTGAAAATTTCTGTAAAGTATTTGCATTAGTTATTGATTGCAACTTTGTTTCAGGTTTTATATTTGAAGGTGAAAATAATCACAAAACTTGTCCAAAGTCATAACTGACAATATTAATTATATTGAAATATAATTGAGATATTAGCTTAGAACTATGAATTCATTGTGTATGTACATAAATATATACAATATGTATATTTAAAATAATTTAGAACATGAAATAGAAATTAAAATTATAATTATTGGGGTGCATGTGTGGCTTAGTTGGTTAAACCACTGACTTCAGCTCAGGTCATGATCTCACAGTCAGTGAGTTCGAGCCCCCAGTCAGGCTCTGTGCTGATAGCTCAGAGCCTGGAACCTGCTTTGGATTCTGTAGCTCTCTCTCTCGATGTCTCTTGAAATGAATAAACATTTAAAAAAAGTGTTATAATTATTACAATGACATGAATGCAATGTAAGTTTGCTGGATATGTTTGTTAATAATGTGTTTCTTTGTCCCTTAAGTTGGGACTCAAAACATTTTTGCAAATGAATCTGACTTAAAAAAAAATTTAAATGTCTGGAGTTGCAAACTTTAAATTAATCAGAAGCAATGCAATAGAATATGAAATATTTCATATTCAGTAGTGATTATTTTTAAGACCAAATGCTGTCTTGGCTTATTAAAGCTGTATAATCAAAGAATGTCTGTAACAGGTTAAAAAGAATTTTCAAACTCCATTTAATTTTGAAACTCTATGTATAATCTTTCAGGAAATACTGTGAATAGGGTCACTGTTGATAGATTTAGTATCTTACTCTTTAGTGCACATATGCATTGAATTAAAGGAACAGTAGCAGTACTATTTTACAGAGCTAACACCCCACTCTCACTATGCATATTTTGCCTTTTTTTGTTCGTTTAAGCCTATTCTATAGTCTGGCTATTTATTCTAACTACGTTAATGTGTTACTTCTGTGATGAGTTCTATTTAAAATAGTGTCCTACCAATGTAGGGCATGCCCCTAATTACAGAGTGGTTGCATAAAACTCATCTAAAATCTTACTGAAATTGGGCTTTACCCTTAGATATGTAGATGTTACTGGCTTCCTGAAGATTTCAAAAACCATGCTGTTCCTGGGTTCAGATGCAGCCTTCTCATTTTACTTAAAGAATGCTACAGGCTTCTTAAAAATAAAAAAGAATAGATAAGACATATATGCATGTACACATACACACAAGTGTTTTATTCCACAAAATATCTAATTTATGGTCTGTCTTGATCTGAAACTCATTTCTCTATTATGTTATTTTTAGATCAATCTTGTTTTGTGATAGTGTTGTAAGGACATTTATCATATAATTACCAAAAAATTTAAAAAGTCTCCTGCCAAATAGTTACGGTCAAAATTTCCCATTAAAAATTTTTATCTTTGCTACAGAAGCATAACACAGTTCAGTTTTGCAAAAGATCAAAGATAAATAATACATGTTCCTATACTGAGAAATTAGTTGATATTTTTAGAACTGGCACTTTAAGGCTAAGGAACACACAACTAAATTCTCTCAAATTATTTCAAGAGACACTCTAATACCTGATTATATTTTTTGCCATCATTGTGTTTAAATCCCACCATTTTATACATAGTAGTTTGATGCTTCTTCAGTCACATGTAATGGAAGTGATTTCTGGTTTGTAATAAAGTGCATTCAGATTTAGATCTGTAATGTGCAACGATTGTGTTCCTGGGAGTTTGGCTCTTCTAAAACAAAATGATTGCGTGAATGCTTTTGTTACCTGGTTGTAGGTTTTCCTGGGTTGTCTGAGGAAATGGGCTAATGCCTGCCATACAATGAGTAAGTGGATAGATATGACTCCCAGACATATGGCTATGAGCTTTCACAATTTCGGCAGATGACTACGGACCTTGCTGTCAGGAGACAGATGATGTGCTAGCCAGAAATAAAGCAAAAATTCACCTCATCCAATTTTTCCAGTTTTATTGAGGTATAATTGACATGCACCAGTACAGAAGTTTAAGGTGTACAGCATGATGATTTGACTTCTCTTGTGAAATGTTCACTGCTGTGAGTTTAGTTAGTATTCATCATCTCATATAGACACAGTAACAAAAGCAAAAATAATTCCTTGTGGTCTTTTAGAATTTATTCTCAACAGTTTCCTGTATATATTATCACAGTGTTAACTATAGTCATCAGGATGTATGTTACATCTCTAGTACTTATGAAGTCTCTACCTTTGATCACTTTGCTCCAGTTCCTCCCTCTCATCGTCCCCCACCTCTGGTAACCACAAATCTTATCTCTGAGTTTTTTGGTTTTTGTTTTTTTAAGACTCCACATATAAGTAAGATCATACAGTATCTTTCTCTGAGTTATTTCACTTATAATGCCCCCAAGGTCCACCTATGTTGTTGCAAATAACAGGATTTTCTCACTTTCTATGGCAGAATAATATTCCATTGTATATATGTGTGCCACAGCTTCTTTTTTTTTATTTTTAAGTTTATTCATTTATTTTGAGAAAGAGCATGCGAGTCAGGGAGGCTCAGAGAGAGAGAATCCCAAACAGGCTTCACATTATCAGTGCAGAGCCCAATGTGGTTCTCGATTCCACTAACCCTGAGATTATGACCTGAGCCAAAACTGTTTAATCGACTGAACCACCCAGGTGCCCCTGCCATAACTTCTTTATCCATTTATCCATTGATGGACCTGGGTTGTTTCCATGTCTTGGCTTTTGTAAATAATGCTATGAATGTAGGGGTGAAGGTATCTTTTGAAGTTAGTATTTTCATTTCCTTTGGATAAATTCTCAAAAGAAATGGATCTTATGGTAGTTCTATTTCTAATTTTTTGAGGATTCTCTATACTATCTTTCCGTAGTGGCTGTACCAGTTTACAATCTCACCAGCAGTGCACACAGCACTGTGTGTTTCCTTTCTCCACATCATCACCAGAATTAATTATTCATTATTTTGGTTATGGTCATCCCAATAAGAGTGATGTGATATTTCATTGTACTTTTAATTTGTATTCCCCTGATTATTATGTTGAGCACCATTTCATGTACCTGATGGTGATGTTTTCCATTTCCGAGAACTGGAGTTAAGTAAACTTCATTTCCTTATTTTGTTTAGCAATGTAAGTGTCTAGAATCAACATCTGTCACAAACTGTCAATTCCCTCCTTTATAATATCTTTACAAACAAAATAATAACCCACGCCTCAAATATTAAAAATAGTCTTATTCTGGAATTATGTACAACTTTAAAAACAAGAATAGACTTGTTACAAAGTGAGTCATATTAAAATGATTAATTCCAACTTTCCACCTTGGAATTGAAAGTGCCATCCAACCTGCACAACTCTGGAGATTGTATTTCATTTTTAGAGCTTGAAAATCCTGTATTTGTTTCAAATTTTCTTTTTGCCTTAGGTAGACATTTGTCTTCACCTAGTTTATGGGAATAGGCAGTTCAGGTTACTTGTATTTAATGTCAGCACTTCTGAAGTAGATTGTATCCTATTTCTACTATCCCACCGCATTTATGAAAATATCTCAGAACTTAACACTATGTTAACTAAGAACAATAGGGATGATTTTTAAGAATTCTTTTGATGAGAATGCAGGAAAATACACAGTGTTAGTAAAATCTCAAGGGAGTAGGATGGTATCAGGAATATAAAAGAGAAAAACAAACAAAAAAATTTGCTGAGTACCAAAGAAAAGAATTGTCATGTTTGAGTATTCCTATCAAGTGGGCCAATTTGTGGTATCTTTGCAACTCAGAATGTATTGTGGTTTGCAAGAAAGAGGGTAGCATTTCACTAGTTATTCACTTTATGAAAACCTCATTCCAGCTAAAACATGATTCTTTGCATAACATGATCTCTTCTACTTAAATCATCATATAGAATTCATCAGACTTGATAAATAATATACTTACTCCCCTTCAAATCTTGAGGAAAAAGAGCTCTACTTTAAAAGTGCAACCAAGCATAATTTATTTTGCAATTCTTTGTGCTTTATGTCTGTCTTTCCTAGAGAACTTTGTGTTTACAAACCAATAAATACATTCCAAGGAATTTAAAATGTGTTAATAAATTACCTTAGAGTTTAAGAAAAACAAAAGGAATTGCTTACACCAAAGATCAACATCAATTAATCAGCCGATATTTACTCTACCTGCCTTTTTGTGGGTGATGTGGGTAATCTTTAAAAGGTCCTTGACCTCCAGAAGTCTGGGTAGATAAAGAATGTGACAAAAGTAGAAAATGATGAAGTGCTAAAACCAGAGTGAGACTCAGAAGAATTTAGAGAAGTGAAAGATTGACATGTATTTACCTTAGACATAGGATTGACTTAGACCTTTAAGGATAAATCACATTTAGCAAGCATCAAAGGAAGTGATTAATTGAGGTAAAAGGAAATAATGTGAATTAGGCACCCTTGTTGAGTGAATATGTCACATTAAAGAGAAAGTTACTGTATTATGCCTAAGTAGAGCAAAGGTGTGTGTTGAAAAGTAACAATATAAGGTCAGAAAGGTATGTTGACTGAAATTTAATGGATCAAGAAAGCAAAAAAGAATGTAAGTTTTGATTTACTTTTGAAGGCAATAGGAAACCATTGTCAGTTTTTGAGCCAAAAGAATGTTTAAAATTATGTTTAATAATAGTCTTGGTTAAAGATTAGAATAATGATGAAGAGAAAGACGATCTTGAGTTAGAGTAGGAGACATTATTCAGTTTTATGAAGAATAATCTTGGCTTTGATAGTGCACTACAATGTCTGAGTTTACATTCCATTCATAGATATTGCTCGTAGAGGAAATACATCGCTGAATTCTAAAGTAGAATCTTTAGTATCCCCTCTTATGGTACATAGTTTAATAAATGAATGGTCATTTTTATCAGAAATATCAATAATCAGCTGCATATTTACTGTGTGATTCTTGGATTTCTTGGCATTGTTAAAACTCAGAATTTTACAAAACAGACACATGGGCAATGTCCAGAGAAGACTTACTAAACAAATATATGACCATCCATCTTTGTCCATCGACAAGCTTACTTCTTCAAGACTGACTTTAAATATCACCTTCTCCTTGCTTGAGTACTTATCAAACATCCCAAAAGGAATGGTTACTTTTCAGAATTTCTTAAATCCATAATTTTTATTGTATTATTTTAATGGTCTTTATGACTTGTGTTTTTTTCTGATTTTTATTGGGTTTAATATTCTGTAGATCTACTTTGGTATAATTGATTTAATAGGTGGTATGTGTCATTTAGATTATAAATATTTTGAGAGTAAAGGGCAAAAGCAAAAGGTGTTTAATGAATCTGTGTCTTCAACTCTTGGTATATAGTAGAAACTCAATAATAGAACAAATAAGTTACCAAATATTTTTACATCTTCCATAAGAACAATTGTGTTGATCTTAATTATCCACAGTAATGCTTGCTGACAGGAAGAGTAATGAATGCTCTTCTGTTCTAAAGATCTAAAGCTTAGAAATAATAATATGTACCTCAGGAGAAAAACATTTTTCCATGTGTGAACATGTATATATACTTCCTGATGATATATGCTTCATGCTCAATAATATGTAATGTTTCTGGTATAAAAGATAACATACTCTTTGAAAAACAGATAGTGAAGTCAAGAAACAGGGAAGTACCCAAGTCAGAAAGAACAGAGCATATAGCTAGATCCAAGAGAGAAGGTCAATAGGAAAGAATGCATACTCACTGTAAGTTACGAAGTTCCCTTAGGGATTTTCACAGAATTAAGTGTGTTCTAAGTGACCTGTAAGTGACATTTCAGATATGATAATAAGTCTTAATAATCAAGGCACTGAATTAAATCAATTGCCTACACAAATGAGATATAGTATTGCAGATCATATAAAATGATAAATTATCCCCCAACTGTTTTTTTAATTTAAAATATTTTAAGCATCTAATAGTCTGTATTAGATAGTCTCACAGTCTTTGAACTATAGATAAAATATATAATATATTATCTAATATTCTCAGAACTCAGTGTATGTTTCTAAATGAAACCATATGTGAACAGCTGTCTCAGAGGTATGATAGGAGTTGTCTGGAATCCGTGTCTTAAGTTTTCTCTGGTACATATATTATGCTGAAAATTGCCAACATCCTGAAACCATGTAAAGGAAAACAGTAGAAAAGGAAGCTAATATTTATTGAGGACGTACTGTATGTAACAGGACTGGATTAGACCTTTCATATTCTTTATCTCATCTTTATAATGAGCCTGTAATATTGGTATTATTATTCCCATTTTATAAATGAAGAAACTGAGTCTTGGACAGGTTATGAAATGCACCCAGAGTCACCCTGGTAGTAAGAAGCAGAGCTCTTTCAAAGAGCCCAAGCTCTTTCCACAACATGGCTCTGGCCTCACTCATTAAATGGAAACTGGCTGAAAAATGAAGTCATTGTTTCACTTACATCTTTACAGAGATTTTAGTTATCTTTTTACTGAATATATTGGAGGGTTGATTGTACAGAGATATGTTTCCAGATTGATGCAGAAAACAAACCTGAACTGGAGTGCCCTTAAAAAATAAGTTTTCTCCTTTCTCAATCACAGTTCCCTGCATTGAGAAATCATTGCATTTTCTTTATACATCCTAAGCATACTTTGCAGTGTGGAAAACATATAGGGTTAAAAATAGAATAGTGATGACTATACAAAATTTAAATGCTCATGTGTGGTAACCGGAGTTAGCTTCAGATACTCTTTAACCTTAGGGGATCTAAACCATTTATGTACCAGAAGAATGCTTGGTACCCTGTAGACACTACTTCTTATGGAATTAATGGATAGCTCATGTCCGTCAATGTACTTCAATGTCCATTGATGGTCCAGGGCAGATGGACAAATTTTAAGTTCTCTACAGTTAGAAATATCCAAGAAAGCAATGATGTTTTGATTGCTTCGTTTTATATATTTTGAAGATAAATTAGTCAAATAAAATGAATCAAGTATATTCGTGTTTATTTTCTAGTGCTCAGCTTCTTGTGGTAAAGGTTTAAAGTACCGTGAGGTGCTTTGCATTGACCAGTTCCAAGGGAAATTAGAAGAAACATATTGCAGTCATCTACAGAAACCTCGAACTCACAAAGCTTGTAGATCTGTCAGATGCCCTTCATGGAAAGCCAATAGGTGGAAGGAGGTAAGTGATGTATTTTGTAATTATAAATGTATTCTTGCATTTATAAAGAAAATCTCAAATCCCTATGTTGATATAACCTTGAAAATTTTACTCCACTAAAATGTGTTTTACTCTGTTAAACATGATTTTATACTATGCTCTGAATTAAGGTACATTGTTAACACACTTGCTAAGTCTATATCTAAATAACAAATTAGTCCGTTGATTTTTTGTGACTATTGATGATCATATTATTCCAGGTAGTTTAAAAGTCAAGTATAGATGATGATATATATAACAACGTCCTTGTTTCCACACCAAAATCTTGGATTTTGAGCTAAGGTTACGTTTTGGAGAAGGGACTGCTAAGTTCTAAACAGGAGCATCATTGGAGTCTTTTAAGAGTTAGGAGCATGTCAGAACTAGGTAGCCTGAGCTGGTCGAAGGCTAGAGTGAACACACCTGGAAAGACTCAGCAAAGTCCATGCCTACTTTTCAGCATTGTCTCAGGCCACTGAATCTTAGGGACAATGGATAACTTGTTCACTAAGAGCCTTAGTATTGGGCTAAATATCTTATCTTGAATAGTGTGATTTAGTTGCAAAAAAGACTTTCCAACTCTCAATTTATATAGTTGTTATGTTTTGCTTAAAATCAGGGTTTGCCTGGGCCACCTGGGTGGCTCAGTTGGTTAAGCGTCTGACTTTGGCTCATGTCATGATCTCATGGTTCGTGGGTTCAAGGCCCACATTGAGCTCCATGCCCACAGCTCAGAGCCTGGAGCCTGCTTTGGATTCTGTCTCCTTCTCTCTCTGCCTCTCCCCCGCGTGCACACGCGCACGTGCGCGCGCTCTCTCTCTCTCAAATATAAATAAACATTTAAAAAAATCAGGGTTTGCCTTACTTTATCTGCACCAAGATATAATGCACCAGAATAATGGCAAAGTGGTTTTCCTCAAAGGGTGAAACACTGTAAAGTCACTGAACGCAGCACTGAATGCAGCATGTGGCAGAGACTTTCTAATTCTGACACCAGCCAGGAACCACTGGGAGATGGGTGTGGAAGTGGGGCAGACTTTGGCTTCTTGGCCACCAGCATTCCTGTTGATCCCCAGGATTCTTCTGCTGTGCAGCTGCTGTGGTTGGTATTCATGAGGGACACTTTCTGACCCTTGACCTCCAGCCCCCCAACAGCAAATCAATCATCAGTGCTAACAAATTGGCCTTGGCTTACCACCAAGTATGAAATTATATAAGACTCACTAAATGGACGTGTTTAAGGGGTTTCTAAGATACAGATATGAATATTCAAAGACTATAAAAAAACACAGATGCTTTTGTACAGAGTCTGCTTTCTTCTCTTTGAATTGGTTTTCCTTGTCATAGAAATTAGCTTCATACACCCACACAGTCCCCAAATCTCTGCCAGAAACAAATGACCATTTGTGAAGTCGTTGGCTTTTGATTTATTCTATAAAAAGTACCCACATGAAGTTAACAATTGCAGGCTGTCACTGTGCTACATGTAATAATATATTCAACAGAAGTGTAATTTCAGAAGTAGTTACGAGCTAATCACTGGTTGCTACTCTGTTCCGACTGTATAAATTGTAACATTGCTTTAGTATAATCACTCACTGTAAAATAATTTCATTTTATTACTATTTTACATTATACCTCAAGTGGAAAGACTCATTTAGCAAATTGTGACCACAAAGGTGCTCCAGTGAGTTTTGAGGTAACTCTCTTCATTTGGTAGTTGATATCATTTTTCAAGGAAAGGATTTAGTAATTCATTTTAGCAACTGCTGCCAAACAGAAACAAGCATTGGTGTGCAGAGCCATTTGTCCTCTCACTCCAGATGTATACCTTTAGAGGCAAAGTAAATACTAGAATCATTTAGGAAGGAAAAAAAAATCTCCCTCCACTTTCTGAAGAGTTCTTTTGAGTTCATAAGAGTTCTTTTGTTTGTTCTGTTCTGTTTTGTTTTAAACTTAATTTTACCTATTTGAGAATACTAACTTTGCTTGTATATTCAAGTTTTTAAGGCATGGTGCTGGAGACCTCATTGTTTCATGCTGCATCTACTTAGGTCAGTACCATCCAAATGTAGCTTTTATGCTCAGAAAAAAAAAAAAAAAGTCCAGAATTCTTGCCTCCTCTTGACCATGGCTAATCTGCTGGACAACTTGGAAAGAGGATCTCACTCAACCCTACTGAATCTAGAGCCACATGATATCAACCACTTGCCTGGTTCCCCTTCTCTGAGACCCATCATTTTCTTTCTAGTATTTTAAGATCAGAGCTGGAACCAAAGGTGATAGAAGTTCTGAAATCTCACACATCTATTGACTGGTGCCCCCTCTCCCAAAGCCCCTGGAAACATTTTTTTTTTGAAACTATATGCTAAATGCTAACATTTTAAGTGATTTTGTATTTCTCTAATTCCATATTTCCCAAATACATAAATCCGTATTTATATATTTTCAAAAATTTCTGATGTATACATATATATCTCTTATAGCCTAAAAGATAGTAGATCTTAATTAAGTCCCGATAGCCTCTGATCAAGAGCCCAGAACCTCTTCATCTCTCTTCCCCTGGCCAAGCGATGTTCCTACCAGTGAAGATAGGCTGGAGCCCCAGGACAGGGAAGATGTGTTTTTGCTCTGGGGCTGAGTGAACTATGCTTCTCAATCTCTTCTGGTTGGTTCCAGCAATCCTGTTTTTGCATTTCTATGCTGCCTGTTCACTCTCTTCCTTTCTCCCCTTTCTTGATACTTAAGATGGCCTTTCTTTGAGTGGCCTCAGATGACTAACTCTCCGGTTTAAGGCATGTATCAAGAAAGTTTTCGAGGCAGAAATAATTTTATCTCTGCAAGAAAAGTGAAAAAATTGGGAATAGGAAGGGAGCAACAAGGGACAGCCACTTCCTGACCCTGTGAAGAGTCAACTACAGCTATAGAAGTTAAGTTGCTTATATCTGCAGCAGGCAAGGAAGTTGGGGGTGCGGGGGAAGCATGTGAACACAGGTCTATTTGAGCTTTCCCTACTATAGTTGCAGTCATAATTATTTCATTATCATCATTATATACCAGGTCATCGTTATATTTCCTTAGCAATATATTGCCACTCTTACAAGGGAACCTACAGTCAACAATTGTAGATTGTTGCTGTGTCACATAGTGCACATTGAATAGAAATCTAATTCCTGTGTGTACTGAATTCATTGCAAGCTTATTTTTGTTAAAAAAAGGTATGTTGTCTAAGTACAAGATACATAATGGATTTTACAGTTTATGGGGAAAAACAGTTTAGTTGATCACATATTAAATATGATGTAGTTGTCTAAATTACTAGCAACATAATAGGCCACAGTAGTGATGGATAGTGTTCAAATCTTTGGCACAGATCCTGGTCAGATTTTTGGAGCAGTGCCTATTCCAGGACCCACACTGTAAGAAAAGTCTTGACAAATTCCCACATCCCCAGAGAAGTACAGTCAAATGGTTACAACCATTCTATGTCAGTTCCATTGTATTCTACTGCAAGTAAGAAAAGTCCTAATGATGAGTGGCTTCAACTCAAAGACATTCCTTGTTTACATAACAAAACCAGAAGGTCACTGACTTTAAGTTTGACTCAGCAGCTTTACAAGGTCAAGGTGCTGGATTGGCATTTCTGTGATTTTATTGGTCAGCTCCTACTGGTCATAAAATAGCTGCCACAGTTTTAGGACTTACCCCTTTATACTTTCTCACATGAAAGTGAATATGCATTTGTTCTGTGTTGGAAAGGAGGACAGATTCCAGATGGTCGGTAAATGTTTAAAGACGACTATTTCAGCTCAATCTGGGCGAGTATTTGTTAACTTTAGAGTCACCCAAAAATGGAATGACTGCTTTCAGGATATGGCGAATATACCCAGACTGAGGGTATGAAAGTATAGGTAGGTTTGATGGTCATTCATTTACTATTGCTGTAAAAGGAATTTCAAAATCGAAGAGAAATGGAAGTTACACATTCCTAGAATCTTTCCTAACTCCAAACGTTCTACTATTGAGAATACTGCTGCTACATTATTGACTCACTGAAATAGACCACAATTAAGAATAACTATGGTAAAATCAAAACCTAAATCTGTTATTAAGAAATTATAGGGGCACCTGGGTGGCTCAGTTGGTTAAGCGTCCTACTCAATCTCAGTTCAGGTCTTGATCTCAGGGTCATGAGTTCAAGCTCTGCACTGGGCTCCACAGTGGATGTGGAGTCTACTGGAAAAAAAAAAAAAGATAAATAATGCATCAAGAGACAAGACATCACTATTTGAATTTTAAATAATTTATGAAATAGCAGCTTGGTGAACCTACTTTTGCAATGCACATTCTGGCATTTCTAGCAGTTGCTGAAATGACTACAGTACCTGTGGATTGGTGAAAGTTCACCTTCTCCAGTTCCACTGTCAAGTCTTTCAAGTGCCAGTCTGTGCAGTTACAGTACATTACGTATAAATCGGATGTTCGTCTGATTGTTCCTGTTTGAATTAAATAATGCTGTGTTGGTGAGTTAGTGCATTCAGTATCTGTGTTATACTTGTAATTATAGTCTCCCATTGACTTCACATTAGTTATCTGGATTTTAAAAAAAGATAATATGTAACATGCTTATAAATCTGGAGTTCTATGAAGCTGTTAAGTAAGGATACATATTTTAGAGTTAGAGGTGTGCTTTAAAAGGTCATTCTAGTAAGTCACTTGACTAAAGAGTGAGTAATCATATCTTCATAGCATCCACCCCTGTGGGGGAGACTGACCAGGCAAAAGTTCTGCTTTGGAAATGTTGAATCTGGGGTGCCTTTGACATATCTAGGTAGAAAACACAGGAAAGTTCTTGTAAATACGTAAAACATTCTTGTAAATACATGGAAATGCAAATGTTGAGGTCAGAATTAGGATCAAGGCTGGAGAGAACAGATTTTAAAAATTGGTGCATAGAAGAAATTGCTCAGAGCGTTCAGAGGGTGTATACGCTCAGAGCATTCAGAGGTTATAAACAGAATCCCGGAATCTGCTAATCTTTACGGCTGAACTGAGAAAATAGAGTCAGGTAAGGACTCTGAGAAGGAGCAATCTAAAAAGAATAGAGTACCTGGAGCCCAAGGGGATTTCAGTCACAGAAGCCAGAATGGCTCCACAGAAAGTGGTCAGTGCTGCTGAATGCGTCCATGAGATTAAGACAAGCTTTGAAAAGTTTTTGTTGGATCTTTCAGTTAGGGTTATTGATGATATTGGGTTAAGAAATATTTCATGTAAGCCATAAATTATCTTTTCTGTTCAAATCTAAAATTGCATCAAATTGCTTTTTTCTATTCTTATCTTAAAAAAACTGAAAAACAAAAAGTTACTTGTTTTCTTTCAAGCAGTAGGCCATTTTTTTTTTCCTTTTAGGGAAGAGGCCCACAGTAGTAGTTACCCATGGTCACAGTGGATTTTTCAGTGGATTTTTTGCTATGACCAAGGGACCAATAAACCACTGTGGCTTATTGAATTTCAGAAAATTATAATTGTCTGATAGAACAACTTGCTAAGCTGTGTTTTGTGAATTCTTTTTTTCCAGGATTTTTTTTTTCAGGTTTAGAGGCAGGAAGTTTTCCAAATGTAGTTTATATTTCTGAAATTATCCCTGGAAAATGTTTGCAGGAGCCTTATTTTATAGGCTAAACATTTTCAAAAGAGGTTCCGATAAGCTAAATTACATCTAGACATTTTAGTCTGCTTAATATTGTGCCCTGCACCGAACACACATTAAATTATTGTTTTCTCCATACAAAGGAGCTGGGTTTTGTGAAAGCACTCAATGAGGACAAAGTTCAACTGGTTAAGCACAGAATGAAGGTAAATGTAAGCTATGTAGATATGTATACTGTTCTTCATAAGTTAAAACATATATATAAATTCTCATTCAAGTCAGTGGTTATTACTTGTACACACAAGAAAGAAAACTAAATTTTCAAGCACATTTAGAATGAAATGCTGCAACAGTCTGTAAGAGAAATTCAAGTCTACAAGTTCTTAGCTTTTGTGGGATATAAATATTTTTTCATTCATGGTAAATCCATATTCTGCAGGTATATACATTTATTGTTGCAGAAAAAGAAATTTGTTACTCTGAGACTCCTACAGAAACATAAAGTTTGGTGAAGGACCTTATTTTTTTTTTTTAAGTTTTACTTATTCATTTGAGAGAGACAGAGACAGCATGACTTGAGGATGGGGAGAGAGAGAGAAGGAGAGCGAAATCCCAAGCAGGCTCCACGCTATCAGCGTAGAGTCAGATGCAGGGCTGGAACTCACAAACGGTGGGATCATGACCTAAGCTGAAACCAAGTTGGACGCTTAACTGACTGAGCCACCCAAGTGCCCTTGCAAGACCTGAGTTTTTACCCTAACAATATCACAGGTGGGAACAGTGGGGCAACCCCAGATATTCCTCAGTAGGACTTCCAATCCTTTCTGGAATAACCCAGAGTATGTATGTGTGTGTGTGTGTGTGTGTGTGTGTATATATATATATATATATATATATATTTCATTTTTTATTTCATATATATATTTCATATATATATATTTCATATATATTTCATATATATATTTCATATATATATATTTCATATATATTTCATATATATATTTCATATATATATATTTCATATATATTTCATATATATATATTTCATATATATTTCATATATATATTTCATATATATATTTCATATATATATTTCATATATATATTTCATATATATATTTCATATATATTTCACATATATATATTTCACATATATATTTCACATATATATATTTCACATATATATTTCACATATATATTTCATATATATTTCATATATATATTTCATATATATATTTCATATATATATTTCATATATATATATTTCATATATATATTTCATATATATATATTTCATATATATATTTCATATATATATATTTCATATATATATTTCATATATATATTTCATATATATATATATGAAACAAACTCACAAATTTTATCAGTATCACTGGGCGTTCTCCATACTTTATTAATGTTGGCACCACAGCTCTTGGTTGTGGTCAAGCTGTGTTGTAAATATGAGCTGGCTTCTAGAACTGCAAGGGCCCAGAGAGGTTACCAGCTCCTTCCCCATCCCCCAAAGGCAAGGACAGCTTAGGGTAAGGCGTCAGAAAGAACTGAACTTCATCTTGCCTTCTAAATTGTTTTTTTAATGTTTATTTATTTTTGAGAGAGAGAGAGAGAGAGAGCGTGAGCAGGGGAGGGGCAGAGAGAGGGAGACACAGAATCCAAAGCAGGCTGCAGGCTCTGAGCTGTTAGCACAGAGCCCAATGTGGGGCTAAACTCACGAACCGTAAGATCATGACCTGAGCTTGAAGTCCGACGCTTAACTGACAGAGCCACCAAGGCGCCCCTCATCTTGCCTTATAGAGGCAGAAGCACAGGCAAGTGACTTACCATCTCTGAGCCTCAGGTCCTCATCGCTGCTGGTCACAGGTAGAACTGTTGTTAGCAATAAATCTAGGGACACATCCTATGAAATTTTACAAATAACACAAAATCTTTGAACCGATGAGAAAAAGGAAACCTGAGAGGCTATGGCAAGATTGTCTAAGTTAACAGTTTGTACAATCAGCTTCCCCAAACACTGTCCATTGAAACACAATCATGAATCAACAGATTAGCAAATATTTGGATCCCCAAACTGTAATGGTGCAAGTATAAAGGTGAGCTTAACACAATCTTGGAAATTATTGTTCCTTTAAGGGAGATTATGTATACAGTCTCAGGATTTAAGTGATGTTTAAAAGCAATGTAGTAGAATAGTTTCATTGTGCAGTGAGTTTTATAGATATTAAGAATGTTGAAGTCAGAATAGTTTTCAACTGGGATGGAGTGTCTGGTATAAATTCTCGTATAGTTTGTCATGGTTTCCATAAGGCTTGAGTAGGTACTGCAATATAAAAATCTATTTGCGTACTTGTATGGATGCTTCACCCCAGACAGCCTTAAAAATACTGATTGCATGTATATTCTACCCAACGCCTGATGTAATGTCAAGCTATGTTTCAAAGAAACAAGAAAATAGGCCATGGCACTCTTTTGCTATCTTTCCCTAATTCGATGTTTGCTCGCTAATTGTTCAACTCACTCGGGCGTCTTTGTAGTGCTCTGTGACCTGTGGTCCTGGAGTTCAGCAAAGGGATGTGTACTGTCGGCTGAGAGGCGTTGGTCGGGTGGCTGAAGAAATGTGTGCTGGATCCACCCGGCCTGATTTTCAGCGGCAATGTTGGCGTCAGGACTGCATGCAGTACCAGTGGGTGGCAGGAGAGTGGCTGAACGTGAGTATTGAGAAGTAAACTTTGAGAGACACTGCATAAAAGACTGACAGAAAAAACCCCATTTTGTCATTGCACCTCTAGTGTTCAACGTCATGTCATAAAAAAGAGACACATCGGCAAGTGAAGTGCATTGATGCACAAAACATTCAAGTGAATGAGAGTTTCTGTGAACCTTCCACCAGACCTCTTTCAATCAAGAAATGCAGGAACCCTTCCTGCAAATATATTGTGGTAACAGGAGACTCATCACAGGTAAGGCAAAGAAAAAAGTTAAGAAGTTTTCCTCCTGAGTCTAAAAACAACTGAGTCTAACATTTGATGTGGTTGAAACTGGGTCTAAATTTGTGGGGGCAGATAGTGGTATTCAGAGCAATCTAAGCAATGGAACCACACATGGATGGTGCAGAGAGAGTAATAGCAGCATGCATGTTCAACTCTAGCTCGGTTCTCAAGTGTCAATTGGGGCCGACTGTGAAAGCAACCACCAGGAACAGTTTGGCAAACTGGCCCTGCGGAATTGCCTGCTGTTTAAAAACAGCTTTCTTGAGGTATAATTGACAAACAATAGACCACACATATTTGAAGTGTATACACCCATAGAACCATTACCATATTCAAAATGAAGAGCATCTCCATCACCCCCCAAATTTTTCTTGTGCGACTTTATAATTCCTTCCCCTCTCCCTTCCAACTACAGATAACCTAATGTGGTTTTCATGTTAGTGATCCCTCACTATATTATTTTGCATTTTCTAGAGTTTTGTGTAAATGGAATCACACCATACGAACTACTTTTTGTCTCATGATTTTGATGACTTTAAGTATTTTGAGATTCAGTCAGGTTGTACTATGTATCAATAGTTTATTCCTTTTTATTATTGAACATTAATCCAGTTGGATATCTGGATATGGATATCTCCAAGTCCACTAAAATCTTCTGTGATGTCTGATCTGCCATTAATCCCCATGCAGTTTTTTTTTTTTTCAATCTCAGGAACTGTAATTTTTATCTTTAGAAGTTTGATTTCAGCTTTTTTAGATTTTCCATGTCTCTACTTTTTGAGTATGCTACAGTTATTGATAACTTTTTAATGTCCTTCTCTGCTAATTCTAATGTCTATGTGTGTGCACTTACAACTGAGGGGATTTTATTGTGCTCTCAAGTTTGTGCAACCATCACCATGATCTACTGCTAGAACATTTTATCACCCCAAGAGGAAACTCCATATACAATAGTAGTCATTCCTCATTGGCTTCTTCCCCCTGGTTCCAGACAACCACTTACCTGCATTCTACATTGATGGATATTCCTGTTCTGGGCATTTCATATAAATTGAATCAGACAATATGTGGTCTTTTTTATATGGCTTCTTTCACTTAACATGGTAGTTTAAGGATCATCCGTGATGTAGTATATATCAGCCATCATTCCTTTTTATGGATGAATAATATTCCATTTTAGGCATATGCTACATTTGGTTTATTCATAAGTTGATGGACATTTGGGTTGAGCCACTTTTGGACTATTCTGAATAATGCTGCTGAGAGCATTTGTTTTCAATTCTCTTGGGCAAATACCTAGGAGTAAAATTGCTGAGTATTATGATAACACTGTTTAACTTTTGAGGAAATTCAAAACTGTTTTCCAAAGTTGCTGCACCATTTTGCAATCCCATCTATTTTACATGCCTGGAATAAATCTCACTTGGTCATGGTGTATAATCCTTTTTATCTGTTTTTGGAACTGTTTTGCTTATGTTTTGTTGAGGACTTTTGTGTCTACATTCATTAGAGATTTTGGTCTCTAGTTTTCTTTCTTTCTTCCTTTCCTTCTTCCTTTTTTTTTTTTTTTTCGTCATATCTTTGTCTGTCTAGTTTTGGTATGAGGGCTATACTGGCCTCATAGGATGAATTAGGAAGTGTCCCTTACTCTTCTTTCTTTTGGAAGAGTTTTGGAAAGTTTAATGCTAATTCTTCTTTAAACATTTGGTGGAGTTTACCAGTGAAGCCTCTGGTCCTAGGCTTTCCTTTGTGTGAAGTTTATTATTATTATTATCATTATTATTATTGCTATTATCATTATTATTATTATTAATATTATTATTAATTCAATCTCTTTTCTTGTTATAGTTCTATTCTTTCTCCCTCCACCCCAGCACATATGGTTGTTGCTGTCTTCTTATTTAATGACTTTTTTTTTATTTTTTATTTTTATTTTTTTTTATTTTATTTTTTTTTAATGACTTTTTTTTTAAACTCACTGTAATGTCTGTACTCTTTGTCACATGTAATCACCGAAGTTTTGCTTGATTAGTTTAATTATGAGCTAATGATTGGGTTGAGATTTCCTTAGACACCTGGAACCAATCTCCAGCCTTTGCCAAGAATCTCTGTTTGTGTAGGAACCTTTAACACTCAGCAAGATAATTGACAACTCGTCCTTAAGCTTACTGTCCTGCTTTTGTGCATGGCCTGGATGTCAACCAGAGGTGAAAATGTAGGCCTGTCCCAGGTGCTTCCTGAGCATGTGTGCAGTCCGGGACATGAACTCACTCCTATGCATGTGCACAGCTTTCTAGATTTCTATGAATATATTGGGGCTTTTCGCTGCCATTACAGACATCTCATTTCCCAGATTTTCCTCTTAACCTTTTTTTTTAATCTGGCTTATTTTTTGCTCCAACTGTTATCCCTGTTCTGGGAGCTGCAAAGTTAAACAGTGGCTTTTAATTGGGTTTAATAAATGTCCCTAAGGGGAAAAAGGCTTTTAGCACTGAGTCAGGTCAAGTCAAAGAAAGAAAGAAAGAAAGAAGTTAAAGGAAAAGAAAAGAAAAGAGGGAAGAAAGAAAGAAAAAAAGAAAAGAAAGGAAGGAAGGAAAGAAGGAAGGAAGAAAGAAGAAAGAATGAAAGAAAGCCTTGCAGGTGGGATCTTCTAGAAAGCCATCAAGCAATTCAAATTATGACAATTCTGTGGAAAGGGGGATTTGAAAAATGTGCAACCCAGTTGTGCCTCTCTTGTAGCTACCAGGCTGCTCTTTTCACCATGTTTGTAGGGCTGTGGACTTTCAAGGCTACTGTGGAGCCAGAGAGGGGAAAATAGGTGAGGGTAAGTCAAAACACCACAAAGCTCCCTCTTCATCCTGAAATTTAGGCTTGTTTATTAAATAAATGCTTCCTGGATTGTTGCAAGCCTTTGGTTAATTTCTAGAGTTCTGGGAAAGTTAATTCTGACAAATTTTGCCAGTTTTCTCATTGCTGTTATGGAGGAGAGAATTTTTGGAGGTCCTACTTTTCACTGCACCCTCTTGACCTCTTTTGATAGATGGATTTTCTCCTCATTATGGGTTATATTTTCCTGCTTATTTGCATGCCAGTTAATTTTTTAAATTGCATATTAGACATTATGAATTTTATTTTTTTGGCTGTTGGCTATTTTTTTTATTCATATGCATATATTTTGAGCTTCATTCTGGAATGAAGTTACTGTCTGGAAACCATTTGATCCTTTCTTGCCTTGCTGTTAAGATTTATTAGGTCAGGCTAGTACAATGCTTAATCTAAGGTTAATTATTCCCCTCTACTGTGGCGAGACCCTTTTGAGTACTCTACCTATTGTCCCATGTATATAAGATTTTCCAGTCTAGCTGGAGGGAACAGGCACTATATTTGGTCTCATGTGAGTACCAGATATAGTCTTTTCTGGTAAGACTTCTGGTTTGTTCATTCTTTGGCCTCGGTTAGTGTCCTCACATGTATGTGTATACTGGTCAGAACCGTGCTGTCCCCTTGTGTTTCCTTTTCTTGTTCCAAGATCTGGAAACTCTCAAAATAGTAGGCTAGAGCAATTATGGGATCATTTGTTTTACTTCCATCTCCCGGGTATCACTATACTTTATTGCCTAATGTCCAATGTCTTAAAAGCCATTGTTTGATACATTTTGTCCAGATGTTTCTGCTGCTTCAGGTTAGAAGGCAACTTATTTCTTGTCACTCCATTATTGCTGGAAACAAATATATTTGCCTATTTTTCATCTTTAATAATATCACTTACCTGTTTTAGTCAAATGGTATTATATATCACAGTATATATATTAAGATAAATGTATGCTAACTTATATATAATTACTAGTAAGTTAAGGATAATAAATGTTCTTTATTTTAGATAAGAACCCATAATATGTTCCATTTCTCTGAAGCTGTGACTTTCAGGAGATAAAGCTTCATCCAATTAAACTGTTAGCAATGTAATGGAAAACAAAACCAAAAAAGCACAGGCACTACAAATAGACAGTCTAGCTGGAATCTGCATCCTTTCCATTTATTGGTGCAACTCTGGAAATGTTATCCAATGTCTCTGAACATTTGTTTACTCATCTGTAAATGAGGCTAATAAATTAGATTATAGTCCAGTATATATTAAGCACCTGGCAAACATAGGCCCTAATTAAGATTAAGGGCATCTTTTTCTCTCCTTATAATTGTGTATTTTTCAGTGTGCAGGTAACTGCGGATTTAGTTACCGACAAAGGATTACATACTGCATTGCAGTCTGGTCTACTGAGAAATATAAGCTTCATCAGCTTTGGCCTATAGACTATCGAGAATGCCCTGTTCTGCCTTCCCCTCAGGTTTACAAATGCAATTTTAGGAGCTGTTTGCATGTGGCCACTTGGAAAGTTGGAAAATGGAGCAAGGTCAGTATATAATTATGAATTTAAAACCTTTTGAATGAGACTTTCTAGGTTTAGTATGCCTGGTAATCTGCACTGCTAACTAGATTGTCTCATACCACTTTTGTCTAAAAACCATTATCAGTTACTTGTACAAATATCTCTTTTTCTATGCTTGCCTGCTTACAAGCAAGGACCATGACTAATAATTTATTGCTATTCCTCAGAGAACTTGGCACAGTGGTTTGCATTTTGAGTAGATGCTTAAGAAATATTTATTGGTTAAGTGAAGAAGTAAATAGATCAGATGTATGAGTAATGAAAGTCATTGGCACTATATTCCATTCTCTATTTGATAGAAAGCAAGTGAATGAATATTGCCTTGTAATCTTAGCATCTAACCATGAGAAAAAACTTTATAGTCTTAATAACCATCATCAATAATGCTTATCAAGTATTTACAACATACTGTTGATATAACTATACAAAATAAATGAAAAGAAGACAGTAACTGAGAAATAATAGATTCTGGCTCATGCCTAAGGATTACTTTCACCTGTGATTGCCCAGCCTCCAGGATATTTTTGTATCTGCAATAGTTCTAGCCACTATGGATCACCAGTTTGTTCCAAAGGGGCCTAGTCTGAAAGGAGAAAATACAGGTTTACTGGCCTTATTATCTAACATTATCTATCACTGTATCCTGTTCACAGTGCTCAGTGACTTGTGGAGCTGGTAAAATGGAGAGAAGAGTGGAATGTGTATCTATAAATGGTCGGTCCAGTAACTTATGTTTAAAGCGTTTAAAACCAGATGCTCAAAAGAAGTGTTACGTCAATGATTGTAAGTAATAACTTTAAAAATCTACCTGGTACCTGGATGTTCCTGGGAAATTTTAATTAAAATTTGAAAATAGGGATGGCTGGGTGGCTCAGTTGGTTAAGTGTCCAACTTCAGCTCAGGTCATGATCTCATGGTTTGTGGGTTTGAGCCCCACGTCAGGTTCTGTGCTGACAGCTCGGAGCCTGGAGCCTACTTTAGATTCTGTCCTTCCCTCTCTCTCTGTCCCTCCCTGCCCTCTCTCAAAAATAAATAAACAGAAAAAATTTAAATTTTTTTTAAAGTTTATTTATTTTTGAGAGAGAGAGAGAATGTGTGAGTGGAGGAAGGGCAGAGAGAGAGGGAGACACGAATCCAAAGCAGGCTCCAGGCTCTGAGCTGTCAGCCGACAGCCTGACGTGGGGCTTGAACCCACGCACTGTGAGATCATGATCTGAGCTGAAGTCGATCGCTTAACCGACTGAGCCACCCAGGCGTCCCATAAGCAGAAAAAATTTAAAAACAATTTTGAAAATAAATATTTGTAGTAGTCATGGGTTTCACAAAACAAAATGTCTATTTTTTTTCAGAGTATAACAATTTTAGTATGATTGAGCTAAATTCATGCTAAGTTTGTTCTTTGTTCATTATTGATATGTATTCATTTGTCCTTGAAGGTAAAACATTTACCAGCTGCAAAGAAATCCAAGTGAAAAGCAACATTACCATGGATGGTGACTATTACCTTAACATTAAGGGAAGAATAATAAAGGTATTTTGAAAGCAGTTTGTATTTGATTTTAACATTGGCCGTTGACTGGAGAAACCTTTTCTAGATGTTTGTATTTTCCCTCTAGATCTATTGTGCAGGCATGCACTTGGAGAACCCCAAGGAATATATATCATTGGTTAAAGGTGAAGAAGACAACTTTTCTGAAGTGTATGGTGTCAGGTATGAGATTTTGGCTTATCTGTGCATTTTTATGGTCCACCAAGAGAATTACAAGTTCCAGCTTTCAGAGTGATACTAGAATAGCTCACAAATGGGACAAGTAATTTAGGAGCAGGTGAACATGTTAGGACCTAAACCAGATGTTGTCCAGACCTGTTTAATAAAGACTTGAATATTAACATGGGCTCACAGAAGGTGAGCTGTGGGACAACAGAGAAGATTTTAAGAGCTATGTTTATTTTAATAGAAATAAAATTAATAAGAGGTGCCTGGGTGGCTCAGTCAGTTAAGTGACCAACTCTTGATTTTGGCTCAGGTTGTGATCTCATGGTTTGTAAGTTTGATCCCACATCACGCTCCATGCTGACAGTGCAGAACCTACTTGGGATTCTCCTTCCTCTCTCTCTGCCCTTCCTCAGCTTGTGCGCTCTCTCTCTCTCTCTCTCTCTCTCTCTCTCAAAAGAAATCAATAAGCTTAGAAAAGGAAAGAAAATTAACAACAATAATAAAAGCTAGGAGAACTATAGCTGAAATATTTTTCCATAAACCATGCTTGAACTTCCCATTGAGAATCAGATGTTAATCTTTGGTGATTTTTTACATCTTTCTCGTTTAGCTTACTAACACTATAATATTGAAGGAGTGTATCTTTTACTCTCCTACTTCCAAAGTTTACCTTTATCTACATGATGGGATAATTACTGCATACTACAATTATTCTAATGTTGTTTCAGACTACAAAATCCATATGAATGTCCTTTTAATGGAAGTAGGAGGCAAGACTGTGAGTGTAAAAATGACTACCTGGCTGCTGGACACACTGTATTCAGCAAAATAAGAATTGATCTCACTTCCATGCAAATTAAAAGTAAGTGCTGCAACTCTAAAATGAAAAGCCTCTAGTTGCTAATGAAATTCAAACAATATGCTGGTGTATATGATAGCTAAAGTATAGAGAACGGCCTCACATTGTGCAAGAATTACCTAACTTTTTAAAAGAAGTTATTAGCTACATAATTTCTTAGCAGTGACATGGACCATGGGGATCCTAAATAAAAATGTTGTGGTAATGACAGTGATAAGATGTTGCCTTTCCAAGATACAACCCTTTGTCTTAAAATCCTCAATTACATTAAGGGCAAGGAAGTTAATATCCTCAACATAGTTGTATAAGCTTTTTGCAGGGCTTAGAGTTATTATTAACATCAGTTTCAGTTCACAATTTGTCAAGTATTTTCTCATAAATTGTCTCATTTGATCTTTTTTATAACTCTGTACTAGTCAGGGCAGAATTGCATCATATCATTGCAAGTGATGAAATTAAGATGTACTTATAAAGTTAAGTCACTTGGGGCGCCTGGGTGGCTCGTCGGTTGGGCGTCCGACTTCAGCTCAGGTCATGATCTCACGGTCCGTGAGTTCGAGCCCCGCATCGGGCTCTGTGCTGACAGCTCAGAGCCTGGAGCCTGTTTCAGATTCTGTGTCTCCCTCTCTCTGTGCTCCTCCCCTGTTCATGCTCTGTCTCTCTCTGTCTCAAAAATAAATAAACGTTAAAAAAATTAAAAAAAAAAAAATAAAGTTAAGTCACTTGTCTCAATTCATACAGTTAGTAACTGGTGTTTAGAGATAAAGTCTTCACCCACAGATCCCAGATTCTGGACCTGCTGCCTTTCTAGGAAGTAATTCAGAGTATAGCCAAATCAAAACATATTTATAAAACCTGGTACACACTGTATATGAAGCAGCCTGCCATCCTGGAAGTTGCATTCCTACCAGAAAAGGCAAAGAAGTTCATTTCAGAAACAGAAACTGTAAATTGCAATTGAATCACCAGTTTCATAGTTTTATAAACTATGTTTATCAAACCAGTTTATAGTTTTATAAACTATAAAAAGAAACAAAAAATCATTGAGACAGAGGATGCACGAGTACATCATCTGTAAACCACAGTCATATGATGAACTATTGTTAGTAATAATAGCTACCATTTACTGAACACCCACTGTTACTGCAGTGGGGAAGCATTATACTGTTATGTTTACAATTCTGGAGTTAGAACGCCTGGGAGTAAATTCTTTGCATCCATTTACCAGTTACCTAACTTTGGGCATATCTCTTTAAACCTAAATTCCTTCATCTGTATAGTGAGAAACTGACTCTCAGATTTTTTTCTTCTTTCTATCCTTCTTTTTTCCTTTCTGGTGATGATTAAAAGATAATACTTGTAACATACCTATTAAATGCCTTACATATAGTAAATGCTCTGTAAATACTAGTTGTTATTAATAATGTATGTTGTAGCATTGCTAAGTACATAAGGGGAACTTGGTAACTTATTTGCTGTTTATTAAGTTGTTATAATTCATGATTTTATTGAACAATCCTGCCATTTGCCAGGCATTAGACTGGGTCCTCAGGATAAAATGTTGAATGCATACATTTTCAACTCCCTAGTCTCTCTTTTCTTTCCTCATATTTGGGTGTCAAAAACCAGTCTCAGTTAAATATTTCCTCTCTGATGCACTTGCAACATGAAACATGAGTGTAGTACCTCATCCACTGCTCTCCTCACTGCTCTCACCTAAAATGCATGGCTCCTAAGCTCATGAGAATCCTTCATGCTGCTGAGTAATCTTGTTGTCCTCCCCTAGTTTATTCCTACCCCCAACCCCCAAATGCCGAACATCTTCTCCTCTTGCTGCAAATTTCTAAAATTTCTAACACTTCCACTTTATCTACTCATTGCTAATGATCTTGCTTCCTATCTCACTGAGAAAGTAAGAACAACTGGAAGAGGATTTCTATAACCATGCCATCTGCAACCTACCCAAACCTTTACTTACTGACTTCCTTCTCTCCCGCTTACTGTGGGTGAACCATTCCTGCTCCCACCTAAGGCAGCTCTCTCTTGTGCTCTAGGCTCATCACGTTGTACCTACTCAAGAACATTTCTCAGCACACTTTCCCTTCTCTCTTACATCACCAGTTCTATCTCCATTTCTCTAAATCCAGTGACAAATTTAGTTTTCATCTCACTTGATCTATCAGCAGCATTTTATCCAGGTCCCCATGCTCTCATCACTTTGTGCCTGACCTGGCCACTCTCTCCTGTCTTTCTTACTGTTTCTCGCCTTGACTGGCTACTCTTCATCTTTTACAGCATGTTGAAAAGCTTTAGGACACAGTCACGCCTTGGGAATCTCTTTCTATTTATAGGTTTCAAATGATGGTCCCAAATATATATCTCCAATTTGGACTGTTACCCTAAACTCTAATATTCATCTCTTGACTCAGCAAATCCACATGAATGCCTAATAGGCATCTCAAACTCAAAGTATGCAAAACTTTGCCTTCAGTATTTCTTCCCACATCCACTCCTTCCATCTCAAATTTTTATCATTTCAGTAAATGGCACGTATAGTCTCCCGGTTACTCCAGCTAAAATCTGGCAACATCTTAGCTTCTCCCTTTCTCTCACACCTGCATGCAATCCATTATGAAATTCTGTCAGATGAATCTCTAACATACATGCTACTATGGACTGAATCATGTCTCCCAACATCCATGTGATGAAGCCCTAATCCCCAATGTGATGATATTTGGTAATGGAGAGATAATCGGGTTTAGATAAGGGTAGGGCCCTTATGATGGGATTAATGCCCTTTTAAAAAAAAAAGAGAAGACACCAGAGCTCTCTCTCTTGCCATATGAGGACACAGTGAGAAGGGTGACCATATACAAGCTAGAAAGAGGGCCCTCACTGGAACCTGACCCTACGGGCTCACTGACCTACACCTCCCAGCCTCCAGATCTTAGAGAAGTGCATTTCTGTTGTTTAAGCCACCCAGTTCATGGTGGTTTGTTAGGGCATCCTGAGCTAAGACACCTATCAAAAATTACTCTCTCCCTACCTCATTGCTGCCATCTTGGTTTGAGTCCACACCATTTTTTCACCCGGGTTATCATGCCTACTAAAATTATAGCATTGCTATTTCAGTATTGCATGACTCTCCCATCTCCTGACCTAGATTCTCAGCAGAGAAGCCAGAGTGATCCTATGAAACATAAGCCATGTCATATCTTATACATTACCCCATTTCATCTTTTTGACAGCCTTGAACTCTGATCAAAACTCTCCAAACATTTCCCATCTGACTCAGGAAAATAAAAAATACTTTCAATGGTCAACAAAACTCAACATGATATCTCCACCTCCACACCTCTCTGCTCTCTCTTTCCACACTCTTTCCACATTCTTGTACACTCTGTTGCAGACACACTCGTTTCTTTGCTGTTTCTTGAACCCTTCAAGCATACTCTCGCCTCAAGGCCTGTGCACTTTGTTCTATTTGCCTGGAACAGTTGTGGCATAGTTACCTGTATGGTTTACTCCTTCTTTTGGATTTCTGCTTAGTTTTGTCTTTTTCAATCAGGCCATCCCGGACCAGTCTGCACTCCTAAACTCCCTTTCTCTTCTTGTTTTAATTGATTTAATTTTTCTATAGGAATTATCACCCCTAACATAATGTGGTATTTACTTGATTACCTGTCTCACTCTGGTAGGACTCCGGTTCCATCAGCCTCTATGTCCTCTAATGATGTGTGCTTAGAGTAATTAAAATAATATTCAATATACCATAGGTTCTGAGTAAATATTGTTTGAATGAAAAGTTTTCAACTTTCCTCAAGAAACTATCTTGAGAAAATCTTGAAGATAAATTTGAATTAACCAAAGCAGAGAAAAGGAGTTTCAGGAGGAGGGAACAGCCTGGAACAAAAGCCTGGAAAATATGAATCATCTTGGTTTCATTAAAGAACAAAAAATCCAGGGGCACCTGGGTGGCTCAGTCAGTTAAGCATCTGACCTTGGCTCAGGTCATGATCTCATGGTTCATAGCATCGGGCTCTGTGCTGACAGGTCTGAGCCTGGAGCCTGCTTTGGATTCTGTGTCTCCCTCTCTCTCTGCCTCCCCCTGCTTGTGCTCTCTCTGTCTCTCAAAAAAATAAATAAACATTAACAAATTTTTAAAAAGAATAAAAAGTCCATTTTTCTCCAAGCATAAAATGAATGGATGTTGGGGGATGGTAGCTTGTTAGAGAAGTTCCCAGAGAGCAGATCATGAAGAACAGTGTATACTAACTACACAGTCGAGTTTTATAAGTTATGAGAACCATTGGGTGTAAGTTTCAGCAGGAGGAAAGACACTTGGAAGGAGAACAAATTTTATTCATGAAAATAGTTAAGAAGCTAATATAATAATCCAGATAGAAAGTGATGAGGGCTTAGAGTAGGGACTAGGTTCAGAAGAGAGGGCCTTCAAGAAATTTTTTTTTTAATGTTTATTTTATTTTTGAGACAGAGAGAGACAGAGCATGAATGGGGGAGGGGCAGAGAGAGAGGGAGACACAGGATCGGAAGCAGGCTCCGGGCTCTGAGCCATCAGCCCAGAGCCCGACGCGGGGCTCGAACGCACAAACCGTGAGATCGTGACCTGAGCTGAAGTCGGGCGCTCAACCGACTGAGCCACCCAGGCGCCCCAAGAAATTTTAAAGAAGTACACTTTTTTAGGATTTTCTAACAGAAGGAATATGGGGATTAGCAGCATACAATATTTAGAAAGATTTCCAGAATAACAGAATGGATGGTAACACAGTTCATTGAGATGAGAAATATAGCAAAATAAATAAGTTTGCAGAAAAAGGTAGTGCATTTAGTTTGGGTATGTTGAGTTGGAGCTATCTGTGGGTTACGAGGGTAATGATGGAGAAGATAGTCGCAAAGCATGCTTGATTTGAAAGTTGTATTTGCTCTGCCTCCGCCCAACCCGTAAGTGCCAGCATAAGCAGTGGTGTGAGGATAAATGTTTAACAACCAGCATTTAACAACCAGGAAATAACATCTGACTTGTAGAATTTGCCAGTGTCTGTAGTTATATATATTTCCACCATGCCAACTTCAAGCTACCAACATGAGCTCATTGTACATGGAGTTGGGAAGAGGCACACCCAACTGGTTCTCATGATTTGGCACAAGCTGACTCTGGCACATAACTGAAAGCCTCCTAGTCTTGGAAACTGCCATTGGTGATATATTTCCAGCAATGCCCCCTTTGGGATTGCCTTTAGGGGATTGGTGTCATCATAGGGGGCATGCAGTAGTCACGAAAAGTAATGCAGTAGTCATGAAAAATCATGAAAAGTAAAGTGATATAAGTCACACAGAGAAAGACAGATACCATATGTTTTTACTCTTATGTGGATCCTGAGAAATTTAACAGAAGACCATGGGGGAAGGGAAGGGAAAAAAAAAGGTTAGAGAGTGAGGGAGCCAAAACATAAGAGACTCTTAAAACCTAAGAACAAACTGAGGGTTGATGGGGGGTGGGAGGGAAGGGAAGGTGGGTGATGAGTATTGAGGAGGGCACCTGTTGGGATGAGCACTGGGTGTTGTAAGGAATCCAATTTGACAATAAATTTCATATTAAAAAATTTTTTTTAATTAAAAAAAAAGTAAAGTGATTTAAAACAACATTAGTGGAGGTGACATCCACTAACTGGAAGACTGTTGATTGAAATATTATTTAAGTGATTCAAGAATGATTTTAGGGTTCCTTCCAACCTGTTTTTGATCCAATGACTCTATTTTTGATACTTCATACAGAATCCCCAGCGTTATTGCCAAACAAGTTTTGCTAACAATTTTAGCAAATGTAAGATTCAAAAGAAAATAATAATACAATGTAGTAATATATACATTATTTACATATACACATATATATGCATAGATACATATATGTATAAATATATGTGGTCTATAAGCACTTATGTGTTGCTTTGTCATAATTTGTTAAACTTTAATGTTTTTTCTTCTGTAATTTGCTCCTGACCCCACTTTATTTTAGATATTCACTATTATGTAAAATATAATAAGGCATTTCGGTTTTTAAAACTTTTTGATTAATTACTCATGTACCTGCCATTTTTAGGGTAATTTTTGAGATAAACATTTTTTATTTAAAAATTATTTATTGGTGGACTTCAAGCTGTATTGCAAAGCTATAATCATCAAGACAGTATGGTAGTGGCACAACAGACACTCAGATCATGGAATAGAATAGAGAACCCAGAAATGGACCCACAAATGTATGGCCAACTAATCTTTGACAAAGCAGGAAAGAATATCCAAGGGAATAGAGACAGTCTCTCCAGCAAATGGTGCTGGGAACCTGGAAAGCAACCTGCAGAAAAATGAACCTGGACCACTTTCTTATACCGTACACAATAAACTCAAAATGGATGAAAGACCGAAATACAAGACAGGAGGCCATCAAAATCCTTGAGGAGAAAGCAGGCAAAAGCCTCTTTGATCTTGGCCGCAGCAACTTCTTACTCAACACGTCTCCACAGGCAAGGGAAACAAAAGCAAAAATGAACTACTGGGACCTCATCAAAATAAAAAGCTTCTGCACAGCGAAGGAAACAATCAGCAAAACTAAAAGGCAACTGACGGAATGGGAGAAGATATTTGCAAACGACATATCAGATAAAGGGTTAGGATCCAAAGTCTATAAAGACCTTATCAAACTCAACAGCCAAAAAACAATCCCGTGAAGAAATGGGCAAAAGACATGAATAGACACTTCTCCAAAGAAGACATCCAGATGGCCAACTGATACATGAAAAAATGCTCCACATCACTCATCATCAGGGAAATACAAATCAAAACCACAATGAGATACCAGGTTACACCTGTCAGAATGGCTAACATTAACAACTCAGGCAACAACAGGCAACAAAATGTATATTTATACATGGCAAGGATGTGGGGAATGAGGATCTCTTTTGCACTTCTTGTGGGAATGCAAACTGGTGCAGCCACTCTGGAAAACAGTATGGAGGTTCCTCAAAAAATTAAAAATAGAACTACCCTATGACCCAGCAATTGTACTACTAGGTATTTACCCAAGGGATACAGGTGTGCTGTTTCGAAGGGACACATGCACCCCCATGTTTATAGCAGCACTATCAGCAATAGCCAAAGTATGGCAAGAGCCCAAATGTCCATTGATGGAGGAATGGATAAAGAAGATGTGGTGTGTGTGTGTGTGTGTGTGTGTGTATATGTGTGTGTGTGTGTGTGTGTGTGTGTGTGTGTGTATGTGTGTGTGTGTGTGTATGGTTTCAAATATGAAATCTTGCCATTTGCAACTACATGGATGGAACCAGAGCATATTATGCTATGCAAAATTAGTCAGAGAAAGATAAATATCATATGACTTCACTCATATGAGGATCTTAAGACACAGAACAGATGAACACAAGGAAAGGGAAGCAAAAACAACATAAAAACAGGGAGTGGGACAATACATAAGAGACTCATAAATATGGAGAACAGAGGGTTAGTGGAGGTGTTGTGGGAGGGTGGATGGGCTAAATGGGTAAAGAGCATTAAGGAATCTACTCCTGAAATCATTGTTGCACTATATGCCAACTAACTTGGACGTAAATAAAAAAATTAAATTAAATTAAAAAATACTAAAATAAAAATTATTTATTGAAAACCTGATATATGTTATGTAGTATAATTTGTAGCATATTTGCTTAAAACTTTGAATTAATTATATAAATATATTTAAGAATGTAATATAAAGACTGTATGCTTTGCAGTGAAGACTGGAAAGTATACAATGCCTCAATACTAAAAAGGTTCATTTATTTTTTAGCCACAGACCTTCTTTTTGCCCAGACAATATTTGGAAAAGCAGTGCCATTTGCCACAGCTGGAGATTGCTATAGTGCTGCCAGATGTCCACAGGTATGTCATGTTTGTTTATTTTTCCCTCACTGTAAAAAAAAAAAAAAAAAAGGATACTCTTTCTCTTAATTTTCTTGACCATAATATTGCAAGAAACATAAGTAAATAGAAAATATGAATTTCCTATATGAATTTTATTTCAAAGGTTATAGATAAATTTTGGAGGAAAAATACCTTTGCCAATTTTAAGTTTGCTTTAGAGGTGTAATAGCGAGGATTTTCAAATTATTCAGAGCCTATTTCTCCTTCCATGATGCATTTTCATTTTTAATCTTTCTACCCAGTCTGTATGAAATGAACGTATGTATATAACAAAGTAAAAAACTGGATCACAAGCTTGTGACTTTCTTATACTTCTGCTAACATTGGCTATATTAGCTGTCTGGGTGTGTACCAGACCCAGAGTAACTTTCTATTATTTGTGAAATAGTATATTTCCATGACTTTATTCTTATTTTATTTTTTATATCCAGAGTTCTCTTCACATACCCTTTATGCCATCTCTGTGATTTCCAGTGTAGAGTATGCTTTCTAGAAGAAATTTACTATCCCATTTTTAGAATTTTTTTTTATTTTAATAAAAAAATGAGGGAGAAAGGAATAGAGGGGGGAGAAGGAGAGAGAGAGAGAAAGAGAGATAGAGGGAGAGAATCTTAAGCAGGCTCCACTCTAAGCACAGGGCCTGTTGCGGCAATCCCAAGACCCTGGAATCATGACCTGAGCTGAAATCAAGAGTCAGGCACTCAACTGACTAAGCCACCCAGGCACCCCTTAACGAGAGATTTTATAGAGTCTATGTGAACAACAGTGTTATGATAAGATGGAGAAATGTAAGCTAGATTAATGTAGCATTGTTAGGCGGATTCATAACTAATTCAAAAATCATGCACAAGAGGTAATAATTATACTATTGATATTTTCAAGAGAAGTGGCTAATGGTTTGCCATAGCCCTCTCGTCTTGGAATTTCCCATTCACTATTTTAACCATCTGACAGAGAAGTTATACTTATGTTAAAAAGAGAAGGCATTTTCTATATTATAAAAGGACACTTAAAGGAGATCAAAAGACACTAGAACTATGGACTCAAATGAATAAGAAAAAATAAATTTCTAAATTTTAGGTACAGAAATGCAAATAGAACATAGTGATGTGATATGAAAAAGACTGAGGTGTTTTATTCAACCACCACAAGTTCAATATGACTCACATAGATTATGGAGTAATTTCTAAACCACCCAGTATAATCATTAAGTACCCAAACACAGTATCAACACCAAAAGATTTTAAATCTCTGTCTGGAAAAGGTAAGTTTTTAATCTGTCTAGGAGTGTAGGAGGCAACAACCAGGGGAAAAAAGGAGAGTTTACATTATGTCACATAAGGAAAATAAAGGAAGCTAGGAAAAGAATGGGAAGCTATGGTAACTATCTTTAAATATTTAAAGAGATCCATGAAAGAGGGGTGAGGTCAGTACGTGTTATAGGGCAGAAGATTCCAGCTCAAGCTAAAGAAGGCTTTTGACAAGGGAGAGTTGTCCAGTAAAAAGACCCCCAAGATCTGGGGCCCAAATAAATCACGAATTTTTGCCTATGGTTTTTATAAATTAGTCTTGTATCCTGCAACCCTGTTGAATTCATTTTTTAGTTATAATAATTATTTTCTTGGATTCTTTGGAATTTTCTATATACACAGCAATGCCATCTAGAAATAAAGATAGTTTTACTTCTTCCTTGGCAATCTGGATGCCATTTATTTCTTATTTTGCCTCATCACCCTGCCTAAAACTTCCAGAGCAGTATTAAATGAAAGTGATGAGAGTGGACATACTTGTCTTGTTCCTGATTTTAGGAGAAAAGCATTGAATCCATCATGAAGTGTGTTAGCTGTGGATGTGTTACAGATCCCTTGGATCAAGTTGAGGAAGTGCCCTTCTATTCCTAATTTAAGTGGTTTTATAATGAAAGAATGTTTGTTTTTGAAATACTTCTGCATGTATTGAGGCAATCCTGTATCTCTTGTCCATTATTGTGGTGATATGGTATATCGCACTGGTTGACTATTGTATGTTGAAACAACATTCCTGGGAGAAATCCCATTTGGCCTTGGTGTATATTTTTTTTTATATGTTGCTAGATTTGATTTGCTTTGTTGGGAATTTTTCATCTATTTTCATAAGGCATATTGGCCTAATCATTTTCTTTTCTTGTGAGGTCCTTATCCAGTTTTGGTATCAGGGAAATATTGGCCTTGTAAAATGAATTGGGAAGTATTCCCTCCACTTCTACTTTTTTGGGAGAGATTGTAAATAATTAATTCTTATTTTTCCTTTTCTAACAATTTTAATTCCAGTTAACATTTAATAGTTAATGTACAGTATTATGTTTCAGGTGTACAGTATAGTGATTCAGCAATTCTATGCGTTAGTTAGTGCTCATCATGATAAATGTACTCTTAATCCCCATCACCTATTTCATATGATCATTCCCCTACCCACCTCTCCTCTGGTAACCATCAGTTTGTTCTCTAAAGTTAAGAGTCTGTTTCTTTGTTTGTCTCTCTCTCTCTCTCTTTTTTTCTTTGCTCATTTGTTTTGTTAAATTCCACATATGAGTGAAATCATATGGCATTTGTCATTCTGACCTATTTCAATGAGTATTATACTCTCTGGATCCACCCATGTTGTTGCAAATAAAAAGATTTCATTCTTTTTATGGCTGTGTAATATTCCATTATATATTTCACCTCTTGGGCTGCTTCCATAATTTGGCTATTGTAAATACTGCTGCAAGAAACATAGAGATGCATGGAATCTTTTGAATTAGTGTTTTTGTATTTAGGGATAAATACCCAGTAGTGTGATTACTATATCATAGGGTAGTTCTATTTTTAATTTTTTGAGTAACCTCTATACTGTTTTCCACAGTGGCTGCACCAGTTTGCCTTTTTACCAACTGTACTCTCTTTTTCTCCACAACCTTGCCAATGCCTGTTGTTTCTTGTGTTGTTGATTTTAGCCAATCTGTTAAGTATGAGGTGATATGTCATTGTGGTTTTTATTTGCATTTTCTTGATTATGAGGGATGATGAGCATCTTTTCATGTGTCTGTTGGTCATCTGTATGTCTTCGTTGGAGAAATGTTTTTTCATGCCTTTTCTATTTGCTATTGGGTTTTTTTTGTTTGTTTGGTGTTGAGTTGTGTAAGTTTTTTGGATACTAACCCGTTGTTAGATACGTCATTTACAAATACCTTCTCCCATTCAGTAGCCTTTTAGTTTTGTTGATTGTTTCCTTTGCTATGCAGAAACTTTGTATTTTGATGTCATACCAATAGTTTATTTTTGCTTTTGTTTTCTTGCCTCAGGAGACATATCTAGAAAAATGTTGCTACAGTCAATGTGAGAGAAACTACTGCCTATGCACTCTTAAAGGGTTTTTATGGTTTCAGGCCTCACATTTAGGTCCTTAATCCATTTTGAATTTATTTTTGGTATAGTGCAAGAAAATGGTCCAATTTCCTTCTTTTGCATGTAGCTATCCAGTTTTCCCTGAACCATTTGTTGAAGACACATTCTTTTTCCCATTGCTTATTCATTCCTCCTCTGTCAAAGATTAATTGAACATATAATCTTGGGTTTATTTCTGGGTTTTCTCTTCTATTCCATTGATCTATGGACCTATTTTTGTGTCAGTACCAGTAATATAACTTGAAATCTGGAATTGTAATACCTCTAGTTTTGTTTCTCCTTTTTAAGATTGCTTTGGCTATTCAACAAATTTTAGAATTGTTTGTTCTATGTTTATGAAAAATGCTGGTGGCATTTCGATAGGGATTTCATTAAATCTGTAGATTGCTTTGGGTAGTGTAGACATTTTAACAATATCTGTTCTCCAAACCCATGAGCATGGAATCTTTCAATTTTTTGTGTTGTCTTCAACTTCTTCCAGTGTTTTCTTCTTCTTCCAGTGTTTTCTGGTTTTCAGAGTAGAGGTCTTTTACTTCTTTGTTCCTAGATATTTTATTGTTTTTGGTGCAAATGCAATTGGGATTGTTTTCTTAATTTCACTTTTTGCTACTTCATTATTAGTATATAAGAATGTAACAGGTTTCTATACATTGATTTTGTATCCTGTGACTTTACTGAACTCATTTATCAGTTATAGTAGTATTTTGGTGGAGTCTTTAGGGTTTTCTGAACATAGTCTCATGTCATTTGCAAATGGTGAGAGTTTTACTTCTTCCTTACCAATTTGGATGCCTGTTATTTCTTTTTGTTGTCTGATTGCTATGACTAGGACATCCAGTACTATGTTGAATAAAAGTAGTGAGAGTGGACATCCTTGTCATGTTCCTGGTGTTTGGGGAAAAGCTCTCAGTTTTTCACTATTGAATATAATGTTGGCTATATATTTTTCACATGAGGCCTTTATTATGTTGAAGTATGTTCCCTTTAGACTTACTTTGCAGATTTTTTTTATTATTATGAATGGATATTGTACTTTGTCAAATGCTTTTTCTGCATCTATTGAAATAATCATATGGTTTTTATCCTTTCTTTGTTGATATGATGTATCATGTTGATTGTTTTTTTGAATATTGAACCACAATTGCATCCCAGGAATAAATCCCACGTGATCCTGGTGAATGATTTTTTAAATGTATTGTTGGATTCTGTTTGCTAGTATTTTGTTGAATATTTTTGCATCTATGTTCATGAGAGATATTGGCCTATAGTTCTCCTTTTTTGTGGTGTCTTTTTGGTATCAGGCTGATACTAGCATTATAGAATGAACTTGGAAGTTTTCCTTCCTCTTGTATTTTTAGGAATAGTTTGAGAAGTTTAATTCTTTGAATATTTGGTAGAATTCACCTGTTAAGCATCTGGTCCTGAATTTTTGGTTTTGGGAGTTTTTTGATTATTGGTTCCATTTTATTTCTGGTAATTGGTTTGTTCAAATATTCTATTTCTTCTTGCTTTAGTGTTGGTAGGTTATATGTTTCTAAGAACAAAGAGACCAACACCTGATTTTGTTGCTTTTCTCTTTTTTATTTATTTCAGCAAATTTTAGTCTGTTCTTTACTATTTCTTTATTTCTGTTTGCTTTAGATTTAATTTGTTCTTTTTCCAGTGTCTTAAGGTGGAAGGTTAGGTTATTGATATATCTTTTTTCTCTTTTGATATAGGCATTTACAACTTTAAATTTCCCCTTATGCACTTATTTTGCTGCATCCTCTGAGTTTTGGTGTGTGGTGTATTTATTTCCATTCGTCTTAAAGTATTTTCATTATCACCTGTGAGGTCTTGTTTGACTTATTGGTTCTTTAAGAGTGTAGTTTGAGGGATTCCTGGGTGGCTCAGTCGGTTAAGTGTCTGACTCTTGATTTCGTGGTCAGATTGTCATCTCAGGGTCATGAAATTGAGCCCCACATTGGGCTCCATGCTGGTCATGGAGACTGCTTAAGATTCTGTCTCTCCCTCTACTGTTTGTGCTCTCTCTCTCTCTAAAAAAATGTAGTGTTTGAGTCCCACATATTTGTGAGTTTTCCAAATTTACCTCTGTTACTGAGTTCTTTCCATTGTGATTGGAAAATACACTTTGTATTCTTCATTCTCTCAAATGCACTAAGTCTTGTTTTATGGTATAACATATGGCTATTCTGGAAAATGTTCAATATGTGGTTGGAAAGAATGTGTATTCTGTTGTTGGTGAAATGTTCTATACATATTTGTCAGGCCTTGTTGGTTTGAAGTATTGTTCAACTTTTCCATTCCCTTGTTTATCTTCTGCCTAGCTGTTCTAGTCACTGAAATTTTGCAACTATTGTTGAATTGTCTATTTCTCACGTTAGTCTTATTTCATTTACTTGGTATTTTATTCATTTACCATGGGGTTTTTATATATGATCATGATTATAATTGTCATAATTTCCTGATATATTGACACTTTGTCATTATAAAATGTTCTTTATCTGAAGCAGCATTTTTTTGTTTGTTTGTTTTAAAGGTCTAATTTATCTGACATTAGAATGGCCACTCAGCTCATAGATAGTACATGATATATAATTTTATCCCATTTACTTTTAACCTATTTATATCTTTGGATCTTAAGAGTATCTTCTATAGAGAGCACTTTATTGGATCTCCGCCTTTGAATTGAGTTGTTTGATGATATTGATGTACCATTTTACTTTTTGTTTTCTGTATGTCTGAAGTTGTTTTTGTTCCTCTATTCCTTCTTTACCACTTTCTTTTTTTAATTGAATGTTTTTGAGTGTAACGTTTAATTTCCTTAATAATTTTTTCACTATATTTTTTTAATTGTTTTCTTACTTGCTGCTTAAGGGGTTACAATATACATCTTAACTTATCAGAATCGACTTCAGATTTACACTACCTAATTTTGAGTGAAATATAGGAATTTACTCCTTTATATGCTCTATTTCCTCTTCCCACTTTTGGTGTTATATTTGTTACTTGACCTACATATGAAAAAATCCACATTACGTTTTTATAATAACTTTCTATAATTTTATGATTTTTAGAGAATATGAGAGAAGTAATGAGAGGAATTACATATTCATAGAGCTTTTTATGTGAACCTTTTTATTTAGCATTTCTAGTTTTCTTCTTTTCTTCCTGTGGATTTGATTTATTGGCTGGTGTTATTATTTCCTTACTCTCAAAGAGGTTTGCTTCCACCTGCCTCATTTTTGCTATTATTATCAAATATATTACATTTCTATATATTATAGGTCAATAATATAATCATATACTTATTGGTTTATAAAATTGTTTTAAAATAAGTTAAGGGAAGAAAGGAAAAGAAAGATGCAATCATAATGTCTTTTATAATTACCTAGACAATTACCTTTGCCAGTACTCTTTGGTTGTTTTGTATTAATGTCTGGTGTTACTTGATTTCAGCTTGACAAACTTCCTTTAGCATGTCTTATAAAACAGGTCTACTAGTGACAAATCCTCTCTGTTTTGTTTATTTTGAAAGTTTTCATTTGGCCTTCGTTCTTGAAAGATTGATTTGCTTGTTATAAAATTCTCAACTTACACTTTTTATTTTTCAGCACTTTAAATATGTCACCCGACCTTCTTCTAGCTTATAGATAAAAACATGGAGGTCAGCCGTGTATCTTATTGGGGTTCTTATGTATGTGGTTATTTATCTCTTGATGCTTTCAGATTTTCTCTTTGTCTTTGACGTTCATCTTTACTGTCACATATTTGGATGTGGATCTCTGTGTATCTACCAAACTTGAAATCTATTGAGTTTCTTGGATGTATAGATTAATGTGTTTCACCAAATTTGGAAATTTCAGACATTATTTATTCAAATATATTTTCTGCTCCTGTATCTCTCCCTTCCTTCTGGTGCTTGCATTATGCACATGTTGGTGTACTTAATGGTGTATCCATTTGTTTCTCTGAGGCTCTGTTCATTTTTTCTTAATGCTTTTTTTCTCTCTGTTCTTCAGATTATGTAATCACTATTGATACCTGCTCAAGTTTGCTAATTCTTTCTTCTGCCTGCTTCAATCTACTGTTTGAGCCCCTATAGTGATTTCTTTTGTTATTGTACATTTTAACTCCAGAATTGTCCTTTTGCTCTTTATTTAAATGTAACTTCTGTCTCTGTATTGATATTCTCTATATGATGAGACATTATTATCATACCTTTCTTTAAAACATGGTTTTCTTTAGTTCTTTGAACATATTTATAATAGCGGCTTTGAAGTCTTTATCTGCTCAGCCAGACATGTGAAACCTGTCAAAGGCAGTTTCTATTGCCTTTTCCCCCTGAATGAGTCATCCTTTCCAATTTCTTTGCATATCTCAGTTTTTTTCTTGAAAACCAAGCATTTTAGGTAATGTATTTTAGTAACTATGGACACTAAATCTCCTCTCCCCTCTCCTCTAGGACTTGTTTGCTTGCTTGTTTGTTTGCTTAGCTCCTTGGCTGGATGATTTTGGTGGCATCTATTTTCTCTGTAGTGTGCAGTCTTTGATGTCACTCCTTGGATGGCACAGCCTTGGACATGTACAGTCACTCTAATCCTCCTGGAATGATAGTGTTTTTAGCTGAGATCTCTTTGTCTCTTTCCTAACTCTCCATGAAGTTTTCTTTTTTAATTTTTTTTTTAACATTTATGTATTTTTGAGAGAGACAGAGTGTGAGCAGGGGAGGGGCAGAGAGACTGAAACACAGAATACGAAGCAGGCTCCAGGCTCCGAGCTGTCAACACAGAACCCAACGCGGGGCTCGAACTCACAGACAGTGAGATCATGACCTGAGCCGAAGTCAGACGCTTAACTGACTGAGCCACCCAGGTGCCCCAAGTTTTTATTTTTATTCCTAGTTTGCGCATTAACTTTTTTAAAATTTAAATTCGAGTTACTTAACATACAGTGTAGCCTTGGCTTCAAGAGTAGAACCCAGTGACTCATAGCAGAAGTGCCCTTCTTAATGCCTATCACCCATTTAACCCATTCTCCTCCTACTTACTCCCTCCCAAAACCCCCACTTTGTTCTCTGTATTTAAGAGTCTCTTCACACCTGTCAGAATGGCTAAATTAACAGCTCCAGAAACAACAGATGTTGGCACGGATGCGGAGAAAGGGGAACACTTTTGCACTATTGGTGGGAATGCAAACTGGTGCAGCCAGTCTGGAAAACAGTATGGAGGTTCCTCAAAAAATTAAAAATAGAACTAACCTATGACCCAGCAATTGTACTACTAGGAATTTATCCAAAGGATACAAAAATCCATTACGTTTTTAAGCTGGTCTGAATCTATTGATATCATACTCAGCTCTTAGACTCCATTAATTGCTAGATGATTGCTATATTCTTTCAATAACAGCTTGGAGGAGTAAATTACTCCATGGACTAATCCAACTAAATTCAAGCCCTCTGGCCAGGGTAGTATTATAGGTCAAGTCAGACCTCAAGAGGAGCCCTTCTTAACTGTCTCTTTCCTTGGTTCTCTCTGTTAAACTTCAATTTGATCTACCATTTTCCTTGTTGCTCTCATTGAGCTATCACCACTCCCTTTTTAGCTGTGTGTCATTAAAATCTTGTTTTCAGTTGCATCTTTAGTCTTGAAATTCTCCTATTTCTTTCTCAAATAAGCTCATACTCCTTAGAAAAAGGTATGGAACACTCCGAGCTTAACATCATGACTCTATCCTAAGGAAAAAACTTTGCACTAGTTCTGTGGATCTAAGGATAGGGCCAACTTCTCAGAGTAATAATCCTACTTTTTAATAAGCAGGATCCTGAGTCATAGCAGTAACCCCTGCTCTTCTTGACTTGCCCTTCTCAGCATAGAACCTCTGCCCTACCAGTGATTTTGAATGGGGATGATTGGAGCCTTGTGTTCTTGGCCAATCATGCCTGGGGTAGATCTTCTGTTTTATGAGTCGGGACTGAGTGGTGGATGGGAGCTTAGTTATTCTCATCTGTAATAGAGCTTCTGTGGCACAGAACTTCATGAAATGAGAATTGCTGGCAGTTTTCCCCTCCCAGGGAGAAAACTTAACCTTAACAGAATGCTGGAGAAATGGAGCCTTGTGTTCCTATCAAGACTAAAACTGTCATCTTGCTGAGGTAAGAGTAAAGGGCAGGTCATGGTTCAAATGTCATACACATTCCCTCTTCTTACCCAGATATAGTAGATTTTTTGTGAATAAATATTTTTCCATTTGTTGTATAACCTTAGGATTATTTCTAGAGACCTTAAATGGTTGTTGTATTTCATAATTTTTATGAGTTATGGTTTTGTTGAAGAGTGAGGCCACAGAGCTCCTCAAGTTGCCATTCCAGAAGCACTTCCTCTCTTGGTCATATTTTAAAGGTAGATAACTTGGCAGAGAGGGCTCATATTCTCATTCAATCTTTGAAGCTGGCTAGCTCCATGCATGTCCATTCTTCTCCTTTTCTCCTTCATTCATATCGGTCCATCACATAATTGGTCTACTTCCCAGAATGTGACTCTCTGACCCACATCTTCTATTCAGTTCTTTTCCCAGGACAGTCCTTACCTTGATGAACTCCCCCTTATGAAGCCTGACACTGTGTTCTAAAGTCTTCAGACACCTGTTTTAAAGTCAAGGATGTGTAATCTAAACCTTTTAGCATTCTCAGCAATTTTTTTAATCCATATGGATTTTTTTAAATTTATTTTTTATTTATTTTTTTAAAGGTTTTTTTTAAATGTTTGTTTATTTTTAAGAGAGAGAGAGAGAGAGCGGGGGACAGGCAGAGAGGGAGGGGAACAGAGGATCTAAAGTGGACTGTGAGCTGACAGCAGAAAGCCTGATGCGGGGCTTGAAACCACAAACCATGAGATCATGACTTGAGCTGAAGTCAGAGGCTCAACCGACTGAGCCACCAAGTGCCCAAACTCCTATGGATTTTTTAGTAACACTTCCCTTTAACTAGAGATTATTAAATAAAGATTAAATAGAGATTATTCATTCTCAAATGATCAACCCATGTCAAGACTGATGAACTTTGTCCAACAACCCATCCTCCTTATAAGCTATATCATCTTGTCAAATACTTAATGTTATTAGAAAGAAGCAAATTGAGAATGCCACGTAGAGATGTGGAGAGTCTGATACAAGGTCTCACAGATGCCATTACTTTGGAAAGGTTGCCAAGTTCTGGGAATCCAGTCTTTTTTATTACATGTTAAATTGGGCAAGGTCAGGGTTGATGAAATAAAAACTAAATTCACAAGAGAGCTGATAAGCAATTAAATCATGTAACTGTCAAGTGGAATCAAAATTTTTATCTCAGAGTGCCTAGGTGGCTTATTCAGTTAAGTGTCCAACTCTTGATTTCAGCCTAAGTCATGATCTCATGGTTTGTGAGATCTTACATGCTTGGGATTCTATCTCTCCCTCTCTCTCTGCCCCTCCCCCTCTCATGATCACACATACACTCTCTCTCTCTCTCTCAAAATAAATCATTAAACACACTTTCATCTCACTTAACTTTCCTAATGGGAAATATCTAACAGAAAGCTAATTATTATAAAGAGTATTTCGTTTTTTTTAATGTTTATTTTTGAGAGAGAGAAAGAGAGAGAGAGAGAGAGAGAGAGAGAGAGAAACAGCATGAGTGGGGGAGGGGCGGAGAGAGGGAGACACAGAATCCAAAGCAGGCTCCAGGCTCTGAGCGGTCAGCACAGAGCTCGATGTGGGGCTAGAACCCATGAGCCATGACACCCCAATAAACAGAATATTTCTTTTTTTTTTTTTTAACGTTTATTTATTTTTGAGACAGAGAGAGACAGAGCATGAACGGGGGAGGAGCAGAGAGAGGGGGAGACACAGAATCGGAAGCAGGCTCCAGGCTCCGGGCCATCAGCCCAGAGCCCGACGCGGGGCTCGAACTCATGGACCGTGAGATCGTGACCTGAGCTGAAGTCGGACGCTTAACCGACTGAGCCACCCAGGAGCCCCATAAACAGAATATTTCTTGTTGAGCTTGATATCTGAATAAGAGGCGTTAGCACAGTTAGGTTTTTAAATGATACTATAGTTATTTCCATTAATTTCTAACCCTTTATTTAATTTCTCTGTGACCCCATTTCTCCCCTATAATATCTTGAGAAAGTTATGTAGTTGTAAACTGGGCAATCCCATTTCATAGTTAGGAGAAGCAGACATTCCATGTTAATAACCTGTCCAAGGTCCTTGAGAAAGTCAGAGGCAGAACCAGTACAGTAATAAAATATTCCTCTCTACTCATCAAGGTGAGATGCCTCCCTCATGTAGTTCTCCAGGCATTTCTGGAATGCCAGGTTTTATTTCCCAAATTAGATGTTAGCAAGCATAGATAGGTATGTGCTGTGAATAGGAAATTTACCTATCTATATTCATTCTCTACAATTCAACCGGCTGAGGTTTATGTTACCAAAAATACAAACTGTCCAGTATTCTTAGAGGTGTTCTGTCAAATATATAAACCAGATTCTGTGTTAAGTTATACAACATTTGCATGAATACTCTCCAGATGTTTGATGTCACAGAAAGAACTTATTTTGTTTGGGATTCATCAAAACCACATCCTCTGTGTTTGCATATGACAGGGCACTCTGGGACATGAATTCTAAAAAGAGAATGGATACATATGGCACTCTTTAGGGAAAATAAACTTTGCCACATCGCAATATAAGATGAAGTTAAGGAGTGTGATGTGACTTTAGAATACATATATCAAAAGTGAAGTAAAGGAAAACCTTTGATACTTTTCAAAGAGCCACAAAAATTGGACAATAAAACCTAATGTGTATCTCTTTAGCTGTTTTATAATTAATATTGATGACACAAGAGCAAGAAAAATAACTACATTCAGCTAATGCAAGTAGATCAGGGTCAGCATCTATTTTGAGAATTCAGAACCAGTCATTAAATATTTCAAACATGTATTTTTTACCATAAGGATACAGAGTTTGATACGCATCCAAAGATCTACCTTTTTGATTATATTGTTTAGATTATCCCTCTCCTTATTTTTGCCTGCTTGATCTGTCTTGTTACTAAAAGTGGTATATTAAAATTTCCTATTGGGGGTATCTATCTATCATCTATCTATCTATCTATCTATCTATCTATCTATCTATCTATGTCTACTTGTATCTCCTATAGTTTTATTTTATAAAAGCCACTGTGTTACTCAATTCATAATATTCATGGGTTATTTTTCATTGTAGATTATGGTTTTTAGTATTTATTTGTCATGTTTTCCTGATTTAAGACTTGAATTCTACTTTGTCCCTTAGTATTATTACCCTTCTTCTTTTCTTATGTTCAGATTCCTGGTATTTTTTTGCCCATCCTTTTAATTTTAGCTTTTATGGATCACTTTATTTTAAGTATGTCTCTTACATACAACAGACTGTTGGGTTTATTTTGCAAGCCTTTTGGAAAATTTATTCTTTAAATAAATTTTATACCCATTCACATTTAAAAAAGTTATGGAGAAAAATTACCTTTTTTTTTTAGTATACAGTTTTAACATATGTACAGATTCACATTACCATCAGTATAATCAGCATATAGGGCAATTCCAAATCTTTGGACCTAACTTCTGGTAAACACTGAACTGTTCTCTGTTGCCATTGTTTTGCCTTTGCTGGAATGTCATACAAATGTCATATAAATGGAAAATACAGTATATAACGTTTTAAGATTGGCTCTCTTCACTCAACATAATGCCTTTGTGATTCATCTGTGTTGTTGCATGTGTCAGTAATTTGTTCCTTTCGTATTGCTGTGAATTATTCTATCATATGCAAGTTGTACAGTGATCCTATAGTTTGTCCACTCATCCATTGGAAGAACGGGTTGCTTATAGTTTGGGGAGATTATGAATAGAGCTGATATGCACATTTGTGTGCAGGTGTATGTGTGAACATACATTTTCATTTTTCTGGGATAATTACCTGATTAATGGGATTGTAAGGTCATAGGGACTGTGTATGTTTACCTTATAAAAAACTACCAAACTGTTTTAAAGAGTAGCTGTACTATTTTGTATTCCCACTAGCCAAGATTAAAGTTCTAGTCGCTTTGCTTCCCTGTTAGCACTTAGTATTGTCAAGTTTTGTTTTCTGCCCCATCATGTTCTGTGGAATCTCATTGTGGTTTTAATTTGCATTTGATTCACAGTTAAATATGTTAAATACCTTTCATGTCCTTATTGGTCATCTGCATATCCACTTTGGTGAAGTGTTTTTTCAAGACTTCTACCCATTTTAAAAATTGGATTGTTCATTTCCTACTGTTTAATTTTGAGAGTTCTTTACATATTCTGGATACAAGTCTCTTGTTACATAATATATTTGCAAATATTTTTTCCTGATCTGAGCCATAGCTTTTCTTTCAAGTGTCTTTCACACAGCAAAATTTTTAAATTTTAATGAAATCAAATTTATTACTTTTATGCTATATGGGTTGTGCATTTAGTTTCATATTGAAGAACTCCTTGACTAACTCCAAGTGACAAAGATTTTCTCCCATGTTTCCTTCAAAAATTTGTATAGTTTTATAGTTTTACCCTTAGACCTGTGGTTGATTTTGAATTAATATTGTGTAAAATCTAATGGATTTTGCATGTAGACATCCACTTGTCCAAACACCATTTGTTGAAAAGACAATATTTTCTCTACTTAATTACCTTAACACCTTTGTTAAAAATCAAGTGGACCTATTTTTGGTCCACTTGTGGGTCTATTTCTGAACTTTATTCTGTTCCATTGATCTACCTATCTCTCCAACACAGCAGTGTCTTGGTTATGATAGCTTTATAATAAGTGTTAAAATAAGGTAGTGTGGGTTCTTCAAGTTTATTCTTTTTAAAAATTAATTTAACTATTTTAATTTGTCTTTTCATATAAATTTTAGAATCAGTTCTCTATAGCTACAAAAATTCTCCATGGAATTTTTATTGTGGTTGCCTCAGATTATAGATCCCTTCATGATAAAATATGTACAACACATTTTAGAATTATCAAACTATAATGATGTAATAAGACCACGTGAACCAACCAGTCAATAAAAGAAGTAGAACATTAAAACTTATGTCTACCTCTATAGCTCTTCTCTTATATCCACAACTACTTTTTCCTTTGATGCAGTCAATTAATTACTCAAGACATTCCAATTTGTTGAATTATTGGATATTTGAATCACCTTCCACTTGTGACTTTGCTATTAGAATTTTACATCTTATGGCCGCCTCTTCTAAAAAAGGTTGAGAGTAGAAGAGGAGGTAAACCTCATACTACTTTTAAAACACAAATTTTTAGCAGCTACTTTGAACTAATTTTTTAAGTTAAGGGTTAGGTTTAAGGAGGTATACATTTTACTCTTAAATAAAAATATGAAACTAATATAATTAATTTATCCAATCATTTATTCCTTCTGAAGTCCCATAGGAATGTACCAGTACCTTTTTTTATATACCTGTAATTCTCTACAATGCATTACATTTATTTATATACATATGCTATTTTATTTTCCCCCCTGTTTAGTAAAATATAATTGTCATAGAATATTGCATTAGTGTAAGGTGTGCAAGATAATGATTTGGTTATGTATATATTGCAAAATGATCACCATGGTAAGTTTAATTAACATCTATCACCTCACATAGTTACCAAATTTTTTTCTTTGAATGAGAACTTTTAAGATCTACTCCCTTAGCAACTTTCAAATACACAGTACAGTGTTGTTAACTGGAATTACCATGCTGCCCATTATATTCCCAAAATTTATCTTAAAACTGGAAGTTTTTATCAACTAAGGACATAAATAAAGCTCATGAAAATTAGTCTGGAGAAATGGAGCAATAGATATTTCTAGACCGACTGACTGTGTCAATGACCACCTAAGTCTGTCAGTAGTCAGTCATTTTTTTTCCTTTCATTTCCAGTGTATATACATTTGAATGCTTCCAAGCAACCTTGAGCAGGAGGGTAAAGAATTAAGGAAAGTGTAGAATGTTAGGCTGTGAAAACACCGAATGGCCTGCTGGGGCACTCAGTAAGTGGCTTGTCACAGGAAACCTGCATCACAGAATATACGTCTATTTTTAAGGAGTTTTGTTGGTCAGAGGCCTACTTATGAGTTAATGTGAGATGGAGATATTCAATGCAAAACTTGTAGCAGGTTGACTAAGAATTAGTTATTTACTAATATAAAATACCAAATGTGTCTAGTATTTGCCAATATAAAATACCAATGTGTCTAGTATTAATGTCATTCATTATCATGGCATATGAAAAGTTTATATGTGTATTTGTGTATTCATGTGTATGTAATGCTAAAATTTAATATTTATAATGTTGCACTTAATTCATCCATTCAAAAACACTAAGCCATATTCTGGGCTCTGAGAATACAGGAATGAAACATATAGGTCATATTCTAAATTTATAACCAAATGATATATGTAATATATTTTCTTTGGAATTTATCTAAACATTATTTCTCTTACAGGGAAATTCTGTATATATCAAAATTATATCATAAATGTATTTGAATTTCTATTTTGATTTTAATTAAGAAATAGCTTAGACTTCTTAGCAATAAACTAAATTGATATATAATTGTTTTAGCAATAGTAATAATTCACATTATAAATATATTTGAAATCTATTTCATCTTTGCCTTCATGACAAGATAATATTTTCAATCACATAATGTAACTCCTAATATTTTATCACAGTCTTGCTCAAGATTCATGCATCTTAGGCTATGGGATATAGTGATGTGATCTAAGAAGCTCACTCTGAATCTATGTGTACATGGAACATTGGCAATAAGCTTAATTAGCATTAATTAATTCTACTTTTCAATGTGTAATTGTGTACTGCAAGACATAAATGTGCCCAAATTTTATCCAGTTTTGTCACACATTTTCTCAATTAACAGATATTTGAGGTTTAATATTTAGCAAAGATAGTCTGAAATATTTTGACATGAAAATGGTTCTTGTGTCTTGAAAAGAATTAGATCATAATGCCACTAGGGGGCTCACAGACCATGTGTGTAAATCCTGTGGCATCATACACTTCAGGGCACTTTAAAAAGGGATGTAATTGCTGGGACAATAATATTACACTGACTAGTTTTGTGTAGGGGGTTGAGAAGTAATATTTTTATGGCAACAGAGTAAGGCACATTAACAGGAGAGTCCAGAAAATACATTAAACAGGTGTAATTCATCAGAGAAGTTAGTAAGAAGAGGTCAAGAATAGAAATTGAAGAGGTGTACCTGGGTGACTCAGTTGGATAAGCGTCCGACTTCGGCTCAGGTCATGATCTCGTGGATTGTGGTTTGAGCCCTGTGTAGGGCTCTATGCTGACAGCTAGGAGCCTGGATCCTACTTCGGATTCTGTGTCTCTCTCTCTCTCTGCCCCTTTCCCGCTCATGCTCTCTCTCTCTCTCAAAAATAAATAAACATTAAAAAAATTAAAAAAAAAAAGAAATTGGAGAAATGTGAAAGTCTGGCATTTGTCCCTGTGAACACCCCATCTCTTAGGACTTGCCGATTGCTACAGGGACACGAGCTCTAGCTGTCAAGCCGTGGAGTCCTAGGGTTGGACAGAATTACTTTTGCACAAATAACATTATATGGTATTGATTCAGATGTCTCATATTGAGATTTGTTTGTAATCAATGTTTAAAAAGCTTTAGCTGGTTCACTTCCTTTAGAGTAAGATTATATCAATATTATTTTATTTTTTAAAGAAAGACCCTTGAAAAATAATTTGAAGTGTTTCTTATGTAATTCAAATGGAGGTGTTTTTATCCAAGAGCATTCTTTTTTTTAAGTTTTTTTTTTTAATGTTTATTTTTAAGAGAGAGAGACAGACAGAATGCAAGTGGAGGAGGGGCAGAGAGAGAGGGAGACACAGAATCTGAAGCAGGCTCCAGGCTCCAAGTGAGCTGTCAGCCCAGAGCCCGACAAGGGGCTCGAACTCACGGACTTGGACTGCGAGATCATTACCGGAGCCAAAGTCAGATGCTTAACCGACTGAGCCACCCAGGTGTCCCGAGCATTCTTTTTTTCTTTTAATAATATTAAATGTCTATTTATTGATTTTGAGACAGAGATAGAGAAAGAGAGGGAGAGAGAGAGAATCCTAAGCAGGCTCCACTGTCAGCACGGAGCCTGTCGCCAGGCTCGAACTCAGAACTGTGAGATTATGACCTGAGCTGAAACCAAGAGTCCAATGCCTAACCAACTGAGACACCCAGGTGCCTCCAGGAGCATTCTTAAATATTTTATTAATTCCACCTATTTTGTTTTGTTTACAATCTAGGGACAGTTCAGCATTAACTTGGCAGGAACTGGGATGAGGATATCCAACACAGCAAAGTGGCTTGCTCAGGGGAGTTATGCCTCTGTCATCATCCACAGATCACAAGTAAGTCCTGCTGGACCAAAATGCCTGTCTGAAATACTGTGCTGTGAACTGGAATTAAAGGACCTCTACTTTAGAGTTATAAAGTTAATGACTAATGAGTTATTGCATATATGAGGCATGTTACATATAATGGGGCATAATATTAATCTATGAAATAATGAAACTGGGTTCATTGTTATTAATGTACATGTGTTTTTACGTGCATATAAATCCATGTGTAGGCTACAGATCCTTGAACCGAAATATCAAATGCCAGGGCATAGAGATTTTATCTGGCTTGTTTGGGGCTGCTGACTTGATATGCCAGTACTTCAAAAAGAGGTAGTGCTGTTAGCTATACTTTAATTATTAAAGATGTGGTAGTTTTAATATTTCAAAGTGAGGAGTATATTTTTGGTTTATTTACCTCAGTGCTTTGATTCAGTGATGGGGGTGGTGTTAAAGCCATTTGTCGTTTAACATCTGTTCTTTATAGTTTCTCTAAGAATTAGGACTATTTTTATGGGTGTATGCATATTTTCCTCTGCCTTTATCTAGATAACATCGTACTTGGCTTTTACTGTAGCACACGTATTACGTGTAGAACACATTGAATTTGCTCATACACTGCCCTGGCACATACCCTTTATGAGATGGTTCCTGTTACTTATGGTTACCATGTCTCAGATAGCAGGACTCTATCTACAGTAAATCAGGATCTGTAAGTGTTTTCACCTGTGTGCACCATCGACAGCCCCTGCCCATTCGATTTTAGGGTTTTTCTTTCTTTTGATAGAAGTTACTTTTGTTATACTCCTACTTGTATCAATATTATTTGTAAGTGAAACTCAATTTTCTAATATTCATAGACACTAAGACATTCTATTTCTGAAGACTATGCAACTGAGTTTTAATGAACACCTAAAGAATTTAAATTTTTATCATTTCTGCCATTTGGGTCAGAAGTAGGCTTTTAGAACAAATGGCTATTTTTAAATTTTGATTTGGCATATTTAGGTCTAATCCTGTTTGGTAGAAAGTATGGGAATAAATGAATTACTTGAAGTATATTCTGAGCAGGTCTCAGTGCAAAGAGCTCAATGAAATATTTCACCTTATTTATCCAGCTTTTAGATATCTTTTTGGTATTGTAAAGAGACCACCAGTAGGTGTGACTACTTAGTACAGTCATTCCTTTTGCTTCTTTTGAAGTTCCATTGTAAAGCTTAATTATTTAATCGACTGAGAATTTCGACCTTGATCAAAAATGTTGCATATGAAAGCATTTCCTGAAACCTGAGGCCTGGTGTGAAGCTGAGATGGGTGGAACCCACACTTACGCATGAAATGCAAACCTCTTTTTACTTGCCAGGACATTTTATCCAGATTAGCTTTTTACTTAAACAATCTGGGGATAAGAATGTATGTATATGAATGGGAATTTTTACCGCCATTCCCTTCTTCTCTGCTTACTTACATTCTTGACAGTTAAAAAGCTTCTGAAAGAAAAGACAACTTAAAAACCCCTGATCTCAAAACATTCTTTACCCCCAAATGTTCTAGGAACTCAAAGTTTCCTTCTCTGCCCTCCCTTTTAACATGAAAAACAAAACAAAACAAACAAAAAACCTTATTTTCTCCAGATACTCATATAGGAGCTCAAACTATTTTTTGCCTCATCCTATTAAAATGTCTTCAGTCTTTTGGCTTTTGGTCAAAGATGGAAAGCAGTCTAGAGAGAGCATGCATCACACCCCTTTCACCAGCCTCTGTCTACCTGTTTCTCAGTGAATCGTTCGCTTTTCTTAAAATAGGCGGAAAAAAAAAAGAAAAAAAGAAGAATCTCCCTTCTTAGTCCTTTTCTAATTATAATTACTGCTTTCAGTCCAGTTTTATCCATTTTATCACCTTGTCCCCTTCTATACTTTTCTTCAAACTGCGTTTGTAATACTTCTGTGAGATGTTTAAGGTTAATGGGGGAGAATAGGACTTGTCAGTTAAGGTCAAATTCGTATAATATATTTTTTATTTAGCCTATGAGCTTATGTAAAATCATGTACATATCAGACAGCAAATTGGAAGAGTTTTTAACAAGCTCGCTGAAGCAAATAGACACCTCGATAAAAAATATGTAGTTTGAGATGAATTGTCTAAATTTTAGTGGGGATTATAATCAAGTAGCTAATATGAATCTCAGATTATCCAGTTCCCATGACCACAAATTTCAGCTAAGCCTGAAACGGTATGATCTTTGACCTCAAATGTAATTGTTATAGGAAACTTCGGCTAAATGATTTCAGCCCCATGATTCAAAGCATTTGCTCTTTCTGCCTGTGCGCACAGATACCAGCTCATGTATGGTTAGCCTATATTTCTGCCTCTTCCTATTTTCAGGATGGAACCAAAGTCTACGGGAGATGTGGAGGGTTCTGTGGAAAGTGTATTCCTCACATGACTACTGGTCTCCCAATTCAAGTAATATGAACATTCAGAAATGGGAAGTATGAGGAGATATTCTCTGGAATATCTGCGAATAACCGGTGCTCGTTTCTTTACTCTTCCCTTCCTGAGATTTCCACATCCAAAATGTCTGTGCCTTTTCTTTTCCTTTTCTTTCTTTCTTTCTTTTTTTTTTCCAGGGTGCTCATCAGGGAATCAAATCACTGCTTAATTTTTCCAAAGCCTTCAAAATAAGCTTAACATATATATGATTCTAATCGGGATCTTTTTAAAAGGACACAATAATTTATGGTAGAGTATACAGATATTTGAATGAATTATACCAAGGTAATGTTGCTGTTAACAAACAGCTTGGAATGGATTACAGTTATATTATACCTATAATCGCACATACAAATCTCTACTCAGTACTGAATTGTACAATGAAATGTTTATTCTACTTGTTTAAAATGGAGCAAGTAAAAATTAGGAAAATGAATTTATTTAAAACAACTATAAACATTATTAAATCTGTCAGGTGAATAGCAAATCCATAGTCACATCAAAAAGTACATAGCCATTATACTTTCTACTGATACAGCTTAGATACCTTGTTTTATATTTCCTTTAATTTTTAATTGTGGGTTATGGTGCTTCAAATAAAAAAAATTATCCTGGAAATGCAGTATACTTTTATATTAAAAATGTATGCTTGGGTTAAATACAAATATGAAAATTTGTGGGTATAACACAGAAGATATGATATAGTAGAATTTTACTTAAAACACCTACCTCTAATTTGATTGTACATACAAAAGCAATATGTTGTTTTTATAATGTTTATATTCTGTCTCAATAACTCTTATATATGTATATGTTTACTCTGAAAGATCGTTTCTCAAAAACTATATACTGTACTTTATTAATCAAATAGAGAAATGAGAACAATTGAAATTTTGGAAATCCCATTTTAGTAAACAAAATTATGTTTACATATGCAAAATTTTTATTAGAGATGTTCAAGTTATTTTATATCTGAGGTTCTCAAAGCCAAAACATAAAAGATAGTATACAAAAATTAACTGTTCATGGGTAAATTCTCAGGTATTTAGAGATTTTTTTCAGGTGAATAATTTGTGTACTATATAATAATGTGATTTTAAAAGAATCATAGACAAATAGTATTTTCCTATCGCAACTTCTCTGTAAACCAAAAAATGAATCTACTAATAGATTTTTGCCAGGAAATAGTTAGTGTACTAGTTTTACCCACAAAGTTTTTTTTCCCCAAAAACATTTATTATTATTTATTTTTTCCCCAAACACTTTTTTCCCAAACATATATTGTACCATATAAGGTACTAAGGCTATTTATGCCAGTGTGGTTAGATAAACATTTAGGGATCTCTGTATCAGAAATGAAGTATTTTGCACTATGTGCCTTAAACCAGTTACAATCATTAATACAAAATGTGTAACATTTTCTAGAAATGTTTTCATTCATAATTAAAATCTTACAAACATTTAAATAATAAACATATCTGTGTGATATATTAGCATTTCGTTTTCGTTTTCCTTACATGCAAAAAAATGAGTCCTCCACCAAAAGTCTATAACCCTAAAACCACTCCAGAAATTCCAAGAATTTTTATTTTAATTGTTGCAGTTGGGATGGAAAGGGCTCCTATCTGTGTATACCCTTCTCGTGGCAGAGGGAATATGGGCAGGAAGTGACAAAAACTTACAATGCCTTTAAAAGCTTCTGTTTGTACAAGGGATATCCATGTCTATTCACATTCAATTGGCCAAATTAAATCGTAGGACCCAAATCCTAGTCTCTGGGACAGGGAAATATATTCTCCCCATGGGGCAAGATTGCCAGGCACAGGCAAGTGGGTGAGGGCTTAGAATTCTCTCCCAGGGGGAGGGAGCAGGTCCTTGTAAACAAGAATACATTTTACCCATCCATCTTCAGCTTTCCTGGAAATTGTCAAAGTACTATCCAAAGCAGTTATATCAATTTAAATTACCACTGGCCAGGTGTAAAAATTTTAGAGTATCCATTGAGTTTGTATTTTGAGTATCCATTTAGAGTATCCATTTAGAGTATCTATTGAGTATCCATTTAGAGTAGCACTGAGGAATGACAAATGAATTTTTTTAAAATTTTCTTTAACATTTATTCATGTTTTGAGAGACAGGGACACAGTGTGAGTGGGGGAGGGGCAGAGACAGAGGGAGACACAGAATCTGAAGCAGGATCCAGGTTCTGAACTGACAGCACAGAGCCCTTCGCGGGGCTCGAACTCACAAACCATGAGATCATGACCTGAGCCGAAGTCCGACACTTAACCAAGGGAGCCACCCAGGTGCCCCCAATGAATTTTTTTAAATCTAATCTGCTGGGATATAGCATAGTATTTCACTGTTTGAATATTTATATTTATCTCATTACTAGATTGGATGAGGATGCTTTTACATACACTTTGCCATTAGATTTCTTTTTCTGAGAATTGCTTATTTTTATTCTCTTTGCCTCTCTTCTGTCCCATCTTTCCCATCTTCTCATATCCCCCAACCCACTTCCCAATTCATTAAGAAAGAAAGAAAGAAAGAAAGAAAGAAAGAAAGAAAGAAAGAAAGAGAAACATACATGAGGGAAAAAAGGAGTTTTATGTGAATGTGATTTAAAACATTTGAGAATCTCTTATCACAAAGCTTGCTTTTGATTCTACCTTAAATTACTTGCGAATGTTAATATGCACTGTATAATAATTTCCTGTTCTTGCTTATCATTTAAGATGAAGCATTCTCTACATGTATTTTATTCATTTTCCCCCACCCCTTAAAGAGCAATGGTTTCCCTGCTCATGATGAAGGACAGTCCCCCAACCTCTGCTCTTGATTTCTTCTCACTGTGAATTCTCCAGAACCTCTTCCCACAGATTTTTCTGTCTCCTCCTTTTTCCTTTCTCTCTCTACTGGCTCCTTCTCATCATCCAAAAAAAAAAAAAAAAGTGTTCAATTCTCTCCACTTTATTTTGTATCATTTTTTATTGAAGTATAGTTGACTTACAACGTTTTATTTTACACGTATAGTTGACTTACACAATTCCAAACGTGACACAGTGCTCACCATGATATGTGCAGTCACCACCAGTTACCATGCAAGGTTATTATAGTATTATTGATTATATTTCCTGCATTATACTTTTCACCCCTGTGGCTTATTTGTTTTATAACTGAAAGTTTTTACCTCTTAATCCTTTTCATCTATTTGGCCCACCCCTCCCCCCCCCCCCCAATCTCCCTCATCTCTGGGGACCACTAGTTTGTTCTTTGCATTTATGAGTCTGTTCTTTTTGCTTTGTTTCTTAGATTCCACATAGGCGTGAAATCATATGGTATTTGTCTTTCTCTGTCTGACTTATTTCACTTAGCAACATACCCTCTATTTTAAAACAAAAATATGTTTGTGTCTCCCCCTTCACCCACTACTACTCACTGTTCTTCCTCTTATATCCTGAGAGAAACTTCCAGAGAGAAACTGTTATCCTCATGGTCTCTTCATCTCCACCTTTCACTCCAGCATTGGCCCGTTGTAACATGGCTTCCAACCCTCAATATTTTATTGATACTGCTTTAACTAAAATCACAAATGAATTCCTAATTGCCAAGCACAATTACATATTCTGAGGTGTGTTTTTTTTTCCTTTTAACTTCTGAATAGCATTTGACAAGGGAGAGGGAGAGTTCCATGAAATCCTGTGATCTGTTTAACAATCTAGTGTATGATCTATCTTGGTACATGTTCCATGTGCACTTGAAAATAATGTGTATTCTGCAGTAATTTTATGTAGATTTATGTAAGTAAATAATGTTATTAGTTTATTGTAGTGTTCAAATATTTCCTACATTTTTATTATTCTTTTTCTAATTGCAGTATCAATTATTGAGAGATACAATTAAAAAATTTTTTTTAATGTTTATTTATTTTTGAGAGAAAGAGAGACAGAGTGCAAGCAGGGGAGGAGCAGAGGGAGAAGGAGACTCAGAATCTGAAGCAGGCTCCAGGCTCTGAGCTGTGAGCACTGAGCCCGACGTGAGGCTCGAACCCACAAACCGTGATATCATGACCTGAGCTGAAGTTGGAAGCTTAACCGACTGAGCCACCTAGGTGCCCTGAGAGATACAGTTTTTAAAGCTGTAGTGTCAATATGGTATTGATTGAGATTTTTTTCTAATCGTACTATCGATTATTTTTCTAACTGAAAATGATTAATTATTCTATTAATATATGCTCACATTGATATTCCATTATTAATGTTAAATCCTTCAACTATAATTGTAGATCTGTCTATTTCTCCCTTTAGTTCTGCCATATTTTGTCATGAATTTAGAAGCTCTGCTATTAGGTACTTATATGCTTATGAGTGTGATGTCTTTTTTGATAAATTGACACTCTTATCGTTATGAAATGTTCCTATAATCTCTAGTAATACTCCTTCTCTTAAAGTTTACATGGGTAGTAAAATAACTACATCAGCTTTCTTTTAAATAGCATTTGCATGATACATCTTGCCATCCTTTGTTTTTAAACAATATATCTTTATATTTCAAATGTCTTTTGCAAATAGCTTGTAATTGTTCTGTGCTTCTATTTTTAAATCCAGCTTGACTATTTTTTCCTTGAAGAATATAAAACCATTTATATTTCATGCAACTGTTAATATAGTTGGATTTAAGTCTACCGTCTTATTTGTATTCTATTGTTTTGTACATTCTTTCTTCTATTATTACTCCTTCTCTACCTTCTTTTGAATTAATTATTTTTGTATCCAATATCACTTCTCTTTTTATGTTACCCACCCCCTTTTTTTAATGTTTGCTTTAGGGATTCCAGGATATATCCTTAACCTATCATAATCTACCTCATATGTTATAAACCCAAAATACATTTTATATAAATTTTTGTTTTAGCTAAGTGTCTTTTAAAATAAATAATATAAAATTATTCCTTATACATATCCACATATTTATTATTTCCTGCTTTTTATTCTTTCCTATAGATCTTTTCTTATAGATGTTTCTATTATAATTTCTCCTCAGCTTGAAGAACATTCTCCATAATTTTTTACAGTTTGATTCTGCTGGCACAAATTCAGCTTTCATTTATCTGAATGTCTTTAATTCACCTTCCTAGTTTTAAACTTCATCTATAAATGTTGACACAATTTAAAACTTACAACATACACGAATAGCACAAATAGTTACCATATGTCCTTTAGCTGGATTCACTAATTTTTAACATTTTGCCGCATTTCCTCCATCAGTCTGCCTTTCTCTTTTTATGTATGCATATAGATATGCACACATTTTTTGTGCATAATCACACATTATTTACATGCATATGCATGTATTATTTATCTTAATAAATTGAGAGTAGGTTGATTTTTACTCCATAATATTTAAGTATGTATTTGTTAAGAAAACAGATTGTCTATAACATAACCACAGTACAGTTAGGAAATTCAAAAATTTCATCACCTAATTTCTAAGCAGACTTTAAAGCACACAACTTATTTTGGATCTGCTAGTGGTAGGAATGATGATTGGAGTGAATGTCACGCTTAACTGGTTCTTCTCTCATATCCCACTCTGTATCTTAAATTATCTCACATTATTCTACACCTCAAATGCTTGCTTTTCTTTCAAGTATCAGTGTGACCTCCTCCATAAAAATTTCCTGGATTATTCTCTCTGGATTATTTTGTTTAAAATTTTGCATTTATTCTCTTCCTTATCTCTGTTATTATTTGCTACTTTGTCTATGATTAGGGCTTTGACCACTCCTCCTATCTGCTCTCCAAGGCTTATTTGAGTAAAAATTAGTACTTATTTAACTACTATTTTGTGCCAGATATTGAGAGACATTTTACATCCTTATCTAAATTAGTCTTTTTAAAATTTTTTTTAATGTTTATTTTTGAGACACACACACACACACACACACACACACACACACACACACACACAGCATGAGCATGGGAGGGGCAGAGAAGGTGGAGACACAGAATCCGAAGCAGGCTCCAGGCTCTGAGCTGTAAGCACAGAGCCTGACGTGGGGCTCGAATTCACAAACTGTGAGATCATGACCTGAGCTGAAGTTGGATGCTCAACCAACGGAGCCACCCAGGCACCCCTAATTTAGTCTTTTTTTTGTTTGTTTAAGTTTATTTATTTATTTGAGAGAGACAGAGACAACACGAGTGTGGGAGGAGCAGAGAGAGAGAGGGAAAGAGAGAATCCTAAACAACCTCTGTACTGCAAGGGCAGAGCCCAATGTGTGGCTTAACCTCATGAAACCATGAGATCGTGACCTGAGCCAAAACCAAGATGAGATGCTTAACTGACTCAGCCACCGAGGCACCCCTGTAATTTAGTTTTTACAACAACCTTGTGAAACATTGCTGTTTTACAGATCATGTCATGTGGTGGCAGAAACTTTTTAGCAAGTGCAGATCTGTCCAAACACAAAGCCTTTCTTTTCACTCCACCTTATTTTTTGCCTAAGGACAGAAGCTATGCTCTCTTCTGAATCCCTCCCAGCAACTCTCAGAGTGTTGAAGATACAGCATAGATTTGATATTTCATTATGAATAAATTAAAATATGCAGAAATTCAGTTCCATATGAAAATATATGGAAAAATCTGTATGAGCTATAATTTATAGGTATTTGGTGAGATTAATGTTTTAAAAAAAATGATGAAGAGGCATCCCAAGAATATGTTCAGGAAGGTATTCGGTATTCTTACAGAGTTTAATCATGCTCCACTGTGGAATTTATGAGGTCATCCTAAAAGTAAACATAAGGGTGCCTGGGTGGCTCAGTCAGTTGAACATCCAACTTTGACTCAGGCCATGATCTCATGGTTCACAAGTTCGAGCCGTATGTCAGGCTCTGTGCTGACAGCTCAGAGCCTGGAGCCTGCTTTGGACTCTGTGTCTCCCTCTCTCTCTGCCCCTTCCCTGCTCACTTTCTGTCTTTCTCTCTCAAAAATAAACATTAAAAAAATTTTTTTAAGTAAACAAAAGCCACCATGAATTTTTTTTCTCAAGGAATGTTTTAAATTATTTTAAAAAGACTTAATACCTACAAACCTTGATGAAAATAGAAGATAGTAACATAATAATAAGTTTTACAGTAAGAACTCACTTACAACTGAGTATAGGTTTGAGAAATACAAAACTCTTTTATGATGCCACAATAGCAAAGAAGTTTTGTGTTGTTTTTTTTTAATTTTACTCTGTCACTCATCAGGATATATCTTTGCTATTAGATACAGCCATCAGCCAACATTGGTTGTCCATCACATCAACCTCTAATTTTTAACATGAGCATTATTTTCAAACATAGAAGACTTAATGTTTTCCTTAATGTTTTTCTAATTCATTCTCGTCTTTTAGTTGCCAAGTGTCTAATTAAAGGTAAACCAAAAGATCCAATTATGTATTACCTTTATCACTTAGTTTTTTAAGATAACATGATTATTTTGTGACTTAACCCATTTCTTTCTGTAGTTACTCATCCCCTTTATTTGAAATGTAAAAAAATTAGTTACAACTGACAACAGTGGCATCTGCTGGTCACTTTTAACTATTCCCCAGTGGAATAAAGAAAATGGGTCGAACGGATTTTCCTCTGCAATTTTCTGAAGAGCTTGCGGAGCAACGGCTTGCCAGGCTCCAGGCAAACTGTCTTTGATTTTAACTTAACAGTGACACCTCTAACCATATCATAGCATATCTATATTTTTGTCATACAGATGTGCATATATTCTTTTCACTACGTCGCTCTGAGAACATTCTTAACAATATAAAATATTCTTTGGCCTCCAGGAACAAATAAAGAAGTTGTTTTTTAATGCAATAATTATTTGTGGAGAATCTTTATGCCATAAACAGAGGAAACTTGGAATGGGAATAAGAGCTTGGGGACACCCCAGCTTTCTAGAACATACTCTAATATTAATAAATAGTGTAACATTAAACATTAGGTCTGTTTCCTCAGCTGTAAAATAAGGGGTTTGAAATAAATAACTTTTAAGGTGTTTTCAGCTCTAAAAACTTACATGTATAATTTGTGTCTGGTACATTAGTTGGCAGTTACTATTTGCTGTATAAATAAAGCTATTCAGTATTTAATGTGAGTAAAAAGCACAATTCAGTGAGAGAGTAGATCACCTCTTTACTCTTCCACATGTGCTATGCAGAAAGTGTTCAAATTAGCAAACAAAGCAAAGATACACTCCTTTCATAGTTTAATACCCAGTGTTTCATAGTTAAAAAGATGTGACTTCTTGACATGCTCTGCCATTTTCTAGCTGTGGGGTCTCATCGCAAAGCACACAATCTGAACCTCAGTATTGGGAATTGTAAAAGGGATAGAAGAAAAATTGCCCTGTTTACCCTCTTAACATAGATTATGAGATCAAATGAGCTATTGTTTGTGAATATGTTTTGAATAGTAGAAAGTACTAAATTAGCTCCACCCCCTCATTTAAAATAGAAGAGATAACTTGAAAAGTAATGTAGTGAAGAGAAGGCAGGCTCTGGGGGACCTAAACTCCAGCTTTGGTTATGTATGCTCTGTGACATTGAGAAAAATCACTCAATCTTTCCAAATGTCATGGTTGCAGCTATATATCTGAGATATTAATAGTACCTTTCTCATTTTGTTGCTGAAACTATTAATCTGTAAAATATTGGCACTAGGTCATGCCCTTAAGTTGGTTTTTTTTTTCTTTACATTTTTTTTTTTGTGGTAAAATACTCAATAATTACCACCTTAACCATTTGTTAAAAAATACAGTTTAGTGGTGTTTGGTACATTAATTTTTTGTGCAACTATTGTTGCCATCCATCTTCAGAACGCTCTTTATTTGGTAAAACAGGAATGCTACTCAGGGGGTGCGTGGGTGGCCTGGCTGGTTGAACATCGGACTCTTTTTTTTTTTTTTTTTAATTTTTTAATGTTTATTTTTGAGAGAGAGAGAATGTGTGTGAGCAAGGGAGGGGCAGAGAGAGAGGGAGACACAGAATCTGAAGCAGGCTCCAGGTTCTGAGCTGTTAGCACAGAGCCTGATGCAGGGCTCAAACTCAAGAACCATGAGATCATTACCTGAGCTGAAGTTGGAAGCTTAACCAAATGAGCCACCCAGGTGCCCCCATCGGACTCTTGATTTCAGTCAAGTCATAATCTCACAGTTTGTGAGATTGAGCCCTATGCAGAGTTCTGTGCTGACGGCACGGAGCCTGCTTGGGTTTCTCTATCTCCCTTTCTCTCTGCCCCTCCCCCACTCGTACATGTGCAAGCTTGCTCTCTCAAAATAAAGAAGTAAAAATTTTTAAATGCTACCCATTAAATAATAACTCCCTGTACAAGTTTCATCCATGTTGTAACATATGTTCAGAATATCCTTCCCTTTTTAAGGCTAATAATATTTTATGAATATACCACATTGTGCTTATCTGTTCATCTGTCAATGGACACTTAGGTTACTTACATATTTTAGCTATTGTGAATAATTCTGGTAAGGACAAGGGTGTACAAATATTTCTTTGAGGCCCTGCTTTCATTTCCTTTGAGTGTATACCCAGAAGTGAAACTGATGGATCATATAGTAGTTCTGTGTTTAATTTTTTTTGAAAGGACAAGCAAACTGTTTTCCATAACTGTTGTACCATTTTATAATCCCATCAATAGAACAAAAGGGATCCAGTTTCTCCACAAGTTCATCATCATTTATTTCTTTTTGATAGTAGCCATAGTAATGAATAGAAGGTGGTATCTCACTGTGATTTTAATTTGCATTTCCCTAATGATGAGTAATTTTGAATATTTTTTCATGCAATTACTGGTCATTGGTATATCTTCTTTGAAGAAATGTCTATTCAAGTACTTTGTTCATATTTTAATTAGGATGTTTGCTTTTTGTTGAATTGTGGGAATTATACACACACACACACACACACACACACACACACACACACACACACATTCTGGATATTAGTCCTTTATCAAATACATGGTTTGCAAATATTTTCTCCCAGTGCATAGACTGCATCAATGTTCATAAGGCTATTGGTCTGCAGTTTTCTTGTAGTATTGCTGTCTAGCTTTAGTATCAGAGAAGTGTTGTCTTCAAAGGAGGAATTAGCAGTCAAGAATTGTTTTCCCTTCTTCAATTTTTTGGGAAAAGTTTGAGAAGAATTGGCGTTAATTTTTCTCTGAATGTATGGGGAATTCACAAGAGAAGTCTTCAGATCCAGGACTTTTCTTTGTGGAGTTGTTTTTGATTACTGATTCAATCTACTTACTAGTTATAAGTCTAATCATGTTTTCTGTATCTTTGTGACTCTTAATCAGGTTTTGTGTTTCTGAGAATTTGTTCACTTCATCGAGGCTATCCAATTTGTTGGCACAGAGTTGTTCATATATATCTCTTATAATTCTTTTTATTTCTATAGAATTTGTAGTAATGTCTCCAGTTTCATTTCTGATTTTAGTAATTTGAGTCTTTTTCTTCTTTTTTTTTTAATTTAGATAAAGGTTTTCAATTTCACTGATATTTTTGAAGAACCAAATTTCGGTTTTACTGATTTTTTCCCCCATTTTTCTACTATCTGTTTCATGTATTGCTGCTCTGATCTTTATTAACTCTTTCCTCTTGCTAGCTTTAATTTTAGTTTGTTCTTTTTATAGTTTTATAAGTTGTAAAGTTAGGTCGTTGATTTGAGGTCTTTTTTTAATGTAAATATTTACAGCTATAAATTTCTCTCTTAGCACTACTTTTGCTATGTCCCATAAATTTTGCTATGTTGTACTTTCACTTTCATTTGTCTCAAACTGTTTTCTAATTTCCCTTGTGATTTCTTCTGTGCTTCATCAGTTAAGAGTATATCGTTTAATTTCCACAAATTTATGTATTTTCCAGTTTTACTTCTGTTACTGATTTTTAACCCCATCTCATTGTAGTCAGAGAAGAAGCTCTGTATATCTACCTTCTAACACCTGTTATGTCCTTGCTGGAAAATGTCCCATGGGCATTTGAGAAGAACATGTATTCTGTTGTTGGATGGCATGTTCCATGTGTCTGTTAGGTCTAGTTGGTTTATTGTGTTAAATCCTCTGTTTATTTAATCACCTTCTGTCTGGTTGTTCTATCCATTATTGAGAGTGGATTATTAAAATATGCAGTTATTAATACAGCAATGTTTGTTTCTCCTTTCAATTTTGTCATTTTATGCTTAATGTATATTGATGGTCTATTGTTACGTGCATAAATGTTTTTAAAAATTTTTTTTTAATGTTATTTACTTTTGAGAGAGAGAGAGCAAGACAGTGTGAGTGGAGGAGGGGAAGAAAGAGAAGGAGATGCAGTATCTGAATCAGGCTTCAGGGTCTGAGCTGTCAGCACAGAGCCCACCGCAGGGCTCAAACCCACAAACCGTGAAGTCATGAACTGAACTGAAGTTGAACGCTTAACCAACTGAGCCACCCAGGCACACTTGATGTTTCTAATTATTATATCTCACTGTGTTGAAGCTCTTATTAATATATTATGTCATTCTTTGTCTCATACACTTTTTTGATTTAAAATTTAATTTGTCTTATATTAGTGTAGCCTCTCCTATTCTTTTCTGATTACTATTTGCATGAGTATCTTTTTCCATCATTTCACTTTCACCCTATTGGTGTCTTTGGAGCTAAAGTGAGCCTCTTGTAGATAGTGGTTGAGATGACAACATGACAACATGTTTTTTTGTTTTGTTTTTGTTTTGTTTTTGTTTTAGAAAGAAAGGGAAAACACAAGAAGGGGAGAGGGCAGAGGAGAGACAGAGAGAGAGAGAGACAGAGAGAGAGAGAGAGAGAGAGAGAGAGAGAGAGAGAGAGAGAGAATCCCAAGCAGGGTCCACACTCGGCACAGAGCCCAATGTGGGGCTTGTTCCCATGACCCTAGAATCGTGACCTGAGCCGAAATCAAGAGTCAGATACTCAACTGACTGAGCCAAGGAAGAGCCCTAATAACATGTTTTTGTTTTTGTTTTTTATTTATTCTTCCAATCTCAGTCTTTTGACTAGACAGCTTAATCCCATTGCTTTTATACTAATTACTGATAAGGACCTCTTTTATTTGCTATTTTTTATATATACCTCTTCCCTTTTTTTGTCCCTCATTTCCTGTATTATTATTGTCTTTTGTGTTTGGTTGATTTCTTTAATCATTTTAATTCTTTTCTCATTTTTTTTCATGGTATTCTATACCTATTTTCTTTGTAGTTACCATGAGAATTTCATTTAACATCCTAAAGTTATAACACTCTAATTTGAATTTATACCAGCTTCAAATAACATACAAAAACCTGTTCTTTTATATCTCTTTCCCACTACTTTCAGTTATTGATGTCAGAAAAGTGCATCTTTATACATTGTGTGTCCTGAAACATAAACTGATAATTAATTTTTATAATGTGTTAGTCTCTTAAATCATGTAGAAAATAAGTGGAGTTACAAACCATTGTTATAATAATACTAGTTTTTATAATATATCATTTATTTACCTTTACTGAAATCTTCATCTCTTCTTATGGCTTTGAGTTACTAGCAAGTGTTCTTCATTTCATCCTTCAGGAGTCTTTAGCATTTTTCTGTTTAAAAAATTTTTTTTGTTTAACGTTTATTTATTATTGAGAGACAGAGAGGCACAGAGCGTGAGCAGAGGAGGGGCAGAGAGAGAGGGAGACACAGAATCTGAAATAGGCTCCAGGCTCTGAGCTGTCAGCACAGAGCCCGACCTGGGGCTCGAACCCACAAACTGTGAGATCATGACCTGAGCTGAAGTTGGTCACCCAACCAACTGAGGCACCCAGGCACCCCTAGCATTTTTCTTTTTGTTGTTTTTTGTTTGTTTGTTCTGTTTTGGTTTTTGCAGGGCAGGTCTAATGGTAACACACACCCTCAGCTTTCATTTATCTGGGAATATCTTAATCTCCCTTGATTTAGGAGGACAGTTTTGCCATATAATAAGATTCTTGGCTGACAAGTTTTTTTTTTTCTTTTGACACTTTGAATATATCAGCCCATTGCCTCTAGCTTCCAAAGTTTCAGATGAGGAATCTGCTCATAATCTTATTGAGGAACTCTTGTACATTATGAATTGCTTGTCTCTTGCTGCTTTTGATATTATCTCTTTGATTTTGGCTTTTAACAGTTTGATTATAATGTGGGTCAGTGTGGATCTCTTTTAATATGTCTTGGAGTTTATTGACCTTGGATGTTTTTATTAATGTCTTTCATCAAATTGGGAATTTTTCTGGCCATTATTTCTCTGGCTCTTTGTCTTTTCTCCTTCTGGGATTCCTACAATCTATCTGTTGGTCCACTTGATGGAGTCCCACAGGCCCCTTAGTCTCTGTTCACATTTTTTCAGTCTTTTTTTCTTTGTTGTTTGGACTCAATAATTTTAATTGTCCTATTTTCAAGTTCATAGGTTCTTCTGCCTAGTCAAACCTGCCATTGAATTTTCTGTTTCATAAATTATATATTTCAGTTCTAGCATTTTTTAAAATTTCTTTTCAGATTTCATCTTTATTGATATTTTTATTTTTTAATATATTGTTTTCTTGACTATATACTCATCCTTTAGTTATCTGAGCATTTTTAAGACAACTGTTCTTAAGTCCTTATCTAGTAGGTCTGCCATCTGGTCTTTTTCAGGGACAGTTTCATTGGTTCATTTTTTTCCCCTTTGAATGGTCCATACCATCCTGTGTTTTTTGTATGTCTTATGATTTTTTTGTTGAAAACTGGACATTGGAATTTTGTGGCAATTCTGGTAATCATATTCTCTGCTTTACCCAGGGTTTGTTATTTACTTTTTCTGTTTTGATCTTGGTTGATATAGGCTGTTTCTTTAACAAGGATCAACCTGGGTATAAATTTAAAGTCTTCTCAGGTCTTTTCTGAGTCTGTGTCTCTCCCTGAATGTGCATGCTAACTTTGTAAATTCAAAAGCAGTTTTTCATTTTTGTTTCTGTTTTTATGTCTTGTTCTTTATTATCTGGTTCCCAAAAGGGGAAAAAGAAAAATAAAGGTGGGAAAGGAACTGGCTTTTTAAGTCTCCTGGGTGTTGCTTTGATCTGAGGATAAAGGGCTTGCAACAATGGGTGTGTTTGTAGGGGTTTGTGCAACAGTGGTTGGCTGCCTCTCTCTCTGTACCTTTGTCTTCAGAAACAGCTCATATATAAATGTGTGTAGGGAGGTGGGTGGGGGTGTGCTTCTTTGGAGACCTAGGGCCTCAGGGATAGTGGAAAGGCTTTTTGCTTTTTCATATGTTGTTTCCAGTTAGATCTCCTTGGGCAATCTGACTTAATCTGATGCTTTCATCTACTCAACACCACTGCTTATATACCTGACCTCTTCTAAATTAGGCACCACCCCTCACTTTGGAAGTAATTAGTCACAGTCCAGTTTGTACATTAGATCTCTCAATACTGGTCTCATTTAGCACTTGCCATTTCTGTCCCTTCAGACTCTATGCTTTCTCCTATACATCTGCTCTTTTCCCTTGACTGATTTCTATTCCCTTTCAACATACCACATAATGAATGCAACAATATGACCTATCATAACACCATCTTAGAAAGTAATGTTGAGTGATTTCTCAGCAGCTTTCTTACCTGGATGGCAGAAAAAGATGATGTCAGTATGATGTCTGTTAAAGTGTCAGCCAAGCCAGAAAGTAGTCAACTTCTTTTACATTAGCATGAACACATTGTTAGAGACTCTTATCCATCCCATAACTTAGTATTCATTCTTCCTTTTGGTTCTGTCTTTCCATCATTTTATAAAAGGGGTGTTTTGAATAAGCCATATTTTGCTTTGAACTAATAAAATATATAATAATGATAATCTCTCTATATCTATGCCAGAGATAGCAAATACCAGGAAATGTACCAGACTTTTCCATTTGGTACCCAGAGTGAGCATTAATCATTCAAGACGTTTCTACTAATCGGTCCAGATATATCCTCAAAATTCTCCTTGGTATAGGTCTGTGGGTAACTACTACCAATTTATCATATTTGCCACATAATGGGATACCTCTCTGCTCTCTCCAAATAAGGTGTAGCTAGCCAGAAAGAACTGAGTCTTCCAGAGCCTGGCTTAGTGGTCTAATTAGGGAGAGAAAAACTTCCCAAAGCCATTATGCATATATTTATAGAAACTAACTCTGGCCTGAACACTCAGCTAAGAATGGTTGAGCAAGTAGATACAGTCCCTGCCATCACACAGTGCATAGTTTGATAAACAGCTTTTCCAAACCTTCTAATAAAGTAGTAGTCAAGATATTTTTTTGTTTGTTTTCTTCTGTTTCACGTTTGTTTTCATTAGACTGGCCATTAAAAACAAAAACAAACCCAAAAACAAAAGCTATGAAGCATTGTGTCTTTGGAGTGAAGGCAGGGCAAATCCTAGACTTGGGATTGGGGGTGAGATATGAGAGAAAGTAACTGAAAAGGAAAGTCGCACAGAATCTAGAACAAAGATAAACTCTGGCGGATAGTCATCGTTAATTTTGGTGCGTAGCCTCTAAGCCAATCTTTCCAGGCTCCGTGAATGCCTCATCTTATCATGTTGATCATGTTTCCCCATGTAGAGACTGAAAGTATCAGATATTTGCTTTCCTTATTTTTCTTGCAGTTAAAACACAGTCGTTATGACCTTTACTCTGTCGATCAGAAGCACTATCTCTGAATTTAGTCAGAAGTCAGTGACTCTAAGAAGCAGAGGCAGTGCAGAATCCGGATAGATAACATGGTGATGTTGGTGACAGCTCCCTGAAGGCCCAGAGACAGCAGCGGGAACTCTTGTGGCAGCATCCTGTATCAGTAGAGTGAGCTGAGGAGTCTAGTGCCTTGCTATCACATCAGTGAATCTTCAACACACCAACTAGTGGATGATTTTGGCCCTTTTTCCTGGCTTCAACCAGATACACTTTATTTGGTCTTGGATAAACCCAAATCAGTTTCTGAAGCAAGGAGGAACAAAACAAAGAATGATTATCATACAGGCATACTTACTATCAGTCTTTGTTCAGGGTTGCTAAAGGTAGTTTTTCTGAATAATGTAGAGAGAGCTCTGTTTCTGATTCTAATCTTATGCCAAATCATAATCCACAAAAATAGTGAAATTTCTTTTCTTAACATGGTTTTCTTGAGTCTTTTGAATTTTTTCGTAAGTAAAATTTGAGGCTAGAGATAAGAGTTTCACAACTAGGCAGAATAAAAGGCCTGTGTCTCTAAAAAGTTTTACCAAAGTTAAAATGTATGGAGGCTTGGGGGCGCCTGGGTGGCTCAGTTGGTTAAGGGTTGGTTAAGCGTCTGACTTCAGCTCAGGTCGTGATTTCGTGGTTCGTGATTTCAAGCCCCATGTCAGGCTCCATGCTGACAGCTCAGGACCTGGAGCCTGCTTCTGATTCTGTGTCTCCCTCTCTCTCAGTCCCTCCCCACTCACCCCTGTCTGTCTGTCTGTCTCTCTCAAAAAATAATAAACATTAAAAAATTTTTTTAATGTATGGAGGCTTATTTAAAAATAAATACATAATATCTGAATGAGGATTTTTAGTGGGACATACCTTTTGCCAATCTTGTCAGTTCCAAGGAGAGCTATTCTACAGCTACATCTGAGGATGCATATCATATGTAAACAGAATATAAATGTTCTTCATAAAGTGCTCCAATATTAGTTATCCTGTTACTACTGTTATAAAGAAGGTTATATAAGTAGTTTCTCTTATTGAGTTAAACATATATTTGACAATGGCAGAGAGCTATTTTATTGAGATTCTATTCTACCCACCTTAAAAGAAAGTCTGGGAAATGTCTAAACTATAGTTACATTTCAGAAATATGCTTAAGATTTCCCAACCCGAAAAAATGTCCTTTATTCAACTATTCTCTCTTTCAAGAAACATTGTTACATATTTATTATGCTCTAGGTGCTATGTGATTTTGCTTTGGTCCTTATACTATGTTCTATGATAGTCTGAGATCTCTGAATGGATCCCAGAGCATAGGTAGGTGCGAAAGCAACTTCGCCACGGGCCATGTGATCTGACAGATGCGATAGTGTTGGAGGTAACAATCGTGGGAGGAAATACGTGGATTTTGTGACAAGACTTAGTGGAAGAGTCATAATGCAAGGCTCGGAGGTTCTGGAGCAAGGCTGGAACAAGGTTCTGGAGAGAAGAATTGTATAGTTGTCAAAACAACTGATAACGCTAGTCTGCTGAAATACATTATATTTCACTGTTCAAAAGCAGTTTATTCATTTCTTTTTCAGATATTTGGTTGTTGGTGCATAGCAACACTGCTGATTTTTCTATGTTGACTTTTGTATCCTACAAGTTTCCTGAATTCATTTATTCCAGCAGTTTCTTGGCGGCATCTTTAGGGGTTTTCTATATAAAAAAATGTCATTTTCAAATGGAGATAATTTTACTTCTTCCTTTCCAATTTGGATACCTTTTATTTTCTTGACAATTGCTAAGACATCCAGTACTATGCTGGAAGGAAGTGATGAGAGTGGGCATTTTTGCCTTGTTCCATATATCAGTGTTTTACCATTGAGTATGATGTTAGTTGGGGGTTTGTCCTATGTGGATTTTATTGTGTTGAGATAAGTTCCTTCTGTACCTAATTTTTAAGAGTTTACATCATGAAAGTGTGTTGAATTTTTCCAGATGCTTTTTCTGGATCTATTGAGATGATCAAGTTGATTTTTATCCTTTCTGTTAATATGATGTATCACACTTATTTGTGTACATTGAACTGTTCTTGCATCCCGGGAATAAATCCCACTTGATCATGGTGTTTGATCCTTTTAATGGACTACTGAATTTGGTTTGCTAATATTTTCTTAAGGAAGTCTGCATCCATGTTCATCACGGATTTTTTTTTTTTTGTGGTGTCCTTTTCTGGCTTTGATGTCAGGGTGATAATGACTTCATAAAATGAGTTTGGAAGTGTTTCTTCTTGTTGTTTGGAAGAGCATAAGAAGGATTGGTATTAATTCTTCTTTAAATGTTTGGTGGAATTCACCAGTGAATTGGTTCATTGCAACATTATTCACAATAGCTAAGATGTAGAAGCAACCTAAGTGTGCAGTGACAGATAAATGGATAAAGAAAATGTGGTATATAATACAATGGATATTATTCAATCTTGAAAAAGAAGGAAATCCTTCTTTTACATGGATAAACCTGAAGGGCATTATGTTAAGTGATATAAGTCAGACACAGAACAAATACAACATGATGTCACTTATATGAGGAATCTAAAATAGATACAGGGCACCTGGGTGGCTCAGTCGGTTAAGCGTCAGGCTCTTGATTTCAGCTTGGGTGATGATCTCAGAGTTCACTGGATTGAGCCCAACATCGGGCTTTGTACTGTTAGTGCAAAGCTTGCTTGGGATTCTCCCTCTCCGCCTCTCTCTGTGCCTCCCCTCACCCCCCACCACCACTTGCTTGTGCTCTGTCTCTCTCTCTCAAAATAAATTTTAAAAATATAAAAAAAATAGACATAGAAGCAGAGAGTAAACTGGTATTTGCCAAGGGCTGGTGGAGGGGAAGGAAGGGAGGTAGTAGTCAAAGGGTACAAAGATTTAGGTATGAAAGATGAATGAGTCCTACAGATTTACTGTGCAACATAGAGCCTATAGTTACCAATAGTATATTGTGCACTTAAAAATTTACTAAGAGGGCAGATATTATGTTAAGTATCAATAATATAATAATAATTAATAATAATAATAATAATAATAATAATAAATAGGACAAAAGGAAACTTGGGTATCAGGGGTATGTTTATGGCATAGACTGTGGTGATGGCCTCTTGAATGTATACTTATCTCCAAACTAACCAAATTGTATACATTGAGTATATACAATTTTTCATATTTATTCCTACTTCAGTAAAGTGGTTTAAAAGATGAAAAACCAATGTTTCACTTTCACTAAAAAACCTCATAAAATAAGAAAATAAAAAGCACTAATGAGCACTAAAGAAGGAATGATCCAAACCATGTTCAAATACTACAGTGCCCCTTTGACACTTTGAACCACTGTCAGTAGAGGATGCTGTTGCATCTTTTATAAAGTGTTCTTTCAAAGAAAGCTTTCCAGGGCTGTGACCCTCTAGGAAGAGCAGGAAGGGAAAATGAAAGTGAGTTGCAGAGATGGGGACTGCCTGGTGAAAATGATTCATGCAATTTGACTTCCTGCTGAGCAAAACAGCAAGGACTGAAAAAGCCATGAAAACACTAGGGAAATTATAAGCAGATGGAGGTTTTGCTGCCAAAACTGTCCTGAGAATAATACTCGAAGGTGATTTTAAAGACAAGGAGACTATATAATTGAGGTACTTGCACACTGCCATCTCCTTCAATAGATGATGTAGTCATCATAAGAGTTGACCATTCCTGGTTTTCTGGAAGCTTGATCATAATTAAACAAAGTTGTTCCAACATGGGTTAGGACAACTTTTTATTTGCTCCACTGCCTTTTGACTTTGGGGGAAGATCAAATGTGTTTATTATAGTTTGCAGCATTTTGCCTATTGGCCAAGATCATATATTTCTTTCACTTATGCATGAAGAAGCGTCTTGGGATATTTTTGCAAAAAAATAATAGCAGTCATCAACATGGGCATTTGAATAGGGCTGGAAGACCCTCAGGATGGCACAATTATGATTGTAAGGTATGTAAGAGCAAGGTACCTACTGGCCAGGACTGAATACCAGTTCTACCCTTATCTAGCTTGTTATGTGAATTTGAACAAGTTTTTTCACCTCTCAGAATCCCTATTTGTTTGTAAATTATTCACCATAATGGCTTACATGGAGTAGACTCTCGTTATGTGCTAGCTATTATTTATAAATTGTTTTTGTTGCCTCATTTGATTTCATAACAGTTACAAAGTGGGTGGAGAAAGTATGTTTGTCCCCACTTTAAAGATGAAGAAAGGTAGTTCAGAGAGCTTGAATTACATGCTGACATTTCCACACCTAATAAGGAAGAGTAAGATTCCAACCCAGCTTTGTCTGGAGTCAAAAGCCGTGCTTTTTTTTTTTTTTTTTTTTTTTTTAATCATCTATCCCAGTGCTTCTGGTGTAATCATTGATGGGCAGGAAGATCATCTGCGGATCCTGGGGAAATGCAGCTTCCAAATTAGTGGGGCTCCAGTGGGGCCTGAGGTCTGCATTTCAACCCCTTTCTGAAGTGACCAGCAAGCCAGCAGCATCTCGTAAGAGCTAATTAGAAATAAGAATCTTGACCCCAGATCCACTGAATCTGAATCTGCATTTTAACAAGATCCCTGGAAGATTAATTTATTGAAATTTAAAGAGCACTGAGCAGGAGTCAGCAAACTTTTTCTGTAAATGGCCAGATAGTAAATATTTTAGGTTTTGTGGTCTCTGGTGATTCCCTTGCACATTAAAATCTTAGAAGCTCAGGTTTAATCCACACTTCCTGTTCCATGAGAGCAGAGTGGTATTTGAGGAATTAAGGTCTTAGCACAGGTACTTTTGTTCCCCACCCCCCCAACAAGCCAGGTAAACTTCAAGTTTCTCAAGTTTTGCCTGACAATAAGTTACTTACTAGTGGAAAAACATTTAAATCTGTGGCAACTGAAATTCTAGCTGAGTGGAAATGTTTGATATCATGTGAGTTTTAATGACCATTTTATGATGCCTCTTTGTAAACCTAAGTACACCACAAATATACTAAAACAATAATCTTAAACAGCAGTGTTCATAAGAACAACGTGGGACTCTTGATAGAACGCAGACAGGATCTACCACAAGCGATGGCTGGCAGTCCTAACAGGGGCCCAAGAACTTCCTTTGAAGCCTGCTTCATGCCAGCAATCCAGGACTATCTTGGGAGAGACCCTGACCCTAGCCAATCTAGCTGAAACGGGATTTGGCACCCCAGATACAAGAAGAAGTCTCTGGAAGAACTGACAATGGAATTGCAAATGATGTCCTGTTATCTTGGTGATTAAATCAGATTCCCACAAGTTTACAACATTGCTGGATGTATCCACTAGAGGTCATGATTGAGTCTCTATCAAGGTCAAATTACTCTTAAAAACAATGGTTTTCATACCTTTTGGTTTTATCTCTTTAAACTCTTAAAAACTAGTGAAGACCCCAAACAGCTTTGGTTTAGGTGGGTTTATATATACTGATATATACACATACATATATACTGAGATACACACACACACATATACAGATGTATAAAAATATATATAGTATTAGGAGTAAAAAGTGACAATTTAAAAAATATTTATTGCCAACTGTAATAAACCATTATATGTTAATATAAATAATATGTTTTTATGAAAAATAACTATATTCTTTAAAACAAAAATGTGGTTATTGAGAAGAATGGTATGTATTTATGTTTTCATCTCTTTAATGTCTGACTTAAGAGAAGACACCTTGATCCTTATATCTGCTTCAGCATTCAGTCTTTTGTGATGTCACACATTGTGGAAAACTCCACACTGAACTTGTGAGACAATGACAATGACAATGGATATTAATGTCTTAGTATTGTAATGAAAATGATTTTAACCTGTGGACTCTTTGGAAGTCTCATGGAGGCCCCTAAGGCTCCCTAGGTCACACTTTGAGAACCACTGCTTAGAACAAAGACAAGGCCAGGATTTCCCAAGCTGGGGACTAAAAGTCTAAAATGTATTTTAGCATTCTCAGACCTTCACCAGCTGGTTGCAACCATCCCAATACTTATCTCCCATGTCTCTACTACCTGAACTATGTAGTTAGACCAGTTGCTACTAATCTTCTTGTTTTTTTTCCTAGTCACGAGTCTCTGCTCTTGTGTTCTTGTGTCTTATTTTAGTTCCTCTCACTGAATTACCCTCTGTCAAATCTATAGCCTTATTGTATCAAATATAAGATTTTCCAAATTCGAACTTTGTGCAGAGTACGCTGCCTTTTCAGAAATATTTGTTGCTTGGCTCCCACAGCTCTTGGGTTAAATTATGTCCTTAAGTACTGATTTCTATGATAGTCACTTCAGCATAAATTCTGTTTCCCTTTGCTAAATTGAAAGTTCTTTAAGGATGCCTTTGTATACCAACCTCACTTAGTGCAGGCTTCTTTCTTTTCTTTCTTTTTCTTTCTTTCTTTCTTTCTTTCTTTCTTTCTTTCTTTCTTTCTTTCTTTCTTTCTTTCTTTCTTTCTCTCATCTCCCTTCCCTTCCCTTCCCTTCCCTTCCCTTCCCTTCCCTTCCCTTCCCTTCCCTTCCCTTCCCTCCCCTCCCCTCCCCTCCCCTCCCTTCCCCTCCCCTCCTATCTCCTCTCCTCTCCTTTCCTCTCCTTTCCTTTCCTTTCTTTCCTTTCCTTTCCAAGAGAGACAGAGAGAATGCATGAACGTGTGCCTGCACAAGCAAGCCGAGAAGAGGGGCAGGGGGAGGGAAAGAGAATCTTAAGCAGGCTCCATGCTCAGCACTGAGCCCAACACAGGACTACATTCCATAACATGAGACAGAAGTAAGAATCAGATGCTCAACTGCCTGAACACCCAGGTGCCCAGGTTGTTTTTCTTTCTGAATGTGATTGAAGATGCTGACACGTAAATATTTTAAAGATGCTGATATTTATTTTTGAGAGAGAGAGAGAGAGAGACACAGAGCACAAGCAGGGGAGGGGTGGGGGGGTGAGGGACAGGATCCAAAGCAGACTCTGTGCTGACAGCAGACAACCCCATGAGGGGCTCAAACTCAGAACTGTGAGATCATGACCTGAGCTGAAGTTGGTCCCTTAACCAATTGAGCCACCCAGGCACCCATACACTTCAGTATTTTAAATGAGGTTCCAAAAAAATAGTCAAGCTTTTTACATTTTTTAAAGTGTCAGAATTTCAAAAATTAGAATGAATTGTGAGATATGAATGAGTTTACAATACTTCCACAAAATCAAAACTGATGATTTATTTAAATTGTTTCTAGGGGAACCTGAGTGGCTCAGCCGGTTAAGCATCCAACTTCAGCTCAGGTCATGATGTCACAGTTTGTGCGTTCGAGCCCCGAGTAGGGCTCTGTGCTGACAGCTCGGAGCCTGGAGCCTACTTCGGATTCCGTGTCTCCCTCTCTGCTTCACCCCTGCTCACGCTTTGTCCCTCTCAAATAAATAAATAAATAAACATTAAAAAAAACTTTTTTGAAATAAGGTATTTCTTAATTCTCAAGATCACATTCATATGGCTAAAAAGTGGAACTAAATTCAACTGTGATTTAGCAGAAATTTGGGAACACTTTTAACAGAAATACTTTATACAGGAATAATTTAGCTGAATATTTCATAACCTTCAAAGTATCATTTGGAAATAGGTTCACATAGGCAAACCGTATAGTTCATGGTGGTTTTCTTTGTATTCAAACCATATAACCAACATGTTTGCAGCTAAATCCATGTTTATGTATATTTCACCACATGCTGAAGGAAGACCTCATAAAGTCTCTTTATCTGTTTTGTAGTATCATCCATTAGTCTGTCAGTCTGAAAACTACCAGTCTAAACATATTTGAAACAACAAAATATTCCCTTCGCAGCTAACAGAAAGCAAGCCTGAGGTTTCCATCTTCCATAACGTTACTCTCCCTCCCTAGTGTACCCTTCTATAAGATTTTCTATTGCAAACTTTCACATTTGAATTTTCTGAGAACAGAATTATTTCTCACTAAAACATTTGAATGATTTGCGCTCTTTTCCCAGGGTTAAGTTACAAGAGGATCTAAACTGTTCATTCCAGCTGAACTTCCTTTAAAAAGTCCATACTAATTTTTTTTTTGTTTTGTTTTAGAGTGGAGAAAACTTTGGTATTTAACAGATCAGGACTTAAAGCTCGCCTTTGGCAAGGTAGTCCACATTTCTGAGACTCTGTTTCCTCATTAGTTTAAAGCAGAAAAAAAAGGAACATTTACTTGCAAAATTTTGATCACTTATTCAAATGATACTGGTTATGATTTGTGGGGCATCTTATATGCATTATCTTATTTAATCATACAACAAACATGTAGTAACTACTGTGATTTTTCCCTTCCTATAGGAATGCTGAATTTTAATTTTTTTTATTCGGATAAAATTTATATAAAATAAAATCCATAGATCTTAAGTGTACAGTTAAATATAAGTGTTCAGTTAAATGTAAATGTAAATATAAGTGTTCAGTTAAATATAAGTATTCAGTTAAATATAAGTGTTCAGTTAAATATATATATATATATATATATATATATATATATATATATATACATACTCCAATCAAGGTAAGCAATGCATAGGAACCTTGATTCTAATTAACTTGCTTAAGGCTACATAGTTCATTGTTGAGTTGGGAATGTGAACCCAGGCAGGCTTATTTCTGAGTCCACACTCCTGACCCTTCTGCTTACCCTCAGCTGCTTTTCAATTTAATCCTGGAGTTTAGAGATAAAGGTACTTGGTTTTAAATGATGCAGATCAATGAACATGTATTTGTTTTTTTAATATATATATTTATTTATTTTTGAGAGAGAGAGGGGCAGAGCGTGAGAGGGGGAAGGACAGAGAGAGAGGAAGACACACAATCTGAAGCAGACTCCAGGCTCTGAGCTGTCAGCACAGAGCCCAACGCGGGGCTCGAACTCACGAACCCTGAGATCATGACCTGAGCTGAAGTCAGACTCTTAACCGAGTGAGCCACCCAGGGTTAAGTGAGCCACCCAAGCGCCCCTATATTTGTTTTATTTACATGATTTACATTATTCAATATAGGATGCACAGCTTCTATTATCTATTAATTTGTCTATTTTTAAACCAAGTTACTGAGTTAAGTAGTTTTTTCTTATATAGATACCACCAAAATAGCTCATACCAGAGTATGCAAGGATAGAAAAGAACTCTCCGTTTGCAATCTCTCTCCAGTTCTTAATCATTTCAAGCTCAAGACTCTTGTGCTTATTTCCCCCAACTCCAAGTCCACATGGACTGATGACTGGCAATGATAAGTGCTTGTTGGCAGCTCATAGCTCACTGTTTTATAGAACATGACAGTGGATACTCTGTAGGCGACAGAGAAAGGAGTGTAGCTGATGCACAAATAAATGTTTCTCTGCTTCATTTATAAAGTTTTTCATTGATGCTCTTTGTTCCAAGTAGAGTGTAACAGATCGTTTTATCCAGTTTCATCATTTATTTATTTTTACTTTAAAACTAAGGATCTTCACTTTGAACAGTTTTATGTAGGGTGGGACTATTTCTGGGAAGGATTTGTAGAAATGTAAAGTATCCAACTTCATGAGTAATAAGCATGACCTCATAAACTGGGAAGCTGAAGATAACAACATAATGGTACTTTGTATTTGGATTATGTTACTCCTCTGAGGTGCTGAAAGCACTTTGCAGACAAATACTGAATTTTTAAAGTTTGAGTTGTAAATTAAGACAAACATATTATGCTGCCTAGAGCAACATTTTGTACGTGGTCCCAATCATGTTTCTCTATAACAATGGCTTCAAGGCGACCAAGCTAAAAGAGGAAAGACAACCAGCCTTACCCTGCGCCAAGCATCCATTACAGGGAATCTGACTACCTCCTACCCAAATATTGCAGAGATATGGTGAAAAACAAAGTGAAAAGGGGGCAGAATAGACTCCCACATTAGAAAGTCTCTCTATACAATTAGATACCAGCTTATTTTTGATCACTCATGTCATTCTCTTATTCCTTTACAAATGTTGATTGTTCTTCCTTGTGCAAAATGTGTTTAATTGATGTGTTTTAATGCAACATAGTACACAGAGGCCCCTGATCTTGAAATTCCTCGTTTTAGTAGTGGAGATACCCAAATATAAGGTAGAATGGCACCACAAGTAAGGAGTAAGAAGTAAGCACCAGGAGACAAGTTAAAACTATATAACAGAAGATTTAAAGGAATGCAAAATCAGGAGAACTTGTTGGAGAACAAATGAAGATTTTATGGGCGAGGCAGCATTTAAACAGTGGCTTGAAGAATGGGGAGGATTTCTAGAAGGAGATGTGTAGAGGAAAGATGATTAAATGTAACTTGTCAACTAGAGACAGTAGCATGGATAAAGTGTAAATACTGGCAGTTTGTGGAGCATGGTAATGGAAGTAGTTGGTTTGAACGGAGCATAAGCAATAGAAATCACTAAACAGATACCTTGGGGAAAATTTTTGATTAAACTGTGGCAAAAGCCATGGAGAAATTCTATCTGGAAACCCAAATCATTAGATCTGTGTTTAACAGTGGTTAGTCTACAGCAGGGTCTAGGTAGGCGTGCAGGAGAAACTGGTGACCATCTTAGAATGACCAAACTAAAGTTGTTGCCACAGAAAGAAAGAGGACAAGGATGAGATCCAAGCAACCTTGGGAAAATAGAATCAATGGGACTTAGTGGCAGAATGAATCAAGAAGGAGCAGAATAAGGGAAGGGTTTATCAGTGACTGAGTTTATGAGAACAACTAAAATTCTGAAGAGGAAGATCTTTCCAGAGTGAGCTGACGATCTCTTGCTGTTTTCTTTTTTCCCTGATTGGAGATTTTGCTGATTCTGAGTGTGAGCATAGGCCAACTTTGGGATTACCTAAGCAGAAAGAATCTCTGCTGGCGAAATAGAAATCAACAAAGCTTGTACTGGTTTAGGGATCTGGTGTAAGGACTCAAATTTGCTGTTTTTTTTCCACCACATGTTTGCTGAACTCTGCTGTGTGTATAGAGGAGCCCAGGGGCCAGGTCCTCAGGCTTTATAGGCAAAATAACTGTATTGTAGTATTGTAGTACTTAGGAAATGTAGACCTGTCTCAAAGCGTTGCACAGGCCTCCCTCATAAGATATTTGACAGAGTTGAGCTCCTTTGAACAGGGCTTAGAAACACTGAAGAACAGAGCTGAATCTCCAACAGACAGTCAGGGTTAATGTGTTACGGAACCTGGTCTGGATCACCCAGTGGAAGAACCAAGTGGCACTCGAAGATCTTGGAAGGCAAGAGGTTTATTTCATACAAGCGGGCTCAGAGGAGATCACTTTCCAGAGGTGTGAGTCCCAAGCATAAGCAGAGGGAACAATTTATAGTCTTTTACTTCCGCATTAGTAGGAATTTGGGGCGCGCACATGCAAGTGGCGTAAGAAGAAGAACCGGAAGGAGAGTCTTTGGTCGGGGACTGGGATTTCCATATCAGTCCTGTTGGCCCTCTTATAACAAACTCTTCCCTATCAGATGTAACAGATTTCTGTCATGTTTCCATCATAGGCCATGGCTGAGCAACAGGGGAGAAGCCAGAGGTAGGTGAATGGGGCAGGGGGAGAGGGTGACTGAAATTCAGGCATGACAAATTCTCTGCCAACTGGAGCACAGTTGTCTAGTGTTGGATTGAAATGTCCAGGCCTTTAGAACTTGCTCAGTCACCAGATGCATGTGGCACTAGAAAGCCAAAGGTCTTGGGTGAAGTGCTTCTCTTATGTTAAGGCTGACCCCAAAGGAGCTGACAGCAGGACACAATCTGCCGATAACACTCCCTGCAGTAGGGCAACAAGGCCTTTCCTGAAGATCTATCTATCTACCAGCAAGGGCTCCAAATTGTTTGAGTTAAAGAATAAAATTGTCATGGGGTGTCTGGTTGGCTCAATTAGTAAAGCATGCAACTCTTGATTTTGGGGTCATGAGTTTGAGCCCCATGTTGGATGTAGAGATTACTTAAAAAGAAGAAAAAAAAAAAGACTGTCAGATTGGATAAAGAGCCAAAAGATGATTACAGGCAGTTTACAAGGGACCTCTTAAATATAAGTACACAGAAAGTTTAAAAAGAAAACGACAGGAAGTAACTATATCACACAAACAGTAACCAAAAGAAAGCTGGTGTGTCTATACTTCTCAAGAGAATGTAGTCTTTAAGGCACAAAGCATTATTAGAGATTAAGAACATTTCATAATGATAGCTTCCAGTAGAAAGATATCATAATCATAAACCTGTATGCAACCAATAACATGGGTTCAAAAGATGGATAACGCAAACTGGCAGTCTTAGTGGGAGACTTTAACTCACCTTTCTTAATTGGGTATAGAAGGTACAGAAGATCTAATTAACATACATATAAAAAAAGTATAATCACATTGGTTTTGAAGTATGCATGATATATAAAAATAAAATCAAGTGGAAATGCTAGAAATAACAGAGATGGTAACAGAAAGGAAGAATGGCTTTGTTAGGGCCCATTTGAATACTCAACAAGCTAAAGAAAGCATTAGTGAAGTTGAGGATGGGTCAAAAGATATTCCCCATGCTGAAACACAAAGACTAAAAGGATTGAAATGAATAGAACAGAGCATCAGAAGCTGTGGACAACAACAGTCAGCTTAACAAATGTAGAATTGTTATGCCAGAAGGACAACAGAGAAAGAATTGAAAAATGTTACATTCCTTAGTCATCTTGGTCATAAAATGTGAATTTTTTGAGTTACTAATCAGATTTTTAAACTAATATTTATAAATTGTGCTGTGCATTAAAAAAATAAGATTGGCTTATAGTTTTTTTTCTCTCTCCCCCTTTTTTCCTCTCTATCTCTGTCTCTCCCTCACTCCCCCTCTTCTTTCTCTGTCTCTTTTTCCCTCTTTCTTTGTTACTGTATCTGGTTTTGGTATTAATATGTGTGGTTAAAGTGAACTAAGAAGCTTTACATTCTTTTACTGTGGTCTAGGAAAGACCCAATTTATCCTAAAATTATCTGTATGTAAGATTTGCGAAAATCAGCTGTGAAACCTTTTGTTTGTGTCCTTTATGATAACAGTGTTCACTTTTACTCAGTAATGTTTGCATAACAAACCAACTCTAAACTTAGAAATTGAAACAATGGTGTTTTATTCTCACAGGTCTGTGCTTCATCTGGGGCATCTCTGCTTATCTCAGTTGATCTTCCTTATTCATCTGTGCACGTGCTGGGGATCATTGATTTCTGGTGGGCTTGGCTGGCACCATTGTATCATGTGTCTCTCACATCCTTCTTAGAGAGATGGCTAGCAGGGGCATATCCTTTTTATGGTTGTGTCAGGGGCAAAGAGAGAGTGCAGAAACACCTGAAGCCTTTGAAGGGCCAGGCTCAGGTTGCCACATTCTCCTTTCACCCATATATTATCAGTTAAAGAAAGTCTCATCGCCAAGTCTAAAGTCAAGAGGGGAAAAAAAATACACAATGACCACGTATGGATGTATGTACTGTGAGGAATGTACCACACATTGTAAACCCCTTCTCTTGTAATCAGTTTATATAAGCATTCTACTCCTTCTTGGGTAAATTTCTATATTTTGCAAAGAAATCCATTTTCTCTGGGTCTCGAAAATGCCTATCATAAATTGTAGATGGCATTCCTTTATAATTCTTATATTATCAACTACATTATATCTTTTCCTCATTTCTAAACTTGTATCATTTTTCTTTCTTTGTTTTTCCTTAATAATCTTGCTAGGAATTGTTTTCTTATTTGCCTTCTCAAATAATGCACCTTGGGCCTATCTATACTTTCCTAAATATTTTGCTTTTGATTTCTCCTTTTCCAACTTCTGTTATTAACTTTGTTTATTTCTTTTCTTTTGGTTAATTTTGCTGGTCTTTTTCTAATTTTATACTGTGTAACTTCTTTAAATTTGAAAGTATTCCCACTTTAGCTATACCCTATTTTTGGTATAATATCTCCTTTTACTATCTAAGCTTTGAAATTTTAGCTTTTAGTTTGTCATTTAAAGTTTCTTTAGAAAGATAATTCTTAATTTCCAGATAGTTCTATATAATGAAGTTTCCCCATTATCTTTTTATATCTTATTAATTTATGGTTAGTAAATTTATGATTTATCTGTAAAATCTCTACTGTTTTGATTTCATACAGGCTTCTTTGTGGCAAAATAATTGATTTTTCATCCATATCAGTAAAATTTAAAAACTATAAAGAGAGAAATTAATCTTGATTACTTTTAGTTTTTCAGGTGAAGGAGAGCAGGATGAGCCAGGCCAGAATGTGCGACTTTGGCATAAAGATTATTTTGAGTTAAAAGTAATCAAAACCCAGCGCATGCAGGAAAAGCTCTCCGCCTCCCCCTCAACTGCCTAAATTTACATTGGAAAGGAGAACCTGTACCAGGAAGAGAGCTATTAACAGAGACTCCCCTTTACCTAAGGAACTTATCTGCATAATAGGATAAGCTTTGTTTTTCCAAATACCTCCTTTCACCTTCCTGCTAATGGACTTCCTCTCCTTTGTATCCTCTGACCCTACCCCTCTCCTTAGCCCATATAAACTTCATGTTTCCTCATTGTCTTTGGAATCTCATGCCTGTGTGGATTCCTGGTACGTTCACCTATTAAATTTCATTTTCTCCTATTTGTCTATGTCATGTCAATTTGATTCTAAGTATAGCTAGAAGGACCCTGGGGCAGAGGACGTTCTTCCTCACTGACACAAATAATGTATATGATTTTATTTTTGCCCTTTTTATATTGCTCTATCTTTAGCTTTGCTATTTAAAAAATTTTTTCCCACTTGCTAATTTAGAAGTTAATTCAGGTATCCATTCTATTAATTGCTAAACTTTATCACTTTTGTTAAAATGAGGTGATAGTGTTATTGATGGCGAAATGCCAACAGAAGAAGATGCAAATTGTTTTCAATAACAAAGAATATGGAGTATGAATATCACTAACAGTGAGGATTCTACGAGACAGAGAAGCTCCTTTTGTAATTCTTACAGAAGGCTTTATTTCTTGATCTCCCTGACATCTGGTAGTTCTAAAGACTGCCTTGCTCATGAGAAGCAAGTGGCTGATGTAAACAATTCTAGCACATTCCAGAATGTTTATTGAGATATTGGGTAAAACAAAGACCAATTTCTCAAAAACCCAGAGCATTCCTCAGCAGATTCAGGCTTCAGTTTGTCTAAAGTCAGCTCCTTCTACACATTCCAGTACCTAAAATTCCATCTGTGTCAGTTTAACGGGCTTTATCTTCTCTCTTTCCTTCTTTTTCTTTTTTTCTTTCTTCCTCTTCCTTCCTTCCTTCCTTTCTTTCTTTTTCTTTCTTTCTTTCTTTCTTTCTTTCTTTCTTTCTTTCTTTCTTTCTTTCTTTCTTTCTTTCTTTCTTTTGTTGTCTTCTTAATATTTTTCACAGCCAGAGTATAGGAAGGAGGATGTAATTTATCACATAAACATATCAAAGTTTGACCCTTGAACAACATGGGTTTGAACTGCATAGGTCCACTTGTGGATTTTTTTTCAATAATACAGTACAGTCCTATAAATATGTTTTCTCTTTCTTATGTTTTTCTTACCATTTTTTCTCTCTAGCTTACTTTATTATAAGGATACAGTACATAATATAACAACAAAATATGTGTTAGTCATCTCTTTATGTTATTGGTAAGGCTTCTAGTCAATAATGGGCTATTAGTAGTTAAGTTTTTGGCAGGTCAAAAGTTATATCTGGATCTTTGACCATTTTTGGGGTTGGTGCCTCAACTCTCATGTTGTTCAAGGGTTAAGTATATTTAATCATTGTCATTAATGGAATGATTTATCTTCTCTGAACCTGCTCCATTTTTAGTAGAAATTGATTGTTGAACACTTGACTCCCATCAGTGGGTATGATTTTTTTTCTACTATACTTTATATATTTTTTTTATTTTTTAAGCATCCTCATGGACATGTAGCCTATGGTGGGTGCAACTGATTTCACTTATCCCACAGAAAACTGATTTTCCCAGAAGGTCATAAATTATATCACTACTTCCAATTCAAGTAACTCTCTTTCTTTACTTTGTTTTAACATAAGAATTTATTAATACATTTCCTCCTCTTTCCACTAGATTTGATATACCATGCTAAAATAAACATATCAAACAATGTGTTCAAATTAGTATTTTCCTTAAGTTTGAATTCTCCATTTCCCTCTTCAATAACCTTAGAGTTGGATCTAAATGTGCTGTTTCCATTAAATATCCTCATTCTGTGCAAAAAGTAAAAAGGAAATCCCAGTTCTTCAAGGGCACACCAAATACACCACAAGCATGGAAATCATGATAGCTCAGGGAGCATTCTGTTCAATAGATAAGCAAAATGAAATGGACATTAGAGATAAATCCAGTTCTTCAGATTTCACCTCAAACTCTCTTCTAACTATTCATGCTCATAAGCACTAAAGTCATATTTAAATTTTTATCTCAAGCAGTTGAAATAGTGTGAAACTAGTGTGCTCTAGTTTTAAAAAAAAAATTTGGAAAGTTATAGATGTAATTATTAAGAATACTGTGGTCATCAGTATCTCTCAGTCCAGTCAAAACCAATTAAGAAAGAATGCTAGAAAACACAATCAAATTGACATCAAGAAATGTCAGCAGTGTTTACAAGTTTGCCTAGAGTTCAAAGTAGGGCAATTTCTTTAGGTCACAATATTTTTACATTGTTGTGTTCCACCAGAGGCAGCTCATAAAAGACTAGCATATTTAGATTATGTACAGCTGTGGATGATACCACCCACAGAGAGCGAAGCTCTGACCAGGTGTGAGAAATTCCTTTTTGCCATTCCCAACGGGCTTTGTAAAGGGTGGGGTCCTGAACACCAACCACCCTTCCTGACCTGCCTTTTCTGCAGACTCTGGTTACATGCCTTCAGTGGAGGTCAGTTCCCCAGAAACATCTCTCCTTTTCTGATGCTTGTAATCAAACACATATTTCTCTACTCTTCTACAAAAATAAGATCCCAACCCACTGCCTGCTACACTAACGCATTCTTGTTCCCAGCTGTGTGTCTCCTCACTAAGATAAAACCTTGAGCACAGTTTCCTTCCCCATATTTCCTCACATCTGCCATCTCACTAATTCCCAGATCTTACTAAAACAGCTAATACTTTAGATTTCAACCTACTAGTAGATTTTTTTCTTTGAATACCTATTTCAAGTATCTTGAGTTAATGTTTGATTGAACCATTTGAAATTGTTGATATTCAGACATTTCAATACACAAAAATGGCAATTTCATATGGTGTAACTTGATACTTACATTATGCATTCCCATTCACTTTATTACCACTCATTTATATTTATATATTCCAAGATTTTATGAGCACCTTATTTTATCTTGGCATCTCTATTTCAGTTACTGTTGGATTTGATCCTCTCTTGGAGAGTACTCTTCTCTATTAAGACATAAATGACACATACTAAGATAGCACAGAGAATCAAACCTCAGCTCTGCCAAATCTTCCTGTATGACATTATACATATTTTTGAACTTTAACAGAATGAGGATAATAATAGAACCCACCATGGTTGGGCTAATGTTGGTAAAGTGCTCAAACAGTGTCTCGCACAGAGTATGACTGCAGAACTATTTTGTATCCGTATAGAACTGCAAATTATCTTTCTTTTAACCTACAGTTAAAAACATTAAAAAACATAATTATTGACAGTTTATTTGTGTCTTGTCTGACCTCTCTGATTAAATGTCTAGACCTGTGGAATTTGGGACACCCCTGATGATGGCCTTGGCAGTGACCTGCTTTATTCTGAAGCTTTTGGGAAATGTAAAGTATGTCTAAGAGGTATACTTCATTTGCTACTCATACTCAAGGGAAAATGACTTTTCTGATGAGGTCTAGCCAAGAATTCAAAACATCATTAATGTAAAGGAAATGGAAAATGCAAATAAGGGCCCTGAGAAATTCATTGTTGTTTATGAGCGGAAATAAGACAGATATAAAATTTTAATTAAATAAAGATTCCCTTTAGTCATTAAGTTGTAGAATGTAGAAAATTCCCTGTGACATGTCCCTGCTGTTTTATTACTACTGATGTCTCACTGAGTAGGGGTATTAGGACAAAATCCTAAGCACAAATTTACACAATTGCAAGAAGAGCTCTAAGTTAGTAGGGACAAAATGGATGATGTCAAAGCAGGAGACAAATCTAGACCTTGTATTAGGTCTGTGTCATAAATGTATAAAGATTTGAGAATGCAAGAAGAATACAAAGACTACTCAATTAAAAAGCTTTATCAGGGGGAGGCTACAGGTGTGGGGAATGGTCCACTAAAAGTGAAGTAAATGTGGAAGATAGAGATAAATAAAGAAAAAAATACAATTGGGAAGTTGTAAAAGTTGAGAAAATAAATAGCAATGAGTAATTTGATGAACCCACCCAATAAAAAGTGATTAAAATTAGTTCCAAGCAGAAATGTGTAACAGCAGGCTGTACACCTAAAATAAGGACAGGGATGAAGGTTAGCTTGGGAAAACAGATCCTGTGGAATTTCTTAAATCTCACTAGAGTCAAAACTGCCCAGTTTCTCTCCTATTTGTTTTTATTGAAAGCAATGACCAGGAGTTTATTACTTCCAACTTTGCTATTTGAGGTTGTAGGTCAATGGCCATACTGACAAGGAAAGGCTATGGTATAATGACCACTTAAAGAATTCTTGGAATCTAGATGTTCACAAATGATCAACACAGAATAATTGAGAGTGTTTAGTCATGTTGGGCTCACCAGCAATTAAAAGTGTTGTTTCTAGTGGTGTAAAGACAGTATTTCAAACAAATCCAAGTTGAAATCATAGATTCCATAATATCTTTGTAGTTTGGAAGATCAGTTTTTAGGTAGGGAGTTCTATTTCTTGAAATGACAGACTAAGCCTCTACCAGAAAAAAATATATATAGAAAGTAATTATAAAATCTGGAGGTAACACATAACATAATTACCTGAAGGTACTGGGCAGTGAACAGAAGACGGACCTGATGGGGACTCCATGTTCACTCAGAGGAGGGAATACAGGAAGCTCTCTTTAAGCAAATTCCCCTCTTTATAGCTCTTATCCAGGACTAAGTGCCATCCAGGGGTTACAGACAGAGGGGTGGGGATCCACGTGGAAAGACCCAGACCTGGCCAGCTGAATTAGAAGCATGTATCCACAAAACCTGATCCAGGGGAGAGTGGGTAAACCTCACATGGGTAAGAGTCAAAAATGGAATCTCCAAATTCTGTCTTCCCAAATCCCTGCCCCCTGAACCATGCATACATGAAGTAGACTAAAAGCAGCCCAGCTAAAGGCAGAAGGCCTGAACTAGACTGGAGAAGCCACTCAAGAAATCCAGAAGAGTTTGAAATTCAACCCCAGTAGAGAAAATTACTTGCTAAACCAGTAGCAATGCTCATCAGAGAGAACAGAATCCAGAATCTCCACAACTTAAAATGTATACTATCCAGACACATTATATACATTTTATGTATTAAAATCTATAATATCCAAGAATATCCAAAGTATAAAAAAAAAGAAAAGAAAAAGAAACACAATTTCATTTACTTGTTTTGAGAGAGAGAGAGCATGAACAAGTAGGGGAGAGAAAGAGGGAGGAGAGGGAGAGAGGGACAGAGAATCCCAAGCAGGCCTCACGTTCAGTGTGAAGACTGATGTGGGGCTTGATCTCACCACCGGGGGTTCACTACCTGAGCCAATATCAAGAGTTGGCCCTTTAACCAACAAAGCCTCCCAGCCCTCCCAAGAAATTTTCAAGAGAAAAAAAAAAAAAAAAAACTAGAGTGAAGACTAACTACATGTTAGAACCACTGGACAAGGTTTTTCAAGTGATATAACTGCCCTCAATAAAGTAAACAACAACAAACAAAGAAGCAAAGAAGCATAATTTCAATGGATGGAAGTCTCAATGGAGAACTGGAGATTGAGCAAAAAAAAAAGGAAACCATAGAAAGAACCAAATGGTAACTCTAAACTGAAAAATAAACTTTATGAAATAAAGATGACTTAAACAAATGGAGGGATAATGTCACAAATTACAAGACCATTTTTATGAAATGGATGAGTCAATTTTGTTAACCTGGCAATCTTCTCTAAAATAATCAGTGCAATCCTATTCAAAATCTTAACAGGCAGTTTTGGAGAAACTGATAAGCTTATTAAAGAACTCATGGGGAAAGGAAAAGGACCCAAAATTCATCAGGTAGGTGGAATTACATATGCTATCTATTGGTGGGAATACATAATTCCTAGCAAGAACAGAATAGCACCATCTCATTTACCCAGCAACTCAGCTGTTAAGAAAAAAACTGATGATACAACAAAGTGTTTTCATGGAGGAAGAAAATGGCTACATGATGCTCCTGCTTTAAGTTATGTAAGAGGAATGAGAAACCTTTCCCCACCATTAGTTCAGAACATGTTAACATAAAGTACTTCTTTTTTTAAATGTTTATTTATTTATTTTGAGAGGTGGGGGGCATAAGCAGGGGAGGAGAGAGAGAGGGAGGCAGAGGGTCCAAAGTGGGCTCTGTGCTGACAGCAGAGAGTCCCAATGCGGGGCTCTAACTCACGAACCGTGAGATTATGACCTGAGATGAAGTCTGCTTAACTGAGTGAGCCACCCAGGCACCCCAGCATAAAGTGCTTCTAAGTGAGTATGTATGTGCATGTACATTAATGGAATATCATACCCAAGACAGGATCCTCAGAAAAATAGGGTTTCAGAGTCTAATATAGTTGGGAAATAATTCATACCTAATAATGTCTCTGGAGATTCACTGTGACAGTTTACTGGATCCATGGCTAAAAGATTTACTGCAGGTTCAAACCTATTTCACATTGTCTTTCAGTATATATAGCTTGAGAAAATAATTTGGATAGCATATAAAATTAACATTTATTTAGAAGTCTTGGTCAACTATTGTCTCCTGGTGGCATTCAGCTCTTCCTAGGAGGGATAAAACAATAAATCAGGGGCACTGGGATTATGGCTACAAGTGAATATTTAAAAGAATAGCCATCACCAGCCATTATCTAATTAATTGAAAAAAGAATATTAATCCTTCACATCTAATAACATCTAGCCAAAACATGCATGTCATACTACTTGGAAAGATAGAATTAATAATAAAATGATCATAATGACAATAGAGACAAATTGATAAGATACTCATCCTACATATTTAATAAACTACCACATTGTATTGATTCTGCTATCAAAATTTCTTTAGTATTTGTTCTCTTCTCTCCATGTTTATAATACCACTTTCCCAATTCTGGCTCTCATTGTTACCAAATTACTGAGATAAGATTTTTTTTAATACCGTGTACATGTACATTTAAAGTGAGGAAGTATATGGCAGTGGTTAAGAACGTGGGAAATAAGGGGTGCCTGGGTGGCTCAGTTGGTTAAGCGTCCGACTTCAGCTCAGGTCAGGATCTCACGGTCCGTGAATTCAAGCCCCGCGTCGGGCTCTGGGCTGATGGCTCAGAGCCTGGAGCCTGCTTCTGATTCTGTGTCTCCCTCTCTCTCTGCCCCTCCCCCGTTCATGCTCTGTCTCTCTCTGTCTCAAAAATAAATAAACTTAAAAAAAAAAAAAAGCTGCTGAGGATTCAACTCAGTTTGAAGAAAAAAAGAATGTGGGTAATAAAATGTCTACAGACAACATTGGAAAGAATGTGGAGAGGTGAAATCTCAAAGTAAGTTAATAATATCTTTCTAAGATTTCTTGGGATTTGAACTCCTTTATAGCATTTAGCAGAAAAACATTTAGTCATACTGATTTATTTAAATTGATTCATATTTCCTTCATCTGTATGATGGTTCTAAAGATCAGTAAGTAATTCAAAATCTGAAAGGTCAGAATGATTGAATTGTCTCTGCCCTGAATGACCAACATTGATAGCTAGAACAGGCTTTGCATGTGAAGGAGTTACTTAGCAGTGAAGAAAAAAAATTATTAAAATATGATATATTATAGCATGTTCAAGGACATCATCCTTAATTCCCATGGCCAGTGTTCAGAAGGACAATAAGAGACTATCAAATGTGCATTGATTTAATTGGTTGCCCCATTTTAAAAAATATCATTGACCATTAGGTGTCATGGCAACATGGAGGTCTATTGGATCTTTTCTCAGCTTATGTTTTTCCAGATTGCATTTCTAATAATTTTAGTCAGACTTCACAGGGAAACCCACATGGCCTACTAAGATGATTTTTACTTTTCCTAGCACATTTTCCAATGACATTACATCTCTTTTGAGTGGGCCAACTATTTCACTGTTTCTTAAAGAACAGGCCAAGGACTGCCTACATCAGAAACATCTGGAGTGTTTGTTAAAAATATACACTTCTAGGCTTAGCCAAAGTCTCGGTGGAGAATGCATATTTCAATAAGCACTTGAGATGATATTTACAGCTATTATAATTTGAGAACCATTGAACTATGGTGTAATGCTGAAGGGGAAACTAGACAGTTATAATTGATCTTCACTTGTCTAGAAAAGCAAAATAATGGCTGTCTCCTTCTTCATCCAGGGCAAACTTCCTAGTTCTTGAGAGTCACAATAACAGAGTTAAGACTGGATCAACTTCAGAGTAGAATTGCCAGTTAAAACACAAAAGTTCCAGATAAATATGAATTTCAGATAAACCATAAGTAATTAGTATATCTACATCCTTAATCTTACATGGGACATACTTATACTAAAAAGTCACTGTTTATCGGAAATTCAGAATAACTGGTTGTTCTATACCTGTATTTGTTAAATTTGGCAACATACAGATCTGGGTTTGGATCTTCCACTTATTGGTTGGGTGACCTTGGAAAATTTTCTTCACCTTTCTAAATTTCAGTTTCCCATACCATAAAATGTAGCAGCAGCAGCAGCAACAACAACAACAACAAAGCAAACAAAAAATACAAACAAACAAAAAATCCTACAAAAAGCTTTCTTACTGGATTATCAAGAAAATTATGAAATATTTATTATATAATGTAATCTTTTTATGTACAATATACTATGTGTATACTGTGTACATTATATAGAGTGTCTGGAATATATTGAAAGCTCAATAAGATGCAGCTTTTATTGTTATTGCCAATGCTAATAATATCTTACAAGTCAATGGAATCTTTTAAACCTAGTTAACAAATAGTATTTGTTGAAAATCGACAACATGTAAGCTTTCAGACAGCACATTAGTGGAACATATAAAACAGTTGATTCAATATTCAATCTTCTGTCCACCATGTCCTTCTTATGTTTGGTTCCTTACTATCATTGCATCACTAATTTAAGAACAAAAATGTGAATCCATGGATTTTTTCATTCAAGGCTCTCTCTTATTGTTAAATATTTTACAACTGATTTAGGAAATCTAAGCAGTGTGCTCCTGGTTTAAAAAAAGATAATATTAAACATACTGTTTCACACAAATTGAGGAGAGATTATCATATGCTTTTGAGGACCAGATAGCATTTCAATAATTAAAATTAACATTGTCAATGTATTTCACTCCTAAATATTAATAGCAAAATGCACGTGCATCTTTTTAAATTCTCTTTTTCCTGTTTGCTTAAAAATTTTATTTTTGCTGAAGAAAACTCTTTTTTCTAAATTATTCTGATGAATATTGGCAGTTATCCAGAATCTTGGTATCTTACAAATAAGGAATGAATATGCCATTCAGTGTCATATCTCAACTTATTTGTTCATTCTTGAGGAAATCTCCTATAAAATAATTGCTTGTCTACTAGTAAAATGGGCAAACATGAAGTTTAATTTGGCAGTTTTGCAATAAGACATACTTTTGAAGTGCTGTTGTAGTTATATGCAATACTTTAGAAAAAGATTTTAGATATTTACAATGAATGTATTCCTTCCAGAATGCATAAACATTATAAAGAGAACATTTTAGGTTCTGAATTATTTATATACTTCTGAGTACAAACATAGAGATGACTCAAAACCAACATCTATAAATTGCGAACGTATCATATTGAAAGAAAATTTGTAGAGTTAAATGTAAAATATGAAACGTATATATTTATATATAAGAAGTAAGTCAGTACTATACAATGTTTAGATGTATTCATTTGTAGTAAATGTACAAAGCCATGCAAGGGAATAATACACACCAAATGTGGATTAGTGTTGACCTTTACATATGTCATGGGAGGGGGTATGAAGTAGGTTCTAGGTGGGTGGCATGATAAGCTTAACCATATCTATTCTATGCGTTAAAGAAGAGAGAGATCTGAAGAAAGTGGCAAAATATTGAGGATTAATAAGGTTGGTGGTGATTACACACATATTCATTATATCATAATTTTCTGTATATTTGGGATATTTCATTTAAAATGAGGTGGAGGGGTGCCTGACTGGCTTAATCAGTAGAGCATGTGACTCATGATCTCGAGGTCATGAGTTCGAGCCCCACATTATGGGTAGAGATTGCTTTAAAAAATAATAAAATGAGGTGGGCACAGCAACTAGATAAACAAGACTGGTGGGTCATGGCAGGAAAGGAGGCAGCTGACAAGACTCTAGAGTTAAATACACCAATGGGTGGGCTTCAGAGAGACTGCTCAAACCCAGTGGGGAGAAGGCAGAGCTTAATCTAGTAACTCTGCTTGGTGATTCAGGAATCTTAGAGTAAATGGTGTGTGTGTGTGTGTGTGTGTGTGTGTGTGTGTGTGTGTGTGTGTTGGCATGGGATCATAGGGGCACGGACCAAAGAGGGTCTATTTATGACACATGTTTGTGGAAGCAGGATGGAGTGATGATGCTCCTGTGATATTAAGGAGTTGAAGCTCCACATGGAACACTTGGGATTGGTGACATTAGCAGATGGAATGTGACATATTTTACTTATATTCCATGTGGAAGAACTGGCTCTTTCACCTGCAAAACTGACATTGTCCAAGTGTGTGGAAGAAAAGAATGACTTAAGATATGGTCTTATCTTGCTTCATGGGGCTCAAGTACAAAGGAAGTGGGGTAAGGACAGACAAGCAAACAAGCCATTGTCATCCAGTGTTGTAGGTGTTATGCTAGTAGGTGTGGCACTAATCAGGAGAAAACCTTTGCATCACCAAAGATTGCATGCTGTTTTTTTTCTTTGACTTGAAATAGTGTTTTACCTTGTAAATTTGCAAATCTCTGCTAGCCGCTTTCAGTCTTTATTACTAACATGATACGCTGAGAAAGAATAAATTGAGAATAAAATAATCAAATCAGAAAATGAACACTCTAAAGAAAGTTCATACAAAATATAATTTAAAAGCTTCCTCTTGGAAATATATAAGTCTTTAGGGTAATTTTTCCCCTTCCAAATGATGATGCTATCATTTATCTATGGCAGTAAAAAGCACATTTTATTTTATGGTATAAACTTTTTTGTAACACTGCTTCATGTATTCAAGTTTATGGGGGGAAAAAGGACTTTACACTGCTCCATAATTTTGTTCCTTTCCATTGTTTTCCTGTTATATTTCTCTGTACATATGATGACACAAAATATGTACTTCTAAAAATTATGTTACACAAGTGCTATATATACATATCAAAGAGATTTTACAATTTTTGAAGACCCATAACATTTTAGGAAGTGTCCACTTTTAGACACAGTATGGAATTCCTTAATTACACAGATAAAGATTGCAACAGCAAATTCTATTTTTTAGTCTTCTGTTTTCATCATATGACTTAAACTAATAATGGCCAAGTTACCAGAGTAGAGGTTAAAAGGACAGATTAAGTTGCCTTCTCTGGGTCTTGAACATTGTAAGTCACCCATGATTTTCAATATGATTTATTGGGTTGACAAGAAAACAAAACAAAACACTTCTTCAAAGTCCAAACTTATGTAAATAAAGTATAGCATTTCAGTCTTATGGATATCTCTGTGTCTCAGATTCTTTTAAACAAACCCTTTAAAGGAATTGTTTTAGGATTTTCATCAAAACAAGGGTACCTTCTAAACAAAGTGTGCAGTTACTTTGAAGGCCTGCTCTGAACTTTTAATGGGATTTTTTTGGAGGGAAGACCTGGGGAGAGGAAAGGGAGAGGGTTTGAGATGTGAAAATCTTGGCAGTTATAATATGAAAATGAGTATTATTTAGAGCATGCATTAGAAAAATTCATTTGGGTGAATTTTGCTTTACCAATAAATTATTTTATCCAGTTAGCATGTAATATAAATGATTTCTCTTAACTGGATTGGACTAAAGAATTAGAATTTAAATAAATAAATAAATAAATAAATAAATAAATAAATAAAAGAATTAGCAAAATTCCCCATTAGCCTTTTTTCTGAGGCACTCCTCAAACTTCTGGGTTATCATAGCCATAAAACAAATTCTAAGATCTCTCTAAAAATATCTGTGACCTTAGATCTCAGATTTGTCATTTTTATCCTGTGCGTTTTGTATCATGCAGAGAAAAACATCTTTCTGGGAATCATTTTACACTGAAATATACTATAGAAGCGGCAGTTTTGTTTCGATATAACTTTTTCACAGAAAAGAAAAAGTTTGGCTAAGGAAAGGAGGCCTCCTGGCAAAAACAGCAACAGTACTCTCTCACGAAGCATTCTTTTCTAGAGTTATTTGCTTTAAACACAATGGCAATTTTGATACTGACAGACAAGCCAGAAAAATCTTGCTCTACTCTTTAATTTCATAGAAGACAGTACTATCTGACTTTAATATCTGACAATATTTTTATGAATAAGTAAGGTGGTTTTCTTTTGTACAATGAAGTTTATTTTACAAGACCATAGCCTGATAGGCCCATATTGGTTTTGTTTATCCTGGCTCTGGGGAAAGGGTCTGTGCTCTGTTTCTGATAAATTTCCCCTTGTTTTCAGTTATGACAGATATTCCTTTGAATATGGTGTATGAAAATATTCTAGCATCAAACCAAGGATATCTAACCTTATTTATGTCTGTATTCTGTCCTTAAACACAAACAGCTGTGCACACATACATCTGTCTCACGTCTGACCAAGCACTGCTGTCCAGGACTTCATATACACAAATAAATGTTCCCCCTTTTATGGGAAATCGTGGCTGGCACAGCAGGAGTTTCAAAACCCACATGCATTTTTCAAATCTTACTTGCACAAACAAAAAAAGGAAAAATACAGACAAACCAGGCTTGGAATTGCTGACTTTTAGAGTCAGTACCGAATGGCTAAAGAATCCCTATTTTGACTGAGAGAGAATGTATAAAAAAAAGTATTATTCGTCAAATCTTTTAGAGACTAATTTATGCCTTTGAAAAGTAATTCTAAAGTCTTCATTAGGGCAGCTTGCTGCATGATGCTAAGAAAGTAACTTAACTGACTGATCATTAGGAAGACCAGGTAAGCAAAATGTTTGACACATTTCTTGGTATCATTATTAAACAGTCTGAGAAGTCACAGGCCAAGCAGAGATTAAACTAATTCTTCATTCTAATGATAGGATTAGGAGATATGTTTATTTTTATTTCATTCATTATGCCCGTATGTGTTCCATAATTTTCTAGAATGAACATGAACTACTTCTATAATCAGTAAGAAAAAATTTATTAAAAATTATTTCCCATATTTTGCCTTGAGGTTGATAGATCAAACTAGCTCTATTAAATGCTATGGACAGAGTTTTTAAGTATATATTACTATCTTAGTATATTTTTAGCAAAATGTTTTGTTCTTTGTTTCATCTTTTCTGGCAAAAAAAGTCACATTACCCTGGAGAATTCATTCCAAAATGAAACAAGCAAATGAAAGCAGGTGGCAGAATGTATTACAAGCAAATGAGAAGTCACAATAACTTCCTGCAAAATATTACCTAATTCGTGATCTTTGGCATACCTCTAGTTAAGTTATAATCAGTTGATCTATTTTGTTTAGGGCATTCATTTATAAATTAATTTTTTCAAACTTGTAAAAGTCAAGTGACACATCTAGGGAAACTTGAAATCTTTCTCAAGAATTCATAAGTTATTTCTATTCTGATTGCCAGTTCAAGATGGCAGACAGAGAACATGCGTTTAATTTACCACCCTCCTCAACCTTATTACAGTAAAGATGCACTGAAGAAAATAAGTCCATAGCAGCACAGGGATATCAGTGGTCCAGAGATTATGAAGAATCCCGACTGAAAGATAGATGTGAGATTTAAACCTTTCTAAAGGACAAACCACTGGGAACTCACTCTTGCTGATAGAGCCTCCAATACCTCTGGGGCAGTGATGGGAGGAAAGGGAAGGCTATGAATTGATCAAGGGACTGCATGCTTGAAAACACAAAATTATTAAATGCAACCAAACCTTCTAAATTATTAAATGCAACCAAATCTTCGAACATCAGCCCCAACTCTAATGCATACAAAGACCATAAAAGCAGGCTAAACAGATGGCTTTTAAAAGAGATGAAAAGCTATGCAGGGGGAGGGCAAGTTAGCTGGAGGGGTTAGTGGTGGTTCTGACTCTTCTCTTGATTTCACCTGCCAGCTAAAAAGAAGCTTGCCAGTCTAACACTAGAGAACATCTGACTCCAGAGGAGATAGGTAATTCAGAGAAGAAAATGTAATGTGTATCTGTGCATATGTATGTGTGATACTTTTTAACATAGAGATTCTGAAAGAGGGCGGGTCTTTCTTTAGGATTTTAAGCCATATAACTGTGCAGGCTTAAAGAGGCCAGCTCCACAGTTTCTAGGAATGAAGCAAGACCCATCCCTGAATATCCCCCTTACATAATTAATAAATTACTTTATGAAAGTAATATGATTAGACATACATTTCAAAATATAGAATCAGTAATGTCTACATAAAATAAGCTATAAATATAGACTTTAAATTCTCTCCTTCCCCCAAACCCAAACTGCCTGGGTTCACATCCTGTTTTAAGCATGCTTTAGTTGAATTACCTTAGGCAAGAAATTCTCTGTGCCTTAGTTCCTTCATCTATAGACAGCTATGATAAGAGCACATGCCCGTGGGATATTTGTGAAGATTAGATGAGCTGATATATTTACAGTATATATAGAGTAGACCCTGGCCCATAGTACTCACTATATGAACATTTAGTATTAAGGTTGTTATTATGAAATAAAGGAAGGGGTGCCTGGGTGGCTCAATAGGTTGAGCATCCGACTCTTGATTTTGGCTCAGGTCATGATCTCACAGTCTTGGAATCAAGCCCCACATCAGGCTCCACACTGCTTAAGATTGTCTTTCTCTTTCTGCCCCTCCCCCACTCACAGTGTGCTCTCTCTCTCTCTCTCAAAAATTAAAAAAATAATAATAATAAAGGAAAAAGTTGTTGCAAATATTGGGGGAAGTTTTGAAGAGTATGAAAGAGAAAATAAAATCTTCACCTGCATGAAAATTTAAGTATCTCTGTTTGATAAAACACAGGGATGAAATAAAAAATGAAACAATAAGAACTAGCTGGGAACTCTTCTTTCTGAGCAACAGCAAGAACAGGAAGCAATAAATTGAGAAGACATTTACTGAACCCCAATAATCTGCCCAAAGTAGAAGAGTTGAGAACTGGACATGCAGAAGGCCACAGAGATCTAAAGGTCAGATCATTTGACTTATTACTATGACTCTATTCTAACATTAATTTATTCTTCCACTCATTTATTCATTCATTCAACAAGTATATATTGAGTCTCTATTGTGTGTTAGGCATGGTGCTGAATGCTGAGTCTACCATGTGGAACACATAGACTTCTGAGAAAGTTAGACATCACAAAAAAATACATTTAATTACAAATTATAGGTATTTTGAAGGAAAAGACTAGGGCATAGTGGTGATGAAAACAGTGTATATCAATGTATATTAATAGACTAAACATTAGGACAGGATAGAATCAAGAATCAGATTCGCACATCTTTAGAAGCTTGGTAAATGTTAGGTATAGGGATGGGGAAAGGAAAGACCATCCAATATATTTTATCAGAATAGTTTGTTACTCTGGGAAAAATAAAACCATATTAATACCACTCACCATACACAAAATAAATTCTCGGAGATTAATAGTCAAACTTTAAAAAAGCGGAACTTCAATATTAGAAATAGAAGGAAAATAGGATATATTCTTGACCTTTATATAAGGAAGAATTTTTTGGGTCACAAAGATCACACACCATTAAAAAAATCAATAAGGATGACTAAATGAAAACATAAATTTTCAGTACAACCTGTGAAGTTTTTATATCTAAAAAATGTGAAAGACTATAAATATATAACAAAATGAAAAAAAAAAACAATGCAATAAAAAAAATGGTCAAAGGGCACAAACAGACAATGCAGAAAAAAAACAAAAGGAGACTATAGACAGCTTTGGCCCCTCTAATTATCTTAGAGACAAAATAAACTCGCACCTCTGATGGTTATTCTGACCAACGTAGGTGTGAAAAGATGTTCAGGCTCATTAGTGTCCTTGCTTTCCAGCCACAGGCCACGAGGACCATACCTAAATTTGAACAATTTGGATTTCTTGTTGCATGAAGGGTGATGCTCACTATAGAGAAGTGGAAGGCACCCAAGTGAGAGGGGCTAGAAAGAACTTATGGATTTAACCTTGTGTGAGGTGGTTCGAGAGAAGGCTTACAAAGTGTGGCTTTGCTCTGAATTGTACAGGAGTGGGATAAGGGGATAATCAAGTATTGCATTAAATCTAATTTAGAAGGAGAGACGTCTAGAATGAATCTAAAGCCATAATTGGTAAAGAAGAAGCTGTCCGTCATATTAGCTAGAGAGGGATGTTTGGTCATTTTTGTTGAACAGCATTCATGTCTTTGTATATATTCAGGCATGGTCACAAAGTAATCATTGCTAGTTTTTGTTCTGATCCATCACCACCACAGAATGGCCATGTTTGATGTTGATGTTCTCTAAAATTGTTTGCATTCATTGTGAAAGCATCAAAGTTGAATTATGATAATAGGAAAAAGTTGGAAACTACATAAATGTCCATCAGCAGGAGAAAATGGGTAAAAAACAATATGGAACCTTAAAAAACATACCAACCAGGGGCACCTGGGTGGTTCAGTCGGTTGAGCGTCTGACTTCAGCTCAGGTCATGACTTCACGGTTCGTGGGTTTGAGCCCCACATCAGGCTCTGTGCTGACATCTTGGAGCCTGGAGCCTGCTTTGGATCCTGTGTCTTCCTCTTTCTCTCTCTCTCTCTCTCTCTCTCTCTGCCCCTCCACTGCTTGTGCTTACACTCTCTCTCTCTCTCTCTCTCTCTCTCTCTCTCTCTCTCTCAAAAATAAATAAATAAATGTTAAAAAAAACACATACCAACCAAATTGTATATATGCCATATAATCTTAAGTATACAAAAATTATATTGCAGAAAAGAATTTTTAATTTTTTTAATGGTTATTTTTTGAGAGAGCAAGATAGAGAGAGCAGGGATTGGCAGAGATGGAGACACAGAATCCAAAGCAGGCTCCAGGCTCTGAGCTGTCAGCACAGAGCCCGATGTGGGGTTCGAACCCACGAACTGTGAGATCATGACCTGAGCCAAAGTTGGGCACTTAACTGACTGAGTTACCCAGGCACCCAAGAATTTTTAAAACCATACAAAAGATACAACAACATATTGTTAATGAATATATTATTTGTGATGAAAGTATAAAATATTTATGGGCATAGAAAGCTACAACTTTAAGATAGTGGTTACATTTGGGATAGAAAGAAAGTAAACTTAGAAAGGGTACACTGTAAGCTTCAACAATCTGAAATACTTTATTTAAAAAAATATTTTTAAATATTAAGGCAAAAATGCCAACTCTGATAAATTTCAGTTGTGAATACATGGGTGGTTATTTATTATTCTTTATATTTAATGCTTAATTTTTTTCATTATAGGAAATTACATCATAGTTTCAGAACTTACACACCAAAATCTTTTGGAATTTTTCTTCTTCATCCTCTACCTACCTGGAGAAAGTCTACTCATAGCTCCCTATAGTGAAAGTTAGAATCACCCATAAAATAATATCCTTGCAAGAGGGGTCTGTCAACCTTATGCCAGCATTCAAAGTAGGTTTTACGTAGAATTTATATAGAATGAGTCTGCTTCTATGCTTGAAGCTCTTGAAGAAAAAGCAGGAGGAAGAAGATCCTGAAGTCTAAAAATAGTTTGGTAGGTAACTGCCAGAGGTGCTAGTTGAGATGCAAGCCTTTTAGAATTACAGCCAACACATCCTGTTTATCTCATTAGTAGTTAGAAATGCCCCCCACGTAGAAATTTTAATGTGGTTTAGGACCCTTGTAAGAGTGAACCTAACCATCAGATTAAGGAGATTAAGGCAGGAAAGTGGAATGTTAACAATTCAGCTGGTCTTCTTCATTTTCTGGGCGTGGTCCATCCAGTTATTAGTTACCAACGTGTATTTTCAGGAAGTGAGAAAATGTGAAAATCCATTCTAGTAAAAGGAAATAGTATTTTTGATATAATTGTAGTAAGTCTCCCTTTCTGGTTTGAAATGTAGTTTTCAAAACAATATCCTTATTATGTGAAAAATTCTTCAATTAAAAAGATTTTTAAACTACTTTCTGTTTAGGAAAAATAGTAAGTTTATAAGTTGATCTGAGCCCTAAGGTTATTGGTCATTTATTTATTGTGTCTTTTTCAAATTAAAGATGCTCACCTCTTTTACTTGACTTGGACTTTACTTACAGACCAATTTTTTTCTATACTGTCCAGTATTATTTCTCTATCAAAGACAACTGAAAATCATTAAGAGTTTAAAGTCTGGGACTTAACTAAATTTATGACTTTAATTATGAGCTTAATTCTGGGACTTGACAGAGTTCAGAGCATATATTTATAAAAACATTCTAAGCAGCTTTACTAGATACAATTCTGTATTTTTAAAAATCAGGATCGTTTGGGTTCTGTGAACACTTGAAAAGGTAATGATATGAAGTTTAAAATTCTGCAGAAACACATGGCACATCTGTTGTGATTAATCAGAAACTCACAAAAAGCAGTTGATTCCAAAAGATATGTATTTTTTAATGAAACAGAAGGAAAGCATTAAAGAGTGTTCAAGAAAATTTTTTCATGATACTTGTTAAAGATGGTAGGAAATGATTGTTTTCAAGAGAAGCTACCATAATGGGAGTTTTGCATTAGGGAAGAGAGATTGGGTTTAACTCTGAATCCAAAAGAGAAAAGTGGAGATTTATAACCAAAGTACAGGGTGGGGGGCAGTGGATGGAATTACTAAGAGGAAATACCAAAGCTAAGGAGATTCTGTAATCTGACAGTACAGAATTCTTGCTGAAGGTAGGCTGGAGTGATAAGATATCATTAAACTGACCCAGTAGGATTCTTGCTCAGACTGGTCTAAGGAGGCCAAGGAGAGAACCCAAGATTGGGACCTAATCAAAGGAGACTCAGGAATCTGACTCAAGTTTGGTCAGGGAGAGAGACTTTACCAAATGTTAGTATACATGTGTGGCTAGACCTGAGGAAGAAACGATGTTAGGGTGTCAAGCATTTGGAAAAAAATGATATACAATATAGATTCTAAACTTTTTAGCCTGGCCTGCAAGGTTCTTTATTATCTGGCCATAATTCTAAGCTTTAACTCACTAGCCAACAGCCCCAATAACTGAAAAGAAATAAAAACATTACCAATGAAGGACAGAATTGCCCGGTAGTCCATAGCCACCAGTCTCTTAGGTGACACTCCAGTGTGAACCTCCAATGGTACAACACTGGTGGGAGGGGAAATACTATGTGACAATATGCTGTAGCACCTGCAGTGGTAGGTAAACAACAAACAACAGCCATTGTTTCTTTCACTCTGTGACCTCAGCCAACACAAGTTATAACAAAAACTCAAGGTCACATAGTCATGGATAAGACACTCCTATCGGTTCTGCTGCCTTTTAACAACCTGGGAGCAATGTCTAAAATACTGCTTAGCATGGAGCTACCACACTAGCTTGGCTGAGCTCTGGACATTGTGCAGGAGAGCCCTCTAGCCCCATGCACACCGCTAGAGCTATGAGTGTCTACCAGAAAAGGATTTTTAAATTCATGGGCCAAGGAAAGCAGGAACGGTGTTAACATTGTTTATTTGCACATCTGTTTGGTCTCTATTCTATAAACGTCTGTGTATATAGAGTAGTCAAAGTGAGGACCCTGGATTCAGACTGAAGTTAGAAGCCCGACAGCTCCTTCACTTATTGGCTGTGTGACTTTGGACAAGTTACTTTCCTGTGCCTCAGTTTCCTCATTATAGAATGAGGTAATAGGATCATCACAATAGAATTATCATAACGCTATGAGGATCAAATGAAATAAATAAATTTTTAGTACTTAGCACAGAGCTTAACCATTACTATATTTATTAGTAACCACTACTAGAATTTATTATTTTTAGTTCTTATATCTCCACAGTCTATCATACTACTTAGCCTACAATTTATATTTAACAGATATTTGTTGAGTTAATTCCAAAATCAAAATCATAGTTGTCTTTTAAGTTTCAGCTAAGTCTGGATAGAGGCCAGTGAGTGAGACATACACCCTCCCTTACTGAAACTCTTCGTACTGCTACTCATAAACTCATAGCTGGGACATAAAGAAAGCTGACAACAGTGGCTACTTAATCTCCCCAACAATCCACTGACTGGTTTAGAATGATGTAGGACAGTAGCATCTGGATAAATCTCTAGTCTCCAGTTCAACAAAGCTTATATAGCCAAAGGATAGCTTTTGCCACGTTGTATATTGCAAACACCGGGTACAGAATTGTAACTTTTTTAGAAGATTTGAGAGAAGCCTAAGGATGAGTTTAGTCATTTTGAGAAATTGTTATAAAATCTTCATTTGGAATGTTCCTAAAGATAAATGATCTTGGTCATGGCCCATGGGGGAAAATATGTCTATAAGACACTCTAGCATATTGTGTATTTGTTTATGGAATTGTTAATGTTCAGTTTGATTCTAGGCCTCCAGATTGTTTTATCCCAGCTGCAGGACAGAGAAAAGCAGATCCTTATCCTATTCTGGGAGATAAGTCATGTAGAAGTGTGAAGCAAAGTCATTTTTTCTGATATGATAGGAAGATCCAAGAGCCAACTAGAACAAATGTAATACTGTGAAGTATGAATAAGAGCCAAGGCCAAGAACAGCCAAAAAGTAGCTCATTATCACAGAATGGGAATTTGAGAAGGACATATAGACGACCCAACATGCTTCTGGGAGGCAGTAACTTACTGAGATTTAGCTCCTTTTAAAGGGTGGAGGATATACCTTGAATGCCTAAGCAGCATCGTTGGTTTCCAATTTGAGAATCTCTTAATCCATAGACTAGAAGGATTCAGCGATTACTAAAATGGCTGTTATTCACACAGAAGATGCACAGTGAGATGGTTGATGTCATGATCTTAGAAGCCAGGCAGTGTGGGTTTAAATCCTGGCTCTTTAGGTTGCTTGCTGTGTGAGGGCAACTACTTAAATTCCCTGTGCCTCTGTTTGCTCAGCTGTATACATGGGGATAATGTTAACATGCCTTCATTACAGAGCTGTCATGAGGATTAAATGAGTTATCTTCAGTATCTCAGAATGTCTTCTTTGATGTATAGTATCAGTATTGTAATATTATTATCATCCAAGAAAATCAAGAAGTTCCACAATACCCAAGATGTGTAGCACTGCGATTTTTAAAGTCAGTGTTTACCTAGAAGGTCTTAAAAACAGTATTGGAAGCTGACTTTCTGAACTACCTACATTTATTTCTCTGTGCAATTCCATAAGTAACTGTCTTCTGTCTCAATTCATTTGACATTTATAAATGTATTTTTTTCTCTAAAAATGTAGTCCAATATCCAAACAAGATATCTTCAGACTACTCACATATAGTCTTGTGGACTAGAATAATTGTGTCAGATTATTTTGGACTCTATTTTTTGGGAAGTTTTGATGTTCTGACACTTTCAGATTTATAATTGTGAGAAACTTAACATTATTCTGGACCTTATATTGGGTCTGGAAGAGTGTCCAGCACAAAAAAAAAATCCTTTTTAGAATTTCAGACCTTTCACAAGCCTTCTATGTGAGCTCTGTTGATAAAAGATGACATTAATGGGGAATTAATATTGTTTTAACAGAAGGTTTCAGTTCTTGCCTTATTTCCGCTTCCCCTTCCCCCAGTTCCTGACTGTGGAATCTACTAATGGGCTTTTTAGCAGGTTTTGGCCTGCTCCAGTTCTTGAGCCAAGTCTGACTGGGGCAGGAAGTAACGTTAGCCAAGTCTTCTGAGGGGGCTTCAATGTGAGTCATGCTGGAGGCCTGCCTGGTTTACTCGGCCAAAGTGGGAGTCTACATAGCTGCATCACCTCTGGGCCTTTCCCTCTTCCCTCCCACTCCCCCTTGTGTTAGATCAGACTTCTGCCTCTTATTCCACTCCTCGGAACACTATGTGAAAGCCACAGAGACTTAGAAGTTTAATAGTTCCTCTTACTATGTTCGTGTTAATGAATATATTGCTGTAATATGCTGTATTAGATGATACACTGTCTCGGGGTGTGTGTGTGTGTGTGTGTGTGTGTGTGCGTGCACACGCGTGCGCGTTGGGGCAAGGGCGTTGAAGGAAAAATAGAAAACATGGTTGGCTAGAAAAAGTTTAAGTCTTTGGTTTGATTTAGAATAGGTTCATCAGGGCATATTCTTAACTTCTCGTAAGTGGGATGATACAGTAGCCAAAACAGTACACTGACAAAATTTACTTTCATGTGAATTTACTATTCTCTCTGGGATAACTGACAATTTGGTATGGTATAAGAGTTCCTGAAATTTTTCTGCGCATTCACAGTTAATGCCATACTCAGAACATTCTTTATTCATTCAACTTTATGTATCTATTGAGCATGTCTTCTGTGCTAGGCATTAGGGAAATACAAGTGAGGGAGGGTAACAGCATCTATGTTGTAGAGACCAGAGTGATGGAGAAAGTGCTGATGAAGTACAGGATAGGAGTGCCTCACTTTTCCTAGGGCATGCAATGCCAGGGGACATTTCCCACACTAAGGCCTGGGGCATGAATGAAAGAAGTGGAACATTATCCATTCATTCAGTGGATATTTCCTTAGCATCCATATGTGCTCAATGCTATTCTGGTGCTGGGGATATAGACTCATGAAACAAAACATCTGATGCCCCTGACCTCATGGCCCTTACGTTCCAGTGATGGGAACAACAATAAACATCACAAATAACATAGGTGTTTCAGGTGGTGATAAAGGCTATGGAGAAAATTCCAGCAGGGAAGAAGGAATGGGAGTTTATGGGGCAGATAGGACAGAGCTAGGCTGGCCAGGGAATGTTTTAATGAAGGGAATTTGAGGAGAAGGAGTGAGCCTCATGCCTATCTGAGGGAAGAATGATCCGGGCCTAGGGACACTAGTAGCTGGCCTGTGATTTTGGAGAAGCAGTGGCAGGGCCAGACTGGCTGGAGCAGAGCAGAGCTAGAGATAGGAGGTGAGCGCAGAGACATAATGGGGAGACCAGAGTGTGGTGCCCCTTGGGTCATTTGCAGTAAGTTGGGCTTTTACTTGGCGTGAACTAGAAAGACAATAGGATGCACAAGAACCAATCAACAAAGGCCATCCCTCTGGCATGAGTTCAGGGATGAGCAAGTGACTCAAACCCATCAATGAAGCCCCAATCCAACTGGATCTGGGGACTTTGTACATTGGCATCACTCTTCTGAGATGAAGGTGATGGATCTGTATCCATGTAGCCATCTTGTGTCTACATAGGGACTGACAATGAAACGACATCAGCTTGTAGTTTACATATGTTTTATTTGCTTAAGTGTGGGAAGAACATAGATAACACTTTTGTTTTTATAAGCCAAATTTTTAGTATTTTTTTACAGTAGTTAACAAAATAGCAAGCTTTTAAAAGATGGTTTCTCATGCTTAGGTGGTGCTCCTTGCTAAACAGTATTGTGTTGAGCAGGAGTAAAGCCAAGGAAAGCCAAGAAAGACTTTAAGAAGTCCTTCCTTATTGGGAAAAAAAATCATGAATCATTTCAATACAGGCCATAGCTCAAAGGGACAAAAATTAAGGAAGGAATTCAAAAGAATCAAAAGGAACATCCAGAATACACAGATAGGAAAATTACTTTTCTTTTTTTCTTTTTTTTTTTTTTAATGTTTATTTGTTTTTGAGACAGAGACAGAGCATGAATTGGGGAGTGTCAGAGAGAGGGAGGCACAGAATCTGAAACAGGCTCCAGGTTCTGAGCTGTCAGCCCAGAGCCCAACACGGGGCTCGAATTCATGGACTGTGAGATCATGACCTGAGCCAAAGTCGGCCACTTAACCGACTGAGCCACCCAGGCGCCCTGGAAAATTACTTTTCAAATTATAAAGTATTCCACTTGACTAACTCAGAACCCAAAAGGAGGAGTTTGTGCCTTTTTCTATAATGTGGAGATTTGAAGATACTTTTAAAGAAATCATTTGGATGTCCGACCTTCAAAAACAGCTCCTAGCCTAGGTCTATAGTTGGACTGTATCTGAACAAATTTAAGCTAAGATAACAGGATTTATTTAACTATTTTCCTCATTCAAGTGCACATCAACATCGCAGAGGTACAAGTTCTTTTCTCCCTGCTGCGTTTTAGCCTTTTAAAAACAATACAGTAGGGGCACCAGGGTGGCTCAGTCAGTTGAGCATCTGAGTCTTGATCTCAGCTCAGGTCACAATCTCCTGGCTTTCTGACTTCAGTCCCCAGTGGGGCTCTGTGATGGCAGTGGGGAGCCTGCTTGGGATCCTCCCTCTCCCTCTCTTTCTCTGCCCCACCCCTGCTCATGCTCACTCTCTCTCTCTCTCAAAATAAATAAACTTAAAAAAATAGAGTAAGATTTACACATAACTATATACATACACAATATATGTTGCAGAATTGAGACTTACTTTATGCCAAGCATAACGACCATTTATTAAGTACCTTATGAATGTCAGAAATTTCACGTTTCCAATTCTTATAACAAACCCTTAAAATTTGTATTATATTTCCTATTTTTACATAAGAATTGAAACTGAGGCATAGAGAAGTATGTGAATTGCATAATGTCAAACAGTTGGCAGATGGGAGGTTTGGTGGAGATTTTTTTTTGGCCAGGCACTGTATTCAGCACTTTACAGGTGTTACTTCATTTAAGTTTTACAACAGTCCATTAAAGGTGAGGATATTTAAAAGGAGATTCAATAAAGATAGAGGCAAGACTTATCTGGGTTAGCCTGACTCCAGAACCCCTGATCATACCAGTATATAGTTTGTTTTTCTAAATGACTTCTGGGGACACCTGGGTGGCTCAGTCGGTTACGCGTCTGACTTCAGCTCAGGTCATGATCTCATGGTTCAGTTCATGGGTTCAAACCCTACGTCAGGCTCTGTGCTGACAGCTCAGAGCCTGGAGCCTATTTTGGGTTCTGTGTCTCTCTCTTCTCTCTGCCCCTCCCCTGCTCTCTCTCTCTCTCTCTCTCTCATTCTCTCTCTCAAAAATAAATAAACATAAAATAAAAGACTTCTGAATTTTCTACTTGAAAGCATTGCTAAAGCTCAAAATGGGTTGTACTTGGTTTCTCATTTAATTCCCAAACAAGTCCAAATGGTTAGTTTTCACCCAAGAATTCAAAACTGGACCTATGGGCACCTGGGTGGCTCAGTCGGTAAAGCGTCTGACTTTGGCTCAGGTCATGATCTCACGGTTTGTGAGTTCAAGCCCCATGTCAGGCTCTGTGCTGACAGATCAGAGCCTGGAGCCTGCTTCGGATTTTGTGTCTCCTCCTCTCTTTGCCCATCCCATGCTCATGCTCTGTCTGTCTCTGTCTCTCAATAATGAACAAATGTTAAACAAAAGAAACAAACAAACAAAAAAAAACTGGACCTAAAGAAATGAGCACTGCCTACATCTCTCTGGAAGAACTTTTGCTTCAAAAACTGATGTGTGCCAAACTTCTAGGTTATTAGTATGTTAAGGCTTAGTCTTCAGATTTCCTTTTCCACAGAACACGTTTTGGATGGTCTGACATTTGGACACATGTGGAATACTCAATACTGCAGCATCAGGTTGAAATGGCCTTGAGATGACTCTTAGCTTCAGAAATTATATTTGGCCAACTAGAAAACCTCTCAGGTCTGAAAGGATTCTTACCACCATAAGGGATAATATGAAATCTTTTCTCATTTGTCAGATTTATGGTTTTTCAACACAGTAAATGTGAGAAAATTTAGTAGCAAATTCAATGCATGGAATGATTTCACTAATATCAATTAAGGAGAGAAAATAAATCTAATCAGAGAAGCTATATCCCTTAAAAATCATTGAAGATATTTAGAAGTTTGTTTTGGACTTACAGTTTTTGTGTAAACCCTCAAAAGCAGTAACAGAGGTTAAATAACCATACTAAACAATGGGTTTTTATATTTAGGAAGAACTAGGTTTATTAGTATTTATGTCTAATAGTTCTCACCTTACTTGGACAGTGATATATGAATGAATTCTAAACTGCCAGTACATTGAAGGACAACCTAGGTGAAGTAATCAAAAATATTTTTTTTATCAAAGATTTTCCTCTTGTAAAATGCACATAAGATTTTCAAAATTATTTACAATAATTTGATTCATTCTTGAAATCATCCAGACCAAAATATGAATGACAATTGAATTACTTTCTGATCTGTATCTTATTTTACCCATTTGCTCAAAATTTGGAACCCAAATTTAGAGTCTCATGTTTTAATATAGCTTCTTAAATGGGTCTCTTTTGGTCATATTTGTTGTTGTTTATAATTTTCTCTCTCTTCTATCAAAATCTGTTATCCTTATGGGACCAATAAACAAATTCATGACTTCAAGTCAAAAAATCATAGCAGTCTACCAGTAGGATTCATGTTACTTAGGGATTGGAAGGCTTAAAGCTAACAAGAGAAATAATAATTGTGCAACTTCAGGAATTATACATTCTTTCTACAAATATTTATTGAAACCCTAGTAAATGCTAAGAATGAACATAGTGGCTAAGAGCACAGACTCTGGAGCCAGGCTGTCTGTGGGAAAATCCAGGCCCTACCACTCACTCTCTGTGGGTGACTTGGAGCGAGTTTCCTAATTTTCTTACTCCCATTTCCTCACCTTTATAATGGGGATGATGATAATAATAACAACATCTCATGGGTATTGGAGGCAATTGAGATTAAATGAATCAATGTAAGTGAAAGATTAAGAACACTACCTGCCACCTTATGAAGTTTGCATATGTAGTAGTTAAAGAATGATTATCACTATAATTGTGACAATGAACCAGATACAGCCATTGCCTTCACAGGGCTGAGAGGCATGGTATGTAGAGCGCAGAACTGATATTCATCACAGGCTTATTATATTCTAGGTACAATGGAATTATGTTATTTGTTATATTATTTAATTCTTATAACTATTTCTTTTTTTTTAATTTTTTTTAACGTTTATTTATTTTTGAGACAGAGAGAGACAGAGCATGAATGGGGGAGGGTCAGAGAGAAGGAGATACAGAATCCGAAACAGGCTCCAGGCTCTGAGCTGTCAGCACAGAGCCTGACGCGGGGCTTGAACTCACGGACCGCGAGATCATGACCTGAGCTGAAGTCGGCCGCTTAACCGACTGAGCCACCCAGGCGCCCCTCTTATAACTATTTCAAGGAAGGTTTTATGCTTTTCAGTTTAGAGGTGAGAATATTGAAGTTTACAGTGATAAAATAACTTTGCTAAAGGTTCAACCAGTAAGTGACAAAACCAGAATTCAAACCAGAGTTCTATGCATTTCACCACACACAGCTGATGATTTACATAAAATGGCTTTACTTACTAGGAAGACAGTAGAGCACAGTGGTTTAAAGCACATCTGAAGACACATCATGAGGGTTTTAATTCTGTCTTTTCCAACTCCAGAGAACGGGTCCGTGGGCAACTTTTCTGTGCTTCAACTTTCCCGCCTATAAAATGATCATAATAGGGGCACCTGGGTGGCGCAGTCGGTTAAGCGTCCGACTTCAGCCAGGTCACGATCTCGCGGTCCGTGAGTTCGAGCCCCGCGTCAGGCTCTGGGCTGATGGCTCCGAGCCTGGACCCTGTTTCCGATTCTGTGTCTCCCTCTCTCTCTGCCCCTCCCCCGTTCACGCTCTGTCTCTCTCTGTCCCAAAAATAAACAAAAAACGTTGAAAAAAAAATTAAAATGATCATAATAATATCTCGAAACAGAGATGATATAAAGATTAAATGAAATAAGTTCGTGAGTTGTACTAAGTACTCATTTTTATTTGATTCATGGAAATTAGACAGTGTATGTGATTGTCTTTCAACTTCCCATTTCGTGTTCACAAGTGTCAAAGCCAAGTTTCTAGAAATTATTATGCAGGCTCTAGATGATTACTTGGCTAATTTGAGAAAATTAGACTCTCATCATTTAATTACCTATAGAGCCCAGAACATTCTAGGCAGGCCGACAGTTAGCTGGTAAGCACTGCCGAAAACATATTGGCCATTCAATTATTGAAACACAGGCCTTCCATACCAGATGGTAAATGATTTAGGATATTGAGCCCAGGTGTTCAGTGCCTGCAGGTGAGGGTCACTCTCAGCAGCTGCAGAGTGGACTGAGATGGCCAATGACAAAAACATCCACGTCACTCATATCCTGCTCTGGAGTGGCCCAAAGTTGATGAGGGCGACAAGGCACATAACAGGGCAGATGGTGGGGATAACAGTGATGCTGGTTGGGTCAGGTGTCTGGATGTAGGCTCAGTGCCCAGCCTCTCGCAGGCAGCAATTAAGTACCAGCAGGCATCTAATACTACTAATTTAATGGGGAGAAACCTTCCCCATTGTGCAGTTGTGCAGTTCAGATAGGGGCATCTTTGAACCAGTAACAGTAACATCAAGCAAAAGAGCACACCAATAATTCCTAAAATTCAACAAATGACTTTAAATTATTAGAACGATTTGGTGATCTACGGGCACAATGACTCATATCACTTTGTAAGCAATTCTATGTTATCTGTATCTTGGTTTATTTAGAAAATAAGAAAGATTAAAAATGTTTAAAAAATTTTTATTTATTTTGAGAGAGAACGCCCAAACTGGGGAGGGTCAGAGAGAGAGGAGAGAGAAGAGAGGAGAGACAGAATCCCAAGCAGGTTCCATACTGTGAGCACAGAGCCTGATGTGGAGCTCCTTCTCTGAGACAGTGAGATCGTGACCTGAGCCAAAATCAAGAGTCAGATGCTTAACTGACTGAGCCATCCAGGCACCCTTAAAATTTATCTTGATTTAACAATTGACTCTATATTATATTTTTATTTCTGGTTGTTAAATATGTTTAATTACAGGCAATTACAGGCATTAGAGAGACCACGGTACGAGAGTAGCAATATACCACATAGGTGCGTAAAATATACTTCTACAAGGAAGGATGGAATAATCTCTCCCAAATAACCCAAAACTTTGTTTTCTAGGTAGTCTGCAGGTGCAGTACACAAGAAAGGAATAAAGGAAAGTGGGGGAACCTGCTAGCCTTGTCAAGTCTTCTAAAAATGAACCTTTTCGATTACTTGTTTTTGTCCGGCAATATTATTGCCTCCTGTTTCTGTTCGCTTTCTTTAGCTGTTCGTTTCCTTTCCTCTCTCTGAGGAGCATTTGCAGTTCTGAAGTGGTTAAATGCCCCCATTCAGGGTCCACAAGTTTGTATTCACCTGACAGTATTGTCAGAAAATGTATCATCATCAAAAGACATTAGAATCAGCATGGGCGTGGGCCAGTTTTCAGAATCTAAATCTGGACCCATGGTCAGACCATGCTTCCTCACGTCATGAAATATCTAGTCGGGTCTACCATGTGCCGTGCACACAGGGTGCAAACAGGATGCTAAGGCCGCCGCCTCAGGGGCTTTACGGTCTAATCTAATCTGGAGGCCGGGTTGCTAAACAGTAACATACCATCACAATTGCTTGCTACAGAGGTGGTAAGAAGGAAGATGATCCTCTACCCTTTGGAGAAGGGAATCAAATCTGAGGATACTCTTAGCAAAGTTTTCGAAGAAAAGCATTTCCTTAGCAGGCAGGTGTTAGGATTATGGGAAGGACATTCTGGGCCAACACAGGCACACAAACAGGAACTACCGAGGGAACATAATCTACCCCATGCCTGGACAACTCAACATTCTCCAGGTCTATGCACCTTGAAAAAAAATTCACTCGGAAGCCTTCGGATCTGATTTGTCTTGATATTTTATTGTGTTTTATCCAAGTGCCTTGGTTCTCCTAGAAGCAGGATGACTTCAGAAAGGCAGTTTATTGGTTACAGCTGAAGGAGCTTCGGACGAGGGAGGAGAGTGACTTTGTCCTTTTGCTTGTTAACATAAATGTAACCTTTGCTTCATTTGTGGGACCAACGTTCTTTAATGTATCTTGGGTTGGATACTGAGAATTTTCTCAGTAGGCTACCTTTGGAAATAAGCTCGGGGCTGAATCACAGCAATTACAAGCCTGAGATGAAAGGAGCCACATGTACACGGAGGCCTTTTAAAGACCCAGCCAGGCTTCATTTCCTCTCACGATGGGAGGCTTTGGGTCTCTACTGACTAGGATGTAACCACAACAAAACAATATCTCTCTGTGTGGGTTTTAAAAATAAACTGAAGTGATTTGTATGTACAAATGGCATCTTAGAAGAAGGAGTGTAGAAAAGCCAAGTTAAAAAAGAAAACAAACAATGCTTGAAATCCTTCCTTTTCTTTTCCTACAGGTTTTCTTCCTCAGAACTGTTGTCTGGAAAACTCATCTACTGTCGCACTGCATACTGAGCAGCTCACTCACCCTGAGTTTTGCTTGGGATTCTAATGCTATTATTATAAATAGTATTATAGATAGGCTATAGCACTGGGCCTTCACAAGGATAACTAAACACCTCCAGGCTTTTAAAAGGAAACACGGGGAATTTGCATTTATTGTCTTGGCTGCATTATTGGCAACATAAAGGATTCTTTGGAGGCTTGAGAGGTAGGGTCAGCCATGTCATTTGCATTTTAGGAGAGCTTAATCAACTGATTAATGACACAGAAGAATATATCCACTCACCTAATGTTTCATTTGCATAGTTTATCAGTAGGAGATTTTTTTCTGATAATTTGCATACTCTATTGCTTTCACAATTAGGATAACAATGAGAAACCATCAAACTCTATAAACAATGGCCACCGGCTAAATCTAAACACAGAAGGGGAAATTAGAATTTATCTACACCACTGACGTTAACAAATATATATTTTTAATTATTATAATTGCTACTCAGCAGAAATTGACCAAGTCATACAGGCTTCACACATTAAATTATTTGGACTTTATAATTATCTTTAAATAGATTTTATAATTATCTTTAAATAAATACATCTAAATAAATTATTTAGATTGTATAATGATCTTTAAATAGAGTCTTATTCCGAGTAACTTAGGGCGATTGAATCATTAGGTCAAGAAATTAGTTAAGGTATATTTTATATTCAAATTCAGTTTGTATCTGAATGTGCTTTTTACTTGTAGAATCTCCAAGTATATGAAAAGTTATAAGAAGGCATTTACATTAAAATGATATGGAGGACAGTATTGCATAAATCTAAAATATCTAATTAAAAAATAAAAATTTCAGCCAATTGCCAGTTATTCGGTCTATACAAATATCAGAATGCTGACACACAAGTGAATATCCCTCCATATATGTATATAATTAAGTTTATAATTATCAAATAATGTTTTTGAAATAGTTTTAAAGGAATAAGTAATGGCATGAAAAGTCAGTCCACCTTTAAAATTCTGCTTTCATTTCTGATGTTCTGAAATATTTTTAAATATAGGAAATAAAAGGTACTTTGATAAAACTCAACAAAACATCAAGACAGATCAGATCCCAAGGCTTCCACATGATTTTTCTTTTTCTTTTAGGGTGCATATGCCTAGAGAAAACTCAATTGTCCAGTCATATGACACATTGTGTTCCCCCCGCCAGATTCAAGCATCTGTGACTGTGTTGGCCCGGAATGCCTTTCCCACAACCCCAACATTTGACTGCCTTATAAGGAAGAACTTTCTTCCAAGACTGGGTTAAGAGATTTGACTTGTTTCCCCACAACAGGTAGATGATTCTCGTTTGCCAGCTGGGTTGCAATTATCACATTATAATAATGTAACTATGATATTGTGTCTTCCAGAACTGACTTTATAAATCACTGTATTTAAATAAAAATTTTTCTTAATGTTTATTTTTGAGAGACAGAGCATGAGTGGGGGAGGGGCAGAGAGAGAGGGAGACACAGAATTCCAAGCAGCCTCCAGGCTCTGAGCTGTCAGCACAAAGCCCAATGTAGGGCAAGAACCCACAAGCTGTGAGATCATGACCTGAGCCGAAGTCGGAGGCTTAACCGACTGAGCCACCCAGGCACCCCTTAAATCGTTGTACTTTGAAAATTTTTACTAATTAGTAATCTTCTTTGAGTCAAAGGAATGTAGGTGCATGAAAAAAGAATTTTCTCACAAAATTTTATGTACCTTTTTGAGTAGTTCCAATAAAAAACTGAATTTTGATTGAACACAAACTTTCTTTTAAAAACATGTTCAGGAATACTATTGACTAGTTAAAAATACTCTGGGCAGTCTGAAAAAGTGAAAATGACGTTTTCAAAGGTTCCTGTTTTCCTTTATTTAAAAAAAATTTTGTAATGTTTTATTTTATTTTTGAGAGAGACAGAGCGTGAGCAGGGGAGGGGCAGAGAGAGAGGGAGACACAGAATCAGAAGCAGGCTCTGGGTTCCCAGAGCCACACCCAGAGCCTGATGTGGGGCTTGAACTCATGGACTGTGAGATCATGACCTGAGCTGAAGTTGGATGCTTAACTGACTGAGCCACCCAGACGCCGCACCTGTTTTCCTTTATTAAAATTGATAAAGTAGAGCTAATTTTTTAATTGAGTTATAATTGGCAGGTAACAATTTATTAGTTTCAGGTGTACAACATCATGATTAGATATTCTATATATTGTGAAAGATCACCGCAGTAAGTCTAGTTAACATCTATCGCTTTACATAGTTTCAAAATTTTTTCTTGAGCAGACTTCTAAAATTTACTCTCTTAGCAACTTTTAAATGTGCAAAATAGTATTATTAACTATAGACACAATGGTGTACATTACATCCCAATGACTTATTTATAACTTTTTTTTCAATCTGTGAAATTTATTGTCAAATTGGTTTCCAATTTATAACTTTTGACAAACTTCAAAATAGAACTTATAAAAGAATAATCGTAAACACTTGTGTTTTTTTGTTTCAAGTGGAAATATCTGATGGGTTCACTAAATGTCTAAAATCTTCATATAAAACCACCGGTATTAAGATATTTTATTCAGTCTACCTGGTAAAAGTAAGCAATACAATAATGTCTTCTGGAAATTAAATAGAACCCTTGTTTTCCCCCACACCATTTGCTTCCTCCAAGTTTTCCAGTGTTGGTGAAATGGCCAATGTCTTACCCAGTTGCTGAAACCAAACTCTAGGCAGCATCTTTGATTCCTCCCCTCCCCTACTGTCCATGCAGTAGGATACTCCCTTTTGTCGGTCTACTCTCCTTGGCACATCAAGATCTCTGAGGATCCTGATGGTTTTTTGCTGGCGTTCAGCTCCTAGCTCAAAAGCCATCCCCCCCAGTGAGTAATTCCCAAGCATTCAATCTGAATTAGCGCTCTTGCCCCTCACAGCCCCGTGGGGCGTCAGATCAAGTCACTCTGTTCTACTTTCTTCACATCTTTCCGCAACACCTGGTATATTGCTCACTGCTGTGCTTACTTGTACTGTTTTCTCTACCAGAACATAAGCCCTCAAAGGTAAGGGCATTTTCTTTCTTGCCTTTGTACCTAACAAAATGGTTGCATATAATACACACTCAAAACTGTATTTCAAATGAATATTTGAAAACAGATTTTTAAAAATTTATCTCATCCGGGATGGCTGCGTGGCTCAGTGGGTTAGGCATCTGACTTCAGCCCAGGTCGTGCTCTCGCAGTTCGTGAGTTTGAGCCCCGCATCGGGCTGTCTGCTGTCAGTACACAGCCTGCTTCGGATCTTCTGTCCCCACCTCTCTCTCTGCCCCTCCTCCCTGTCAAAAATGAATAAACATTGAAAGAAAATAAAAGTTCTCTCATTCAATAAGTACCTCATTTGTGCCTAGTATTGTGCTAGGACATAAATTGAAAGACAAACATTTTATCACTTTCTACTAACTTGAAAAAAATTAGATAACTTGGCATTCTTCCCTGTGCCTCCACCCCTTCTGTTTCCATCTCTCCTCCCAGGGACCTTACTCACAGGAAGAGAGAATGGTGAAATGGAATAGCACGGAGTTAGATAGGAGTTTGTGACTTCCAAACTGTGTGATCTTACACCAGTTGATTTGACTCATAGATGCTGTGTTTCCTCCCTTGAAAAACAGAAATAATTGTTTCTATTTTAGTGGTTGTTGTGAAAACTGAATATAATGATGAATGTGTGTAATAAGTATCTTAGCACATTATTGGCTTTCAATAAATGGAAGCTTTTATTGCTACTATCTCATGAAATGATCTGAGGTCAGTCATGCACCAAGCCAATTTACTTTTGAATAGTGCTTGCATAAGCCCAATTTCTGAGCAGGTAATTGGCAACTAGCAAGCATACTAAAATACAATACGTATCATATTTTTAATGGTCTGACTCCTTTCCTTTCTTTAAGAATAAAGCAAGAGATAATTGTGACTCTGATTCCTGTTGTTTCTTGATGTGGCTGCCAGATTGCATGGCAAGCCCGTAGGCGGGAGTCTGTCAGTAATGGTCCAAGTGAGTAATAAGGTGCAGTCATGTCAGAAGCGCAGAGCATCATCTCATAGTTGGGCGGTGTGAGGTCAAGTGGCTGGCTAAGAAGGTAGCATTCTGTAGATTCAAAGCAGAGAGAAAGAAAAATAGTTCTTTCCATCCAGGAGGCAATATGAAGTATATCTGACTGTATGTTATTTCAAAAAATACTCTGGAGCTAAGAGAATATGTCTCAGAGGCGAAAAGACGGACCAACTATGGGAACTTAAGTCAGCAGCAAAGAAATAAATTTTATCATAAACAATTAAATATCCGACAGGACTAATTTTATTTATTGCTCGATAGATAGTATCTTTTTAATCTAAAACAAGCTCATATAATAAGTTAGGTGCTTTGGCAAAAGGATCTAAAACACTTTCAGTTCCACTTCTATTTTAGGCTTAAATCACCCTCTCCTTTACTTCAATTCTTGATTAGAACTCTCAACGAAATTACCGTGTCTGGTATATATATCACCAGCTCCGCTGGAGATGCCAACACCTGAAGGCAAGTGTGTATATGTGCTTGCGTGGGAGTATATACGTGCCTGCGTTTATGTTTTCATGCACACATACGGTGTTTCCTGCAACTACTGCTCTGACCCTGGGGGAGACCTTGAATCCTCTTCCCTTTTACGTAACTGAGATAACCAGAGGTTAATCTGCCTCTTCATGTCTTGCTCTAACTGGGACTAAAGCAGAGCTTGGAACCCACCATGTTTGAGGGGTTGCAGGGGAACCTGGGACTCTGCTGTTGTGTGAAAGGGCCCAATGCTGAATTAGTTCTATATTGACTAACCCCAGTAGAATACTTTTATATAAGAACTCACCCAGCTCTATTTGTGGTTGAATCCAATCGGAGTCAATATTGAAGTTGGTTTCTTAGAGCTACTTTATATCTTCCTTGGAACGACCCCAGAAATATAAGACACCTACAGATTGAAGGGGTCTCAGTATAACTACAGCAGAAACAAATTCCTTAGGCTTCCTAGAGCAATTCATACCAAATCCCTCCAAAGGCAATGGTAGGGGGTAAGTTTCAGAATACTTTCGGCCCCATGAGAATCATCTATAACTATGCTGTCAAATATGGTAGCTACTAACCCTCAATCTCTATTAGAATTACATTTTAAATTAATTAAAGTTAGATAAAATAAAAAATTTAGTCCCTCAGTTACATAGACTACAATAGTCACATGTCTATGTATTAACACAGATGTAGACCATTTCCATAAGAGCAAGACCAAAGTTTGGGGTAAACTTCAAAGTTAGTGCTTCTTGCGGGCTTCCAATAATCCTTTGTTGAATAGTTGAGTAATTCATCGATTTTCTACACCTGCTCAAGCACCTGCTGCCCCTTCTGTGATGCTAATCAGGCTTCTAACTACTCATGCAATATCTCCATTAAACTGCGAGCTCTCTGAAGGCAAGCGCTATGTCCGTCTAGTTTATCATTGTATCCCTAACATCTAGCATGATGCCTAGAACATAGTTATTGTGCAATAAATATTTGTTGAATGAATGAATGAGTGAATCCTAACCTTCCTTGTATATATCACTCATGGATAAAATGCCAATTCCTTGGGGTTAGTGTGAGGACTAAATGAAATAGCATAAATAAAGTACCTGGCACGTGCCTGACACTTAATAGGTGTTCAAATACCACTTCCTCTCTCACTCTTTGATTAATAGAAGCCTGGGTCTCCTGGATCCACAGGTCAGAGGGACTTCTGGTCAAGCCAGTAATTTCCCTGGGTCTCAGCTGTTGTGTTTCCTTCCCTTTGATCAAAAGCTTGGCTTAAGTTATTAACTACAAGGGAAAGAGATCAGAGTTCAGTTCTGCTATTTGGCACTAATGCAGCAGTTCTCCAAGGGAACAAAGTACTAACTCAGAGCAGTTAGCTTCATAATTCATTCTAGAAATCTCTTCCAGACTAAAATTCTGGCCTTTTACCAACCATCCGGTTCATTCAGCCTTCTCTTCTCCTATCAGAATTCTTAATGCAAACGGTGCCAGCAATTAAGTGTCGACACCATTCCTACAGATTCTTAGACATAAATTAGCACCGCAGGGGCAATTGGAGGGAGAAATTTGGACTGAATAGTACTTTAGGATGAGCGCTTGAAGTCTTTTTCTTTGTCCTTGCTCTCTGTGTTCAACTCTCCCCCTAAAATGCTACCTTTGTGTATTTTAGAAGTAGAGAGGGATGGCAAAGTTTTGTTTAGCTTAGAGGCAGTTATTGGAAAAGCCAGTTCTAAGATGTACAAAACAAAAAAGGGAAAGGAAAAGACCCTGAGTGTTTTCCAGGGTGGTTCTAAGTATTATGGAGCATGTTGTGGAAAAATTCTTAGCCATCTGCTAACGGATATTAGTAAAAGTGGAGACTGTGCTAAATAATAAAGTGTCGGGTTGTCCTTTACAGAAAGTTAATAAAAAGAAGGAAGTGAAAGACTGCTCATTATTTTTAATGACTGTGCTTTCCAGCAGAGTGCCTGTGTCTCCCTGCCTTTACTTTCTGCCTTCTTTCAGTTCATTATAACACACTAAACTACTCCTTAGAATGATAGCTTTGTTCCGAAGCTCGGAGTTTATTAAGAGGCTCTCAGTCCCAGGCTGACCGGTTGTTAATCACAGTTCCAGGGCCCAGGTGACGATGCAAAGGTGTGTCCGTGACACTGTCCACGGAGCAGTCACCAGCCATAACTGCCCTGGATTTCCTTCGGAGCAGGTCCACGTCGTCTCAGGGATCCAGCTCTTAAGTGCTTCATTGTACTTGGTGGGTGATGTAAGTTTTAGCCATCCATAAAAGTAACTGTTACCAGAAGAGTTCCTCTCATTTTGGTAAACCAGGAGAGCATATCATGTGGTTGGTAGCCTTGGTCTTTGAAAATTCCACGTAGATGTAATATTTCTATCACACTTGCTGTTCTGGTTTTATTAGTTCCCCATACACCATTTGAATGTATGAACTTCATGCTGTACATTTAGAGTAAGTAGCTTTCTGCATTAACATCTTTGGCTATCAACGACCCGAGATCCCCCAGAGAAATTAGGGAAATGTGGATAATAAATTCAGTGATAGTGAGATAGAAAAAACAAGTAATCCTTTATTTAACGATGATGCCAAAAGAAGGTAAACTCTTTAATTTAGGCACATATGTGTTTCAAGAAGTAGTAAAGTAATGAAAGCCAACAAATATGAATGAAAATACTTAGAGAGAAGGGATGAAATTCCAGCTCTAAACTCTATTATTAGGTTTTACCTGCTGTCTTTGTTAGGTTTTTCTTTTAAAAAAGCCATGTTTCTCTTTCTAAATAAGGGCTAATTTGGCTGTGCTCTGGAAAGCCCTTTGAACTTTGTGTTCACAAGTCCTTGTGTTTTGAAAAAGAGATACGTGCTCCAGAGAGCGCCTGAGTTGGGTAAGTGACACCAGGCTCTTGAGTGGGTGGGGTCGGAGCAGGAAATGTGGCAGCAGCATTTTCTCTGAACTGACTGGGATTTAGTCCCTTTGACATTCTTCAGGCAAAATAATCAGACATTTACTTATTTATATACTCAAGAATTGGAGTGACACTGCCTGATTTACTTGCATTCCCATGTGAGCATATGTGTTTTTTAAACAAAATAAATGTGTCTTTTTGCCAAAAGTATTCAGGCACTGTATCCTTAAAAAAGACTTGCTAGAAATAAAGTATATGTTTATTCATTAGCTGTCAAGCACTTCTGGGCTTGGTACCCACACAAACATGCTGTTTAATGTGGAGTTTAATAACATTTATATAGAACTGAGCTATCTTGGTGGAGAAAAATCCATACTGTCCATACTGACACAACATGATGTTTAGTTTGTCTCCATCCAGGAGAGGAGAAGTTTGACTAGGGCTATCCAGCTTTATCTAAACACTGCCATGCTGTTGATGATGATCATGATAATAATAATAATAATAGTAATAATGCACTTTACTGTCATTCTAGAAATGAAGAATGAAGCCAGCCAGCCGATATGAAAGAAAAATGAACATATTATAGTTTTCTCCAAAGCCCAGTAGAGATTTAGTCAGAGCTATTTTTACCTTCTCCCCAATGATTTAACTTTCTTGTCTCTTGACAACGATCTAGCGTTGTTTGATCTATGCAGTTTGAAAGAGACAACGTTGATAAGCCGCTGAGCAGAAAACGAATTAGGAAAGAAAGAGTTCATTGGATTGCTGGAAAAATAACAAAGTGAACAAAGGAAAGAAAGCAAATGTTCTGTTCTGTCATCGACCAGGCTTATACCACATGGAGGGAGTTAACAGTCATTTCCCCAAGGCCAGGCCTGCTCTACTTGACTTGTTATTAGAGTCCATAGGAAAATCATCAGACTTGGCTGGGACAACACGTTCTAAGAACTGGTGATGTGAGAGGAGTAGGGATGGTTCCATGGAACATGAGGAACGATAAGAGGTGACACCTGGGGTGAGAGGGTGAAGAAATAACATTTAGGGGCAGTTAAGTGTTAATCGTATTGATAGTTAAACTACTCTGTTAGGGGTTACAAATTGAGAAGTTTAACTGCATTTCTGTTTCAGGATGGTAGGCTTTCCTGAGTCTTGTGGGATAGGTCTATGATTTTCTAAGTGTGTACACACACACCCATGTGTCATTGCATGTGTGCAGGAGAGATTGAAGAGAAGGAAGAATGGAGAAGAAAGCTGTTTCCATTGCATACATCTCTGCTTCGAATTGTAGCATTTAAACAGATAAAAAACTGTTACCAGTAGATTGGGATACACTGTCGTCTTGAAAACTCAGTTTGCGGGGCGCCTGGGTGGCTCAGTCGGTTAAGTGGCCGACTTCGGCTCAGGTCACGATCTCGCCGTCCGTGAGTTCGAGCCCCGCGTCGGGCTCTGTGCTGACAACTCAGAGCCTGGAGCCTGTTTCAGATTCTGTGTCTCCCTCTCTCTCTGACCCTCCCCCATTCATGCTCTGTCTCTCCCTGTCTCAAAAATAGATAAACGTTAAAAAAAAAAAAAAAAAACTTAAAAAAAAAATAAAAAACTGCCTTGCATTATAAAAAAAAGAAAAAAAAAAGAAAACTCAGTTTGCTCATTTATGGGAGGCAATACTAACCGACTCACAGCTTAGTTACAAGCATTGAGTAATAGTATACGTGTAAAGCATACTTTAATATCTATATAGGAACAAATAAACATTCCTTTTTCACCTCTCCACCCCAAGATCTATCCTGATAACCACCCCCTTTTGCAACCTATCCAGGACAGAAAAACAAGAAGATAACCCACAGTAAGCTACTGAATGTGAGAACTAAATGCTTATCCTCCCTGTACCTGAATATATAATGACGGTTGGGTAGGATAAAATAATGGAGAAATAGGTGTTCAGCAGATTATTGGTTTTCAATTTAGATTCCTATCTATTTCACTCTGATTATTTTGGCTGGATGCCCTAGGGTAGCACTAAGGGGACACATTGCTACAGTAATAAGCCCAGGTTTGGACTAAGAATAACTTTTAAACAGTTCTACCTCTTTCATCTTTTCTCTTGTCAAGACTATTGAGCTCATTAGTTTAAAGTACTAGCATGAAAAAGAATTCCTAAAAACAGATAATGTTATAAGCCTTGGGGAAATACTCTATTATAATTTGCTCTACAGATACATTTAAAAAATAGCTCTGCAAGAATTATTGCTCAATTATAATAAAATTCCTATGACGTTACATGCTCTATGTTAATAAGCGTGAGCTCATTTTGGCCCACCTGTTATTACAGTGAACACCACAGTGTTGTGGTGAAGGGTCAGACAAGACAGGAACAGAGGATGTAGGTAACCAGGAAGCCAGAACTCAGAGCGCAGAAGTTAAAGACAACAATGCGTCTCCACTGAGAAAAAGGAGGGAGGCTGGGGGGTTGTGCAATAAAATTTCTTTGTACTTTAAAGCTTCGCTTCCTGAAAATGTTGCAATACCATTGCTATCTCCGAAAGACTAAAGTTCTAGGCTTGCTAAGGAAGGAGTAAATGGAAATTGCATAAAGATCATTTTCTTCCTGGAACAATATAAAAATTTTGGCTGCCTTTTCTGGCAGAGAAATGTTGAATTATATTCCTTTTTCATATAATATATGGCTTTTCTATGAGATAAGTCTTTAGGGAAATGAACCAACATCCTTTCCCACCCTTACAAGTTGTCAGATTATTTTGTTTTGCAAATTTGGATTTGCTAGAAGTTATCCACTGAGATGGGCCAAGCAGAAAAAATGAAAGTGTGTACCACACACAATCATAATCAACTCAACATAACTGCAATTTCCCATGGAGCCCAGACTGTCATTTCCCAAATATCATCCATCAGGGGTCAAAACAAGTTGAGACTATTTGATTTAATATTATCTGATAAACAGGATCAGGTCTGGACAGCACCTTAAAGAAAGTTCTTTGGGGGGCAAAAAAGCTTCACTCAGAAAGGAATAATGTTAGATAAATTTTACCTTTCCAAGTCAAATTGAACTCATGGTGGAAGATAGTTGATCTACTGGATGAATAAAACAGAACTGGATTCTGGTTCATTTTTTCTTAAGAACTCCATGTCTGCATACTTTCTGCCAGGTTTTTACAATATTATTGGAAACACATTCCAGGTGGTTATCCATATCCAAAGATTAGAAAATTCTATATTATTTGCACTGTTGATCCATTGCTACTGTAGAAATGATTTGTTTTTCTGTCTATAATGCCTCTAAATTTTATACTAAAATGCTCCCCAGGAAGCTTCTTACATACAATGGACAATCTCTGAGTTGCTCTGTCAATAATAATGTAAAGTAGATTAGCAAACTACTTTTCTATTAATAATTAACCATTAATAAAAAGGTGCATTAGTGGAAGACTTGTGACTAAAATCTTGGAACAGTTAATCCATTCGTTATATCATAAAACCTCATCTGCAGTTTGATTTAACACCGTAACCCCTTAGCAGCTGGTCTGCCATACAGTTGGATCTTAATAAGTATTAGTGGAATGAATGAATACATTGATGGGAGTTTATGAGTCTAATAGCTTTATTCAAAATGCTGTTTTGTGAATTACCACCCAATTTGTAAGTGCCCTTTCCTACAAAAATGAAGAATATATGGATACTGCCCTGATGACCTTACAATTTAAGTGGACGGAAAAAACATAACTCGATGAAACAATAAAACCACCAGCAGCAAGTCTGGCATTAGAGGAAGACAAAAGATGGTGTTATGAGAACTCAGAAGAGAGAAATGATGCTCAGCTGTGGTTGTACCACCCCAAAAAGAATATCTCAGTGTGGTGAGAAGAGCTAGCATAAAGTAGGCATAGACCCTGGAGCTGGACAGCTGAGATCAAACCCTAGTACAATCCGGCAAAGTTGGCCATGTACACTGGTGAAGTTACTTGGCCACTCTGGGTAAAATGGTGATAATAATAGATTCTGCTTTACAGAGTAGTTGTGAAGATTACCCCAGTCCCTATATGGATTAACCTGATAAAGGCACAGTAGCAGGCTCACCTCTACTACTGGTGATCTCGTTCTTACCATACTTGGCAGGCCTTCTTTCCAAATGTTAGAATGTTGAAATTATTCAGCTGTCACCACTAACAGCATATTCTAGAAGGAAATGAATGTCAGATCACCTTGGGACATGTAATCCTGGACTCTGCCAATAGCTACTACAGCCAGCTGCTGAGGGAGTCTCTTCTTCAATGCAGTGTGGGTAGATCTGATCCTCAGCAGCATTTCTATAACCTGCTGGAAGTCCTCACAACATTTGCAGTGGAACTAGCACGTTGATACTTCATCTGGCCACCAGCACACTTGACCAGAGCGTAAAGCCATGGGTGGGGGGGGTGGATGGGAGCTGAGAAGGGAGGGTCTCGATTCTTAGATTTACAAACCTGTGTTGCTCATTCAAAAAACCTCTCTGATAAATACAACTTCCCTTCATGCCTTCAGGGAATGTTTTTCATAGGATGTGAAGAATTTACGGTGAAAACAACTTCATCTGAGAATCTAGGAGGCAGCTAAGCCCCAACATTCTTTACTTACTCATAACTTACCAGGAACTGCAGTTGCAATGGCTTGATTCCTGAGACCATGGCAGAGCATTCCTCATCACCCTCATTGAGTGTAGAACGAATGTTAGTCCTGGTCATTGAATTTCTTCTGATCGGAAATCTTTTATCCAGAAATCTCTACCCCCAAGTCGGCCTTCCATACCAGGCATAAAGACCTGTATATATATACTCCGTCCAATTTACTAACTTTTTGGGGAAGACAGTAGAGCTATAGAAATAGTAAGTAAATATTCTTTAACATTAATAGCACATTGGGGCACCTAGGTGGCTCGGTCAGTTGAGCGTCTGACTCTTGATTTTGGCACAGGTCACGATCCCAGGGTCGTGTACTGAGCATGGAGCCTGCTTACGATTCTCTCTCTCTCTCTCTCTCTCTCTCTCTCTCCCTCTTCCTACCTCTGCCCCTCCCTTGCTCATGCTCTTTCTCTCTCTCTCTAAAAAATAATAAAAAATGAAATAAAATTTATAGCACCATAGAATGTCTTCTTGTGTAGCTTCATTACTGAGCAGCAACATAAGAAATTACTGGCTCCTAACAACAGGCTTATTTGTTGCTTTTCCTTCAGTTGTTAAAAAAAAAAAAAGTGAAAGAAAAATAGTGAAAATCAGAATATGATTGTTTATAGGTTTAGCATCAGGGAAATTAACTTGCTTTCGGTGCAATCATGTCAGTCAAAATGAAAATTAAACTCATTTTCAAAGCCAGGTTTACCTGAATTCAACATACCCTCCAAGACTTAAAAAATAAGAATTAAAACTGGTACCACTGTTGTGTTTAGCTTCTTATAAAAACTGTTGTGTTTACTTTAAAATTCATTTTCTTCCAATCAGTTTCTTCTTAACGAAATACAGCGTGCATTTATATATCTGATTTTCAAAGAAGGAAGACAAAAACTTAGCTTATATTAGAGGTGGCTGATTTTGTTTCCTGCCACTACAGAGAATTCTTTGACTGCTAAACTGTTTTACTTTGAAGTGGACAAGAGAGGGCACTCATGTATTTCATATATAATTGTGCATATTTTTTTTTCCAGCTATTAAAGGATTGACTCACAATCCTTATTGCATTTTTAAAAATACATTTTAAAAAGGATTGGGAAAAATACAAAATTAATATATAACATTGATACAAATATACTATTGTTTATCAATAAAAGGGAGAAGGAAAAGAGAATTTTTGGAAGATAACCGTATATGTCTCTTTAAGGGAATTTTGACAAACAAACAAACATTTTTTGCTACTAAGCTTGATTTTAATGCACTCTGAAATGAGCATGCCTTAAAAAGTACTATTTGAAAAGAACGAGAAGACTTCTGTTTAATCAAAATTTGGCAGAAGCTAGATTGTTACTTAAAAAGAATGATGTCCTTTGGCTGATAACGGAATTGCCAAAATTTATAACTGAAAAGAATGAGGTCATCTCAACTCAGTTGTAAGGAGAGGACTGTACCTTTTCCAAAGGGCAGTCTAATGCCTTCTTTGAACCAGCCCACTGAGCAGAAGCCGGGGCCTCCTAGCACAGGCCAGGAGGGAGGTGAGAGGCAGAGACTGCTCTGAGTCCTTGCTGTAAATGTCACTTCTTGCCCCTGCGCCACTCTATTCCACATCCAAACCATCTTTCTGCAGAAGGTCACAGAGCCTGCATGTGGGTGGATGCTTACACTTTTCCCAGCATCATTTACCCGCCAAGTGTTAAATATAAAATCCCAGCCAAAGCCTTCAGACAGACATTCCTGGTGGACCTCAGAAGGGAAGGAGCCCCGAGGACAGCATCCTTATCCAAAGATCAAAATGTAGGGCAAACAGCCAGAAATCATCAGAGACTTCAAAGCCGAGAAAGAAATCAGGCATTCCCCCCCCACCCCAAAGATAAGGGATTATTCATTATAATCTTTTCCACAAGTATTTGGTTCAGAGTTGGAGAACAAGTCATAACTTTTGCTACCTTTAAATATTCTAATGTTTTTAAATTCTTAAGGTCTTGCCTCTTATAATGTAAAACACTCAAAAGCACAGAGAAACAGTGCTGTCTCCCCCATTAATTTCAGTTTTTAGCAAGACAGAGTGCTCTGCGGAGATATAGACACATTTGTGAATTTGATCTTGTTTATTGATCCTTACATGATTCTCCTAAATTGTCATAATAGCAGCGATTACTTCTGACGCATTATCAATGGGAAATGAGGATTCAGGACAAATAGAACCTGGTAGTGATGTGAAAGCTACATCTATTTATTCATTCAGGCTTACAACAATGGGCAGTTGGAAACAGTGAATGGGTGGGAGTGAACTGACTCAACATTTATTGATGAGCTTACTGAGTGTGCGTCAATCACACACACACACACACAAAGAAGAGATCTCGGGGAGATATGAAACAGAACCCCTTTGACATGCTCTGTGGCCACCATTCTCAAACTTTTGGTCTCAGAATCCCTTTATAACTTTTAAAAATTATGAGGACCCTAAAGAGCTTAAGTGGGTTATATCTATCTATATTTACTATAGTAGAAGTTAAAACAAAAAAAAGATTGAAATGTTCAATTTAAGGAACAGTAATAAACATTTTCTTATATCCCTCCCCCCCGCGCCATACACACACACAAATTACTTGTAAGAGTAGAATTGTTTTATACTTTGAACATCTTCGCAAGGTCTGGCTTAACAAAAGTTAGCTAGATTGTCATATCTGCTTCTTCATTCAATCTGTTGTGATGTGTTATTTTGGTTGAAGTATATGAAGAAAATCTGGTCTCACACATACAGAGTTGGAAAAGGAAGGAGTATTTTGATAGCCATTTTAAATAATTATGACTATCCTATCATACTATTCAAAAACTGGAAGTTTCTTAAAGATTAGTTACCATATAGAATCTGACACTATATTCATGATTTTTTTTGCACTCTGTTACATTGGCCTATCTTGCACCTTGAATATATGTGTTTTTATCCATGCATGATTTTTATAACATCATGACTTGTTATTTGGAACATAGTGGTTCATTCTTTTATGCAGATCTGCCAAATGTACAGTAGAAATCTCCACTTTGAGTGTATACTCATGAGAAAATGAGCTTTTGTAGGCAAATAATATACTAGCATTATTATAAAAATTATATGACTTCACAGATTCCCTGAAGGTATGTATGTCAGGGGACCCCAAAGGCCCAGGTTCTTGGAAAACAGCTGCTCTCTGCCTTTTTTTCATCTACAGAGTATAAACCTCTTCCTTCTACTCCTACAGGTACCTTGCTATCACCTCTTTGAACTTCTTTTGATATATAATACATATGTCACACTTTTTTTCTCATTTTAGAATCTTTGCTAACTTCTTGACTTTCAGTAAAATTTTAGTTTATTACTTTTTTTAAGTTTATTTGTTTTTGAGAGAGAGAGAGAGAAGGCAAGGGGTGGGGGGGAGGGAAGGGGAAGGAGGAGAAAGATGCCAAAGCAGGCTTCACGCTTACCAGCACAGAGCCCGACATGGGGCTGGATCTCATGAGCTGTGAGATCATGACCTGAGCCAAAATCAGGAGTCAGATGCTTAACCAACGGAGCCACCGAAGCACCCCTGAAGTTTTAGTTCAGATGCTGCTTTTTCTAAGCATTCTACTTTGACCTTCTTTAATCTGAATTAGGTGCCCTTTCCTACAGGTATTACTCAAAACATGATTTGTCTACTTTCCTGAAGTTTCTAAATAGATTGAAACCCCTAGCAGGCAAGGATTATGGCTTGTCTTGATCATTATGTAACATTACTAAAGCTGGGTTTTTTCTTTTCCATTTTAAGGAATAAAAACCAGGAAATAATGGTATGGGGTAGAGGTAAAGAGATGTTTTTTTATGCTACCTTAGATTCTATTTCCTTTGGTCTAGTATTAGATTCTTAAACTACTAGAATCTAGTATTAGATTCTTCAGATATAGCTCAAGTATGTTATACGGAATTTTCTCTTTGCAGGCAAAGATAATCTCTCTGCTAAATCCTCCCATTCTGCAAGGCACAGGTCAGCCTACACAGTCTTTTTTAAAAAAAAAGAAAAAGTGCTCCTGACCACTTCCCTCTTACAGCTCTTGCTCACTCCTTTGAACGTACATAGCCCTAACATATTTTCATGCTGTAGATTTGGCAACTTACCAGTGCTACCTTTTAGCAGTGGTTTTTTTGGGTCCATATTTCCCCCACAAGCAGTGAGCTTCTTGAAACGTCCTCTTTATCTTTGGAGCCTCCCCATAAAATTCACATTTCCTGACACACAGCAGATGATTAGTAATTAATTTTAACTGACTGGCTGATTTGTCATTGTGATCTCAGTCTTCTTTCCTCAAGGACCATTCCAAAATAATGTATCACTGACTTTGAACTTGCAGTACGGTCTTCTATTACACTTTGGTCTGGAGAACCTGCAAACTGCAAGGCAATAGTTGTCCATATAAGAAGAAAAACACACCCTTGTTCAAACTGTTCTTGATTTCATTCACTGAGTACCTTCATCAAATTGAATAGGCCTGTGCCCCAAATAATGTGTTTTTTCTGGAAACATCTCATTGTGCAAGTAACAGTTGCAAATAACAGAAAAGCAATTCAAAACATCTTAAGTAAAAAGGAAATTTATTGGCTCATACAGTCGTTAAGCCCATGGGTGGAGATGTTTGCATTTAAGCCTGATTAAATCCAGAAGCTCAAACAATAATAGCAGCTTATCCATCTCTAGGATCTACTAAACATCTATTTGTTTTTTCATCTCTCTTCCTGTTGGCCTCATTCTCTCATGCCTTAGGATCTCAAGGAAGGTCTGGCCTCTGTGCTTAGAGCCTACAAGCCTCAAGAAATAAACACACTCTCTCCAGCATCTACCTTTGCAGTCTCAGTGCAAGCACACCGATTGACTCAGCTTATGTCATGTGACCATCCCTTAGCCTAATCGTTATAGATCAAATAGTAGAGTGCCATGGTTAGATAAACCCCGATCCTATGTCCCCTACCTTCACTCCCCGGCCAGCCCTAACCAGATGGGATAAGAGTGAGGTAAAGCCTAAGGGAAACTGAGATGCTAGACCAAAGAAAGATTATCATTTATGTCAAGGTTCAAAGATTTCTCTGTAATAATAATAAATTGTTGTTTGGGCAAGACAAGAAGTATTTAAAATTGGATACACAGAAAAACAATGTTTGGTTTATCAAATAGGAAAAATATTGGTTACTTGGAGAGAAAGCAGTATTTCATCTTTAAAAAAATAACTAGATTCAAATTTGGAAGAGAAGAGATATGAACTTATCAACATATTAGCTGTGGATGTAGGCAAATCATTTACCCTTTTTTTTGAAATGTTTATTTATTTTGAGGGAAAGAGGGTGAGGGAGAGGCAGAGAAAGAGAAAGAAAATCCCAAGCAGGGATCCTCTACGCTGTAAGAGCAGAGCCCAATGTGGGACTTGATCTCACGGTTCATGAGGTCATGACCTGAGCCAAAATCAAGAGTTGGACGCTTAATCCACTGAGTCCCTCAGGCACCCCAAATCATTTACCCTTTCTGAGTTTCAGTTTCCTTTTGGTTAAATGAAAGAATTTTATATTTTTGTTTTATGCTTTGAGGGAGAAAGTTAGATAATGTATTTGAAGTACCTAAAATGGACCTGCTATGTAGTGGTTCCTTGATACATGTTCAATCCATTATTCTTTATTATTTTCCTTCTCTCTTTCCCCTCCTCTCTACTGCAAAGGATGAGGCAAAAGTGACCAGCTTTGGAACATTCAAGGTCCAAATACACTTCCACCACCTGTCCTGTTCACACTTGCTCTAAATTAGTGGTTGTCGCCTTAGGTTATACATTAGAGTCACCTGGAAAGCTCTTAAAGCTCCTGATGCCCAGCTGCACCCTAACCTAAGTCAGAGTCTAAGATAGGGACTGGAGCAGTACTTTTATAATCCTCTGGGTGATTCCAATGTATAGTCAAAGTTGACAACTCTCTAAATTCCTCAATTCTTTTGGCATTTGATACACACGTTAGTGGTAAATTATGTTGTTAACATTTTCCAAGTTTTGGGTTGTTTCTGTATTAACCATGTCTTTTGTTTTATGTATTCTGGTGCTTTGAAATCTGGGGCTTTGTTGGAAAGACCACCTCCCCCAGGTGTAGCCAGTTCCTAGAAATGGTAAACAATTGCCCTGCAAGAGTGCTTTTCAAAAACAAACCAACCAATTCAGAGCCCAGCCCTCCAATCACTTCCTTTGTTGGGCTTTCACACTCTGACCACTATCTACCTACACCCCAGGGCCAGGTACCAGACAACTACGGAGAGCACCTATGTCTTAAATATGCTAAAATTATTCAAACTAGCCAATCCTAAACCTGCTTACCCAGCCTCACCTGTTTCTCCCTGGAGGAACTGCAATAAAGCCTCTCGCCCACAGTGTCTCTACCTCCCTGCCTCCTCATGGACGCTTCCTGGTGTGGGGTTTCTTGACGTGTGTGCCCTCCCCGCTGCTTGGGAACGTGAGTAACACGCTCTTTTCAATGGCAATCGCCTCCCGATCTGGTGGTCTTACTATGCAGCCAAGTTTCTATTAATCTCCATCTTTGTAAGTTCTTTCTGTCAAGTGGACTACAAGCACTTTGAGGGAAGGGACTACATTTCACATTTTCTTAGTGTTCTCAGAGTTCTGAATTGAGTGTGGTTAGTGTTGGCTTTTCGATAAATCTTTGTTACAGGATTCAATTTAGGACCTATGGATATAGAATATTGTGTTAAATTGAAAAGTGTTCACTGGAAAAGCCCAAATATTTACTTAACGTGAATTGCAATCCATGTTAGTTCTTCAGGAAAATTGGTACAGGGCAACGTGAGAGACTAATATTAGGAGTTTCTAATGAACTCTGTCTAGTTCTTTCCTTTGTATCTCTTATTCATGTTCTCTTAAAAAAAAAAACACCTAGGTTCATGATTTGATGTTTTTAATAGCCTTTTAAAAACAGGTTCTCACTTGCTTTGAAAACCAATATATCCATGAGGCCGAGAACAGGTTAAAACCTGGTCACCTCATTAATACATTTAGGGGGGGCCAAGATCAGGTTAGGACTTGGTCACCTCATTATTACCTTGTTGAGGCACCTCCAATTTAGTAGCCAAGCAAGGTATTAATGAGGTGGCTGAGTTCTAATCCACTTTTGGCTCTAGGAAAGGCACAGCGTGGAAGGCAGATTAGGACATGTTGTGAAAAATCCCCATTAGATATCAGTAATGCAACTTAACTATAAAAATAGTATGGTCACAAGATTATTAAAAATAATAATGCATTTTTACCATACCAAAACCAAGCATTGTCCTAGAAATGTCATTTCATACCCAGAACAAATCTGTATGGAAGATTCTATCGTCATTTGGAAGTGAGGAAATTAAAACTCTGAGAGGTTAAGTAACCTATCTAAGGTCACACAGCAAATTATTGGGAGAAACTGTCTGCCTTTTAAAACTGTCTGCAGTCACGCCCCATTCTCCCCTCACCAGCCTTGGCTTATTTGGAGAACACTCCCCAGGTGATTTTGATGCACAGCTGGACATGAAAAGTAATGAACTTTGGCAGTATTTTATAAACTGTGGGTCATGATGTACTTGTATGTAATGAAGTCAGTTTGGTGGTGTGCAAAAACCATATAAAATTAAACAATATAAAATGGAAACTATCAGAGTGCATCACATGTAGTAAAGGTATATATTTTTCAAGAAGCTCTTGCTACAGTTTTATATGTATACTGGATCTGGATGAAAGTGGATTTCTCGTTGTGCTTATGGGTTCAAAAGCATTTGAAAGCTAGTCTAGGGATTATGAATTAGCACTACAGGCCAAAGACCAGACGGTAACTCTCTTGGAGGAGAGCCCTGTATTATTGGAACCAACTACCTAACCGATTTCTTGTTGGAGAATCTTTGAAGGGAGGTGAGGGGGCAATTAAGAGCTGTAGGAATGGGATGTGGCAGGCTTCTGGGATAGAAACTGCTCTGTAAGAAGAGATTGCCTCACTCATTTGTCCTTCAAATGTAGAAAGCCTCATGGTTCTTGTGGTTACGTTTCTCTACTTATTAGGCTGGAGAGTTTTCAGCTAACATGGCTCCTGCAGAGACATGTGACTTTGATTCTTACATGATAAGCCCGAGATAGTCTGAATAAAGCTGGCTTGCTAGGAGTTATGCTCGAATCTTTGCATGGCAGCAGAGGAGATGTTTCTGTATTTTTGCAGCTGCCCCTGACTCTGGTTGGAACCAAACCACTATCAGCTGCAGACCTCACACCACTGTAGTTTTTAATACTAATAAAACAAATGTGGTTTAAGAAGATGGGAAAAATAAGTTTTACCAAATGTTGCAGTTTGGTTTTTTCTGAATAATATTTCCTGGTACTTTGGGAAGTTGGTTTCACTTTGAGCTTTAACTTCAGGGAGTTTCTCTGAATTATTCCCATTTACAAGTTGACGAAGCTGAACTAGTAGAACCTGAGGTACGAGCACGCACTATCAAAATTGAGGTTTAACAAGGTAGCTGTTACTTTAAAACCAAACAAAACAAATGCCAAACGCCTTGTATTTACTTCTTAGAAGAAAGAACATTAAAAGAATGAAAAGTAATGTTGAGTAAATATTGCTGTCGGTGTTTTCCTGGAGGCTGTGTTGCAAATCCTATAAACATGTTGCCCAACACTTGCTCATCTTGCCAAAACCCCTTTTCCAACAAGGTGCATACACATGCCCCCAAGACTGCCTACACACGTCCATTCTGACCTAAGTGGTTTATAAGTGCTTGTGACTGGAGCACTGCTTGTTTCCCCAGCAATGTTCCTGCTTGCAAACGAGGTAGCCATCAAGCTGAAGTTTTCAAGTGGAATCACAATAGGCAACGTAGGGCATCTTCTTCTCCTGTTTGGAAAATTGTTAGTAACCTCAGACATTAGGTTACGGATTATAGAGGTAAATATTAGCCTGATCTCTTTCCAAACTCTTCCCTGACCCCACCGCAGACGACGTCATGCAATCACTGAAGTTCATGAAGTTATTTATTCCATTCAAAATGTTTCACAGTCTGCTAAGTGAACATGTAGTCATTGAAGTTTTATGTAAAGACCTGTTTATGTAGTGTTCCAGACCTACTCACACACATTTGCTCACAAGTAGAGTTAAACCACTTCCAGGGTGTTTCTGGTCTTGCTCAGTGGCTGATAAAGTCCTCAGAAGTACCTAATAAATAGGCCAGTAATTTTTGGTTACAAGAAAATGGATTAAAATCCTTATATACTAATAAATTGTCAAGGTTTTTTAGTTTTTTTTCTCTTCTCCGCTTTTGATGTAAACATTCATAATAAGTCCCGAATCGATAAAACCTTTAAAAATAATTCCTTTATTACTAAAAAAAAAAAAAATTAGAACCTACCAAGATTTCTAACTTCTGTCAAAGTTTCATGTCAAAATAGAACAATAATAATGAAAACGGTTAAACGACTGGCATGTCCGTGTGTGCAGGGGGTTTGACACAATTTGGATCTTCTGCTGTAGTTGCCACTGTCAGTGTTTTATATGGAATTAGATGCCAGTATGAAAAAGAGTAGAATAAGCTTGCTACTTCTCAGGGCTTGTTATTACAAAGCTGTGAGCACCCCCCCTTTTTTTCTTTCTTTTTTTTTTGAGAGAGGGCGCAAGTGACGGACAGAGAGAGAGAGGGAGAGAGAGAATCCCAGAGGGGCAGAGAGTGGGGGGTGGGGAGAAGTTGGGCTCACCCCAGGCGCGACCCGGGCTCACAAACCCTAGAGATCTTGACCGGTGCTGAAATCGGATGCTTAACTGACTGAGCCACCCAGGGGTCCCCAACAATTCATGTGTTTGAAATGTGGTCAGCTCATGTATTGACGAATGATCTTGTTGAGTGTACCAAATTGATTGTGCCAGAAGTTTTAATTAAATTGAATACACTCAGATAAAAATCCTTTTATAGATGGAGCAGCTGGATGGCTCAGTTGGATAAGCGACCGACTTGGGCTCAGGTCATGGCCTCACGGTTTGTGGGCCCAAGGCCTGCACTGGGCCCTGTGCTGACAGCTCAGAGCCTGGAGCCTGCTTCGGATTCTGTGTCTTCCTCTCTCTCTGCCTCTCTCCTGCTTGTTGTCTCTCTGTGTGTGTCTCTCTGTGTGTGTCTCTCTGTGTGTGTCTCTCTGTGTGTGTCTCTCTGTGTGTGTCTCTCTGTGTGTGTCTCTCTGTGTGTGTCTGTGTATGTCTCTCTCTGTCTCTGTGTGTATGTCTCTGTCTCTGTGTACGTGTCTCTGTGCGCGTGTCTCTGTCTCTCAAAAATAAACATTAAAAAATTACAAAAAAACTTTTACAATGTATATATTCCCTATACCAACACTACCCACAATGCAATGTGTCCATTTAAGCTTTATAAAATCTTTATTCGTTGAGATTTTAATGTATGCTTTTTCTCTATACCAGAAATACAGATGCAAGCATTAAACTAGAATATATGTGCTGTTAGTTTTTTTCTTACTAAGTTTTATTTCTAAGACAAAACAACTCTCAGTATATCACGAATCCAAGACAAAAGAAAGAAATCAAGCGATGCATCCATGGCCTAATTATGGAATAAAAACTGCCAATAGTGACATGGTTCAACTGAATTTGCTACCCCATTGTAAAATTTATTCCTGAATGTTGTTCCCAGTATCTGTATTCCATGCAAAACTCTGAAACAGTACTTAGCACACAGGATCGTGGTTGCTTATTTGCTTGGTTTCCTACAGTTCTTGAGAGAGAACCGTCTTCTATGCCAGTGGCTGGGTATATATTATATACCAGTGGCTAACTCAATTAGCAGGGTTTTTTTTTAATTGAGGAGCTCAAACTAACACACCCTTATATATACACATGTATATATAAGTGTGTATATAAGTCCATTATACACATAAGTATATAATGCCATCCCAGTCACAAATGAGTTTTCCCATTGAAGGCATTGTCCCACCAGAAGTGTGTGTGGGTTCCTTTTTTAACAAGAAAAATTGCCAGCAATATCAAGGTGTGCAGGAGAACAGGAAGTCCCTTTGGGATTGCTGAGGGCAGTGTCCTTTTGAAG